>NW_005371791.1:515660-570660 GCF_000412655.1 Myotis brandtii | reverse complement strand
TTTTAATACTTTGAGAAAACTCACCATGAAGCATTTGATGGTATTTTTTTATTAATTGGATAAATGAATTGTGAGATGTGTGATTGCATGATGATGTACTCATTTAGTTGTTGCATTTTGCTTTTACTAATCTCTGTCATATTGGATTTATAAATGGAATGGAGTGACCTTTGAAACTGTGATGGAAATGAAGAGATAAACACAACTTGAAAGGACAAACCAATTAATATCAATGTGTTTGTTACACAGACATGAGGAATTTTAATCCTTTGCTCTCCACAGTAAATGTGTGATTCATTTATTGAGTAAAGAGCACACATTTTATAATTACAGATTTTAAATTTATTTTTTCTAAAATATATAATTTTATATGGCATCATTGTGTATATAACACACAATTAGACTGTTTTTAGTACATGAAAAATTGGTATTACCTTTAAAAGTTTTGACAATATCCCCCTTTAATAAGAAAATAGTTATGTATACACACATATTCAAACATAGATGCATATAAGGTATTTATCTACATTCACATGCATTTTAAAATCAATATTATACTCTTGATTTTAGCAAATTCTTGAATAGACCTTTCTTTTGTAAATTTAGACTCATAACCCCTGCCACTGTACATAGAATACTTGCTAAAAGTCCTGATTCAGGAATCATAAATAAAGCATATATTATTATAACTTATTGACCTGTGATGTTAAAAATATTTTCAAAATCAATAGAACTACTTGAGCATGCTTTCATATAAAACCTGAGAAGCCATTTATACTATCTTCTTACCTATTGCTTTCTACCTTTGCTTTTCTTCTTCTTCTTTTTTCCAAGTTGGGCTTATTTCCTTTAAAAACAAACAGACAAACAAATACCAAGCCAGTTCTGCTGTGGTGTAAATTTTAGAACAGTTGAATGTCCTATCCCCTCTAATAGCTTAATTATAGAATATAATCAATTTAATACACAGGTTTTGAAATATTGCCATTGATGCACAAGGAAAAAAGTAATATAAGCTTGACATTTTAAAACACTAGCATTGAAAGACTTTCACTTCTAATTGATTTTTAAAAGAGTTCCCTGGAAAAGTGGGCTCAGAAATGTTTATAATGGCTCTGGCAATGTTCCAAAATGTTTACCACAAAGTGTAACTCAGCAGTTTCTGCGTTCTCCCATTGACTAAGAAAGATGTGTCCCATAATTGGCTTAATCCATGTTGATCTTGATCCCCCAACATAGACAGCATTTTTTTTTAAAAGACAGAATGTTGCAAAATGATTACTTCAGAATAAGAAGTGCTTTTATTTTTTTTTTATCAGAGAGAAATTCCTAACAAGAAAGTTATGGATGAACCAAAGATATATATCTCTCTCATATTTTTCTGAAAATATTTGTTTTCTCATCTCTTCATCTTTAAAATAAATCTATTGACCTTCAAAGCTTTGTTTGGCAAAACTGACAAAAAGACGTTTTTAGATATGGCAATATCATGACCCTCTTTATGGCTGATTACAGATATGAAAAACTTCCTCAGACAGCTAAAAAAATGAATGAATATGACATTCCATTCTACTGTAACAAGCGAATTGATCAAAATACAAGTAACATTGACCATAAGCAATTACTTTAAAAAGCTACTGCTAAGTATTTCAGGAAAAACGATTCCATTGACTAGGTGTTTGTCATTTCCTGTACGTTATTTTATTGATCGCTCTTGAATATATAGCTTCATGATTTAAAATATTGCTGGCAATATTTTCCCTTTACAGTGCTAAACCTACTTCCTGTGATTGATAAGAGATAAATTTATACAGAAATGAATATACACGTTTATTTCGATTTCTACTTTCTCATAATGTTAATCTTTAGTGTGGTGTTTCTTTGAAACTAAGTCATATACTAGTTGGCTACTTTGTAACAATGTTATTCTTCCCAGTCTATTCTTACCATTTGTGATTTTCTGAGGTGTGATTCAGCACAGTAATCTGATATTTCAAAGTATGATCAGCCAGAATGAGTCATTTGTTTGTAAGCATTTTTTATTAAGATGAAGACTGTAGCGTAATTGTATAACATCTACTTATTCCCCCAGGAATCTGGAATGATTTGTGGTTTGAAATTTCCGTATCATAAACTCATGCAGTGCAGGCAGTATTACATTTAGTCAATAACCAAGAATTCTGATTAGTTGGATATAAATCACTAATGTTGAGAAATAAAGGTGACAAAAACAATAAATAAAAAAGAAAAGAGCTGATAAAAAACAGGTAAGGATGTCATCTAGTATTCAATATTACTTAATTTGTCAAAACAATTCATTACCTAATACAAGTTGCATCTGAGGAATAGATTTTCATGAAAATATTGTGCCTCAGTATCAAATTTGTATCTGTTTTTATCCAAATTTAAACTCTAAAACTGTATTAGAAACATTTAAAAGTCACTATAATCTTATCGGGCTAGTGTTTCTCAGTGGTTGTGGATGGGCCCATGAACCAGGAGTCACAGTTCGATTCCTGGTCAAGGCACATGCCCAGATTGTGGGCGGATCTCCAGTAGGGGGCGTGCGGGAGGAAGCCTATAGATCAGGGGTGGGCAACCCCTGGCATGCGTGCCAAACATTGCACGCCAGTAACTTTTGTGGCACGCGAAACCCTCTCTTATAATCTTCCATTTAAAATTTTTTTTCTTAATATCGACTTTTTTATTTTTCAGATAAATTCAGTATGGGTGCATCTTAGATAAATATATAATTTTACATAGCAAGTTATCTTAAAGACCATAGACATGGATTGATGAGAGGGGAAGAGCAATTTCTATGCCTCTGCCTTAACTCTCCCTGCCTTCCTAGATCCGACCAGTGTTTTGGTTTCATCCACATACGCTTGTGAATCTTTGTTCTCAGTGATGAATTTTGTTAAGTCTCATAATAGGAGTAGCCTGACGGATGAAAGTAGTAGCTCGTGCATATCTCTGAAGGTCACGAAATATAAACCTGATGTAAAATCTCTGTCATCAGTGATGCAGCAGCAAAAGTCCCACTGATAATATCAAACGGAGTCATAAAGTTTTCTGTCGGACTATCAGTGTACATGTATACATTAAAAAATAAATGTATTTTTCATCATCATATATTGTGTTTTTGCCGCTCGAATGAATTTTGTTATTTCTTCAAGGTTCTTCACATATGTACACATTAAGAGATATCAAGTAGGAGTAACATGTTCTCAAAAAATTAGGGTTGGCACACAGAAGAATTTTGAGTCAGAGATTTTGCTGGCTTTGGCACGCACTCACAAAAAGGTTGCCCACCCCTGCTATAGCTGATGTTTCTATCACTCTCTCCCTCTCCCTTCCTCTCTCTGAAGTCAATAAAATATATTAAAAAAGTAAAAGTCATTATAATCTTGAATTGTATTGCATACATATATAAGCACATACTAAAATGTTTGCTTGATTTTAAACTCTTCAGAACCCAATGCCCAATTCTTCCTTAAATTAATTAATTACTTAGCTTATTTATTTTTAAAGAATCTTTATTGTTGAAAGTATTACATATGACCCCTTTTTCCCCCTATTGACCCCAGCTAGCCCACCCCCAAACCCCACCCCAGGCCTTCACCACCCTATAGTCTGTGTCCATGGGTTATGCATATATGCATACACGTTCTTTGGTTGATCTCTTCCTACCCACTCACCCACCGAAATTCGACAGTCTGTTCCATGCTTCTTTGTGTCTGGATCTATTTTGTTCATCAGTTTTATTTTGTTCATTAGATTCCACATATGAGTGAGATCATGTGAAAACAAAACAACAAAAAACACCTGAACAGAGTGCAGTGGGACATCATTTTTATTTTCTTATAAGCACAGAGAGTGTCTCTCAGTATAGTCACATTTTACCCCAAATTCTAAGATTCTCATATGCTTTATACTTAATTTTTATCTCCCCATCTTTCTATTGATATGCCAAGTTCCTTTTCTGTTCCACACTCCCCATAATTTGGTAGTACTCTGTAATATGTACTGCTGTTTCCCAAAGAAGTCTTTGGAGAGGAATGGCGGGGGAAGAGAAAGAGAAAAGGAGGGAAGAACGGAGTGGGGAAAGGAGGGAGAGGGAGAGGACACAGGAGAGGGAGAGAGAGACTAAGAACATGTAAGTGAAAACAGAGACAGCACAACTTTGTGGTTCGGTATTGAGAACACAAAATCTGGTGCCTAACTGCTTGAGTGAAAAGCATGTGTCTGTTCTTTAGTAACCTTCTTAGAAATTATTTGGCATTTTAGGCTTTCTGTGTTTCAGATTCCTCATCTATATCATAGGTATAATAATTGTAAATATTTCATAGGCTCTTTGGGGATATTTGGGTTAAATTAATCCTCAGTACTCAACCTGACACACTGTAGGCACTATACTAAAATTTATTAAATAGAAAATAAAAGTAAAATAATAAAGCTTACACCCACAGATATACACATAAGTACTCACAACTATCTTTTAAAAAACTTGTGAGTGTCTAATGTCACAGTCTCTCAACACTATTTGTAACCATGTATAGTATCTTCTCTACATGCCCTCAACATTCCTTACTTATCTAGAATCTTGACTAGTGGATCCTGATTGATTATTTATCTAAAGATTTTTTTTTTTTGGTTATTTGCTGCAGCCTCAGTCTAGTTTCATGCTCAGGAAGTATGCTTCTAGACTTAGATTACATTGCTACACTTTTAAAAATCACAGACATATAGGAAGAGTAAATAAGTTGTTAGTTGTTTAATTGGCACATTTTTTTAGCAATCAACAATCAGCTTGCCTGTAAACTTTTAATTGAAAAGTTTTGTCTCATTTTATGTTATCAGACAAAATATGCACTCCAACTCTAAAAACACACATTACTTTATTCCATGCACACAAGACTTCCTTTAATTAGCCCTTAATAAGCTTGGTTTAACTGGGATTTACGGAAGAACAGTGGTCATTAACATTAGCCAGATTAAGGCTGTGTTAATTACTATTGATAGATAAAATAACGTGCAAAAATGGTTTAAAATATTCCTATACTTATGGATGGAAAAGAAGTTCAAGGCTTTTAAATGAAAGCTATATTATCTATACTTTAAACATGAGTATTGGCTTATATACAGAGTGTCCCAAAAATACATACACACTTAAACAGCTGATAGCTCAGTTTTGAAACTGAAATGTATTTTAATAAACATTGCCTTTATAATTACTCAAAGTGTGTGCATACATGTTTTGGGGACAACCTATATATATATAGGCTTAACTACAAGACACAACAATAAGATACAGGATTTTATGGTGTGAATTTTACAGCTTTTTTAGATTTACCATGAATGAGGGATAATATTAAAATGTAATTTTGAATAATTTCCTAAGATTTATGTATGGAAAATTTTACATTTACTTTTATGATTTATGGTATGTAATTTTACTTAGAAACAAATAGATATTTTAATTATACATTATCTTAAAAAGATAGTCACTTCCTTTATAATAACTGACAGATCCAAATGATTCCTTCAGTTTTGAAAGAACTTTTATAATTGTGGTATTTTCATATTAATACTGTCCTTTATTATGTATGACTACCCTTTGTATCTCTTTTCCTTCTAATATTTAGGGCTAATAATAACTGAAGTTTAGCTAGTTTTTTAAAAAAAATTATTGATTTCAGAGAGGATGGGAGATCGAGAGGGATAGAAACATCAATGATGAGAGAGAATAATTGATTGTCTGCCACCTGCACACCCCACCACTGCAGATCAAGCCCACAACCTGGGCATGTGCCCTGATGGAAAGGTGACCTCCTGGTTCATAGGTTGATGATCAACCACTGAGCCATGCTGGCCAGGCTTACTAGTCCCCCCACCCCTTCATGCATCAGTTCTTGGGCATAATATCAAGTGAAGGTATTTTTCAGGATACTTCAAATAGCTTCTGTGTTACCTATTGTCATATCCATTTTCTTGAAATTGCTCATGATATATATATTTCAAAGCAGATCAATCAGCCATGAACTCTAGATTGACAAAACCAATGGAATTCATCTAGTTTTTCACTCCTCAGAAAATTATGTAATCCAATAATTAAACTGTATAGATAGTGTTAATATAATATCCTCTCTTCTAAATGATTTTGATTACCCTTGTCCATTCAAAGATCCATAACAAGAATTTTAATATAGCCCCAGGCAAAATGAATTATAAATAAATATAATGTTGCCCAGCCAGTGTGGCCCAGTGGTTGAGCATCAACCTAGGAACCAGGAGGTCACAGTTCAATTCCCAGTCAGGGCACATCCCTGGGTTGCTGGCTCAATCCCTAGTAGGGGGCATGCAGGAGGCAGCCAATCAATGATTTTCTCTCATCATTGATATTTCTATCTCTCTCTTTCCCTTCCTATCTGAAATCAATAAAAATATATTTTAAAAAAATATAATCTTATGCCCTCGCATGGAGTCTGACTTTGGTCAGTCTTTCCCAAACTCAGTAAATAGCAATTTTTTAAAAAATTATTTATTGTTTAAAGTATTACATGAGTCTCCTTTTTCACCCTTTTGACCTCTCTCTGGCTGCTCCCACCCCCCAGCACATGCCTTCACCCCCACTACTGTCTGTGTCCATTGGTTATGCTCATATGCATGCATACAAGTCCTTTGGTTGATCCCTTACCCCCTTACCCCCCTTTTTTCCTTTTTGTTTTTAAACTCACATGTTCAATCTAGAAAATAGTGAACCATCCATGAAATACCTCTCTCCCCCTGTCCTGCATCTACTTTCATCTATGGTACATCACTGTGACTGTTTATTCTTCTTCCAAACCATCTCTGGGATCCACATTCCTCTCTCCACTGCATCCACTGCCAACGTGGCAACCCAAGGTAGCACTTTCCACTGGGCCACTGCAGTAACCCCTCATCCAGCTTTTCAGTTTCACGTGTTGTCTTTATACTCCTCTCTTCTTATAACAGCTACTGTGATGGTTGTAAATTGTAAATCGAATCATAAAATTTACCTTTTTATAAGCCTTCAATGACTTTATATGGTGGCTGGGAAAACAACCTCAACCTGCTTAGCTTGGTTTTAAAGACCCTACATAATACTGAATGTACTCCACCTCCTCTCTCCACACTCCTCTGGGTTAGTTCTCTCCTTTTGTTCTTCTTTCCTCACTGGCCTTTCTTAGGTCCTCAAACATACTGCATCTGTTCCCTTCTCCCCCTAGTTCTTAAATATGGCCAATGGGAAGATTTTCTCTTTGTTCTTGACTTCCCTACCTCATACTCATTGTCCAGTTAAATGTCCTTCCCTGAATGCTAATTTTGATCATTGTTCAACTCTGCCCTCAACCTTTTCTATTCCATACCATTTTGTGTGTGTTTTTCAATATCATTTTGAAGAATTTATAAAAATAACTTTATTTGCAAGTCTTTTTGCTTCATGATCCTCCTCCTCCTTGAGACCACCAGCCTGCTGAGGCAGGGCTGTCTCAGCCATATTGACTAGCATGTACTGTCAATATGTGGTTGTGCGACAAATACTCCTGAAGGGAACTGGTGGATTTGGAAGTAGAAGGAGACTTGAGCTGGAATTTGACTTGCAAACCTGAGTTTGGGCAGCAGGCAGTGGTGTACTGAACCTGTTTCACGAGAGTCCGTTGTCAAATTGCCAAAAATTCTGTAAGCTGATTGTTAAGAAAAGTCATCATTAAGAATTAAATGTTAATTTAGAGATAAATAAAAATGATGGTAATAAATACTCAAAACATAAAAAGAAGAAACTCCTGAATGAATGCTCAGGTAGGCAGCAGTACCTTTTTGTAAATATCCTTGTTACTGCCAGCTCTCTGTTTACTCTTGGGATTCCTCTATGTTCTTGCCAATTAGAACATTTCCTTCATTTCAGAGACAGTTTCAAGCTGCATTTTGTTCAATGTCAGAATGCCAGGGTTTTAATATGTAATGTTTTTATTCTCATTTTCACATCAACTTTTTTTCCTATTTAATCTGAGACATAAAATGTTAATATTGTTGGCATTTTCATTTTACAGATGAGTAAATTGAATTTCAGAGGAGTTAATTTCTTGTCTGACATTTTGTGACTTTTAAGGTAGTGTAACTGAAGGCAGGGTCCGACCAGTGTTTGGACTCCTACTTTAATGTTCAGTGCAGGTTATTAAAATAGGGGAAAATGGTTCATTCTTCTGCAAAAATATTAAATTAGAAATCCAGGAACTTGATTTCCAGTTTAGTTTCTCTAGTACCTATCTCAGGTGACCTTGAAGACATAAAGTAACTTACATATCTTACTTCACCAAGTTTAGCTAATTGCAGGGCTTGAAATGAAAAAAAAAACCCACTCTCAATTTATATAATTATATGATTATACAATGTAATACATAAGTAAATGCTATCTTTAAGTCACTCAAATCAATTCAGGATCAGTATATTAAAGCATTTAGATTTTCGTGAGTATAATTCCTATACTATGGAATATTTGAAAATAAAATTTATTTGGTAACCTATCACCTTTATCACTTTCCATGTTTTAAATCCTTGCCCAACAAATTGCCCTAAAAATGTAAGAACAAACATGTCTTTTGTGACTCTATTTTCTAGTTTAATAACTATTTTTAATCAACTTCTGTACGATTATCCCCTAAATGACACATATTCTCTATATCTGAGCTGTTTTACATGATATTTTCCTTGGATTATACTATAAACTTTTTGTGGTGGGGAACCTTGTCTTTTTATACGCTCTATAAAGATCCATGCATACCTAGGGAGTTTTATGAATAATAATAAAAAAGGAGTTAAGAAAAGCTTTCATCAGCAGTGTTTTATTTTGCTATGAATTTAGGGATGAATTCTTGCTGTTGTCCATATTTCTGAAGAAACAGCTGCTTATATTACAAGAGTTGACTATGAAGAAAGCATGCAATATTAAATCTAAAAATTGACATTGTTGGTATAGAAAAATAAATGAAGCAATACAATTTGCTTTTTCCTCTCCATTATAAAAATATTGCCATGTCTGGCATGTGGTTCATAAAATCAAACATTTTCTAACACAGCTGTGCATAAGGAAATGAAATACTGCAGGTATAAGAAACCACCTGTTTGCCAGAACAGAAGTTTCAGGAAAGATAAACAGAATTTTATACAGGTCCCTATTGAAGGTCTATTCTACTATTAATACTATAAAACCTTAGCATTTGTTCTTAAAACAGGTGTTTATGCATGTAAGTGGAAGGCTGAAAAAGCCCATGGATGGTTCACTAATAAACACCATTGGTGGTTCTATTCAATTCACACGATGATATTGAATACAACTGTCAAAGATAATTTCACAACCAATTCAATTTTAAACACCAACATTATAACAAACCACAAAGTCTTGTTTACTCAAAGTGCTCTCCTTTTCTTCCTTTATCTTAGTTGCAAAACTATCATGAACTTGACAGTGCTCTCCCTTGATGAAGAGAAAGTCTGAAATATGCCATAAATCATACTGAGCTTCCAGAGAAATTCAAATTGCTGTAAGCACAAGTGCCGGGGGACCGCTTATGCACTGCCTCAGCCATAATGCAACGTTCACAGGGAGATCATTGCATCATAATCTCATTCTGACTGTGATTTACTTTTAATGTAGGGGGTTCAAATGAGAGAGAGAGAGAGAGAGAGAGAGAGAGAGAGAGAGAGAGAGAGATGTGTGATTGTCAGGTTAGATTTCTCTCCTATTTTAAACAAATAACCAGAAAAGCACATTGACCTGCATCAAGTATTTCAGAAATTAAACTTATTTAAAGTTATCTCTATACAGGACATTTCTTTCTTTCTTTCTTTCTTTTTTTCTTTCTTTCTTTCTTTCTTTCTTTCTTTCTTTCTTTCTATATGTTTTTGTTGATTTCAGAGAGGAAGAGAGAGAGAGGGAGATAGAAATACCAATGATGAGAGAGAATTATTGACTGGCCACCTCCTGCACACCCCCTACGGGGATAGAGCCCACAACCCAGGCATGTCCCTGACCAGGAATCAAACCATGAACTCCTGATTCATAGGTAGATGCTCAAACACTAAACCACACCAGCCAGGCTACATAGGACATTTCTTGATGTGTTTTATGCAGGTAGTTTAGTACCCGAAACCCGGGAATGTGCCCTGACCATACCCAGATCAGGAATTGAACTGGTGACCTTTCAGTGCATGGACTGATGCTCAACCAACTGAGCCACACCAGCCAGGACTGATTCTATAATAATTTAGTTTTAAATTAAGTTAAGTGAACAGATATACCATATTCCTTATTTGGAATATCATTCACTGTTGAACATTTTAAAACATGAATATTTATTGTATTTATTTATATTTGAGGACTTGAGAATATAGTTATTATTTAAGAAACTTCCAGTATCCATATGGTAATAAAGGCAATCTACATGTCTAATTTGGAGTGGAAGTGTCATCTGGGAGACATTATACTCCATAAAGTCAGAAGTTCCAAGTTTGCATTCTAGTTCTATTGTGTTGTTATCCAAGCACACATACCCATTTTCTCTTTTGTAAGGTGGGCATATGATCTATATTAATAGCTTTGATGGGAAAAATAAAAATTTTAATGAAAAATATTTGAAACTGATTTTTTATGTAAATACTATGTTTTTATTATTCCCATGATTTGGATATTTTATTCCTATGATTTGCTATCCATAATATAAACCTGTTGTATTGTTCAAAATATTTTCCTGGTATGTATATAAACTTGCTTATGAATGACTGAGACCTCAGTTCAGTATTATGTCTGTTAAGGATACATTCATGCGATATATCTGATCCATAACAGAAATTGCTATCTCTATCTAATATAATCTAATAAAAGAGAAACATGCAAATTGACCACACCTCTGCTACGCCCCAAGCCACGCCCACCAGCCAATCAGAGCGACTATATGCAAATTAACCCAACCAAGATGGCGACCAATAGCCATGGAGCTGGAGCAAGCAAGAGGCTTGGTTGCCCCGGCAATGGAGGAAGCCAAGTTTCCCGCCTGCTTTGGCCGGCTGTGGCCTCTGCTCAAGGCAACAAAGTTTTAATTATAGAAGGAAAATAAATCCCAGATACCTGCTTCCAGCCAGCCTCCACTGGGAGCTTGGGTGGCTGGGGGCCGTGGCCAGCCTGCAAACAGCCATCAGCCACTCACCCAGGATGGTCAGGCACCCCAGCAGGACCCCCCACCCTGAAGGGGGTGTGGCAAGCCTGCAAACAGCCATCAGCCCCTCACCAGGCTGGCCAGGTACCCCAGCAGGGACCCCCACTCTGAAGGAGGTGTGGGCAGTCTGAAAACAGCCCTCAGGCCCTCACCCAGGCTGGCCAGGCACCCCAGCGAAACCCCCACCCTGATCCGGGACACACTTCAGGGCAAACCAGCTGGCCCCCACCCGTATATAATAAAAGGGTAATATGCAAATTGACCCTAACAGCAGAATGACTGGGAATGACTGGTCACTATGACACACACTGACCACCAGGGGGCAGACACTCAATGCCGGAGCTGCCCCCTGGTGGTCAGTGTGCTCCCACAGGGGGAGTTCTGCTCAGCCACAAGCCATGTAGATGGCTGCCTCTCCCGCCTCCTCAGCAGCGCTAAGGATGTTCGACTGCAGCTTAGGACTGGTCCCCACTGGCACGTGGACATCCCCGAGGGCTCCTGGGCTGCCAGAGGGATGTCTGACTGTCAGCTTAGGCCCAATCCCCCAGGGAGCGGGCCTAAGCCACCAGGTGGACATCCCCCGAGGGGTCCCAGACTGCGAGAGGGCACAGTCCGGGCTGAGGGACCCCCCAAGTGCACAAATTTTTGTGCACCAGGCCTCTAGTTACAAATATATTAAAGTTAATTCTAATTCATAATCTAAATCTTGCCCTTGAGTCTGGAAATGATGATAGAGTAGCATATGATGAGATAATAATCATCTTTTCATAGTTCTGGGCATTAGATTCTTCATTTGTAAAATTAGGGCACAAATGCAAGAATTAAAAAAAAATTCTCACTAAAGATTCTTTGATTTTACAAAAGGTACACCTCACATGCTCTATGAATTTTTGTGTGTTTTTTTTTGTTTGTTTGTTTGTTTGTTGCAATTATTCACATTTTAACTACTCTATATGGCGCCATCTGAAATAGGAATGTATGTGCTATTGTTGGTGAACATCTTTGTATATAATTAGTAAAATAAGTTTGTTATGATCTAGCAGTCACTTTCATCAAGAGTATTTTTTTCTGATAGAATTAAAGTACTCATAAGTAAACATCTACTAGGAAGAGACAAATTGTATCCATATTTGATGATAATTGAAGTTAAATGTGGCTTTTAATGGTAAACCTATTTGAGTGCAATATTTTTCCAGACTTTCTTTTTTCCAAGTAATACTAATATAAAAAATGTATTTATTTATTTGAGTTACTTAAAAAAAACTATTTTAGAATTACATCAGTTAGTAACTCTCCAAACTAAATCTTTTATATTAAGATCAGGGCACATATGGTGTAATGTTTCATACAAAGTAATATTGAAACTGTACACTTGAAATTAAAATGGGAATTTTTAATATCAAATAGAAGACATGCAAAGTAAGGATTAAATTATCATATTGTGAAAAAGTTAAGCAGGTGAACACTTTGTTTTTACATGTAAAAACTATAGTCTGAATAAGTCTATGAAAAGTCTTTTTATGTGCAATAATTTGCTATAATGTATAATTTTTCCAGCCCCTATGTTTATTTTAATTTTAATATGAAAGAAATCATCATCTTATTTTCTTTGAAAGTGGCATAAAGGTAAAACCACAATCCCCTTGAAAGAATTTCTTTTGTTCCCAATCACATGAATGTTCTTGGAACAGAATTTTCCACCTGCCAGAGGCTTTAAAAACTAAATCAAAAGGCTCCCTGCTTCCTAATACTGAAACTAAAGGTAGGCTTCTGGATGAAAATGCAAAGACTAGATCATTCCCATCATACATTTATTATTGTGCAGCAGAATTGATGGATCTTTTGCTAACTTTCAGTAGAGAATAATTCATAAGTGAAAATGAAAGTATTTAAATCATGAATAGCTATATTATTCATTCATTCTATCTGAGATATACAATTGGTATCCAGAAATTTAAGGTGTCTCCTTATGTTAGTATTAAAACTTCCCAAAAGAGAGGGATAAGAAAAGGTGAAATATTTCTAACACTAGTTAAACCAATTCAGTGTTGGCATGCTTCATTAACTGTTTGCATACAAGACAAAAGTGCTTTCTGATGAAGTGGAAAACCAACTTGGGACCAATTTTCCACAACATAAATTCAACACTCATTCTACTCTTGATACCTTTGTATTTAAACTACCAAGAAAAGTTGTTTTTTTATGTCTGTCATGTCAATTATCATTTTAATACTCTTATTTCAGATTCTCCTATCTTTGAAAATATTTTGGTTTTAGATTATTTTCTGAGAATCAGTGTAAGATTGACATTTACTAATTTTTTTTTATAAATGTGCCTTAATCACATTGGCAGTTAACAAACTGATTTAGTAGGAATCAATTGTAACCATGTGAGAGGAATGATAAACAGTATTAAAATGGGCAGCTCAAACAAAATTTTGGTTACTCTCTATTTTATTCTCTTTCTATCTTTCTATATATACAGGGTGTCCCCCCAAAATTTAAACATACTGTAGTAAGTGATAGCTCCATTTTGAAAATGAAATGCATTTTGATAAACACTGCCTTTACAATTATTAGAGTGTGTGCATACATTTTTTGGGACATCTATATATGTAGGCATTATAATACCTATAATTGTATTAAGGATTATTATAAAGTAATATCAACAGAGAACAAGTTAGCACCACTGTAAACTAGCAAATATAGTGAGTGCTGGAGAACCAAGCTGGCAGCATAGGTAAACACCACTACTTGCCTCCCGCCTCCCACAAGCACATAAAAATTACAACTAAAATACAAAACAACCATCATCCAGAACCACTTGAACAGTATTAAAATGGGCAGCTCAAACAAAATTTTGGTTACTCTCTATTTTATTCTCTTTCTATCTTTCTATATATACAGGGTGTCCCCCCAAAATTTAAACATACTGTAGTAAGTGATAGCTCCATTTTGAAAATGAAATGCATTTTGATAAACACTGCCTTTACAATTATTAGAGTGTGTGCATACATTTTTTGGGACATCTATATATGTAGGCATTATAATACCTATAATTGTATTAAGGATTATTATAAATTAATATCAACAGAGAACAAGTTAGCACCACTGTAAACCACCACTGTAAACTAGTAAACACCACTACTTGCCTCCCGCCTCCCACAAGCACATAAAAATTACAAGTAAAATACAAAACAACCATCATCCAGAACCACTTGAAAGCTGGCTGAATGGGAGTCCTACAACTAGAGAAGTAAAGAAGAAAGCAGGTGGAGACCAGTAGGAGGAGTGGAGGCACAGAATGGCTGGTCTGACACCCAATGTGGTGTGTTTTTAATTGGGAGCGGTATCTGGGCTGCAGAGGCCCTCAGTGAGAAGCAAGGGGTCCCAGCCCCACACCAGACTCATAGCCCAGAGTTCCAGAGCTGGAAAGAGAAGTCCCTGTAACTTCGGGCAGTGAAAACCAGTGGGGATTATGGCTGAGAGACCCTCTTAAAGGACCCGGGAGGCTGCTGGAGACCCTCTTAAAGGACCTGCACACAAAGCTACACAGATTCACTTTCTTTGAGCTCCAATGCTGGGCAGGGGCTTTGGATGAACCAGGGACATACAGGGAGGAACTGGATTTTCTGACATCAGGGCAGGAACTTGGGGGCAGCTTTCTCCCAGACAGGGATGCTCGCAGGGGTCATTATTCTTGTGTTGGTACGTCCCTGGTCCCAGAGGTGATTGACAGCCGTATCTGAGTTTCCATAAGAGTGGCCGACACTGTTCACTTCACCCTGGTGATTCCCTGAGACCCTGCCCCATCCAATTTGTGGCTCCACCTAAGCTGTTCGCAGGGACTTTTCCATGTGGGTAGCTTATCCTGGCTCAGGCTTCAAACTTTCCTGAAGTTTCTCAGATGGGCAGCAGCTGGCATCAGTGTGCCACATACCCATCAATAAGAGTCCCGACGCTAGCACCAGCCAGCCTTGATTCATGGCTGGGCCTCATCTGAGCACTTCCAAGCCCAGTATAGATGGCAGCCATCTGTAGTCCTCTCTGTGGCTCCTGCATGGTGACCCCAGGCAGTGGCTGGCCCCAGGCAGAGCCAGTACACCAGGTGGACAGCTACAGACCATACTAGATTACAACTCTACGCATCCACAAGCAACACAACCTAGGGGAAGACACAGCCCCACGGCCCCACTGAAGCAAGTCCTGCTCCATAGGGGTGTCTCCAGCACAGCAGTTCTTCCACTCTAGTCACAGCTGGTCCTCACAACCAATTGGCCTGGAGGTCAATTCCTCCCAATGACACCAATAGCAGTCAAGGCTCAACTACAACAAAACTGTGCCCAGAGCCCACACAGGAGTGTACCTAGAGTGCCCAGCTCAAGTGATAGGAGAGGCTGACCCTGTAGGCCCTACAGGACACTAATTCACAAGGCCACTCTACCAACTCCAAGAGACATAGCAGCTCTACCTAATACATAGAAACAGACACAGGAAAGCACCCAAAACGTGGAGACAAAGAAATATGTCATAAATGAAAAAAATGGAAGAAAACAAACTACTGGATACAGAGTTCAAAACAAGGGTTATAAGATTGTTCAAGAATTTTAATAAGAGCTTTAAGGGACTTAATGAGATCTTTGAAGAACTTAGTCATATATTCAAGGATCTTAGTGAGAATTTCAAAGACATAAAAAAGGACCAATCAGAAATTAAGCATGCATTAACTGAAATAAAGAATAATTTACAGGGATTCAACATTAGAGTAGAGGATTCTGAGAATCAAATCAATGATTTGGAATGTGAGGAAGCAAAAAACACCCAATCAGAAGAGAAAAAAAGAATCCAATAATATGAATAGAGTATCTGGGGATGCCAGAATGAGAAAAAAGAGAGTAAAATATTGAAAACCTATTTGAAGAAATAATGACAGAAAACTTCTCCTACCTGGCTGGAAAAAAAATAGACTTACAAGTCCAGGAATTGCAGAGAGTCCCAAAAAAGATGAACCAAAAGAGGCTCACACGAAGACACATCATAATTAAAATAGTAAAGGTTAAAGACAAAGAGAGAATCTTAAAAGCAGCAAGATAATAGCAGTTAGTTACCTACAAGGGAGTGCCATATGACCATCAGCTGATTTTTCAACAGAAACTTTGCAGATCAGAAGAGAGTGGCAAGAAATATACAGAGTGATGAATAGCAAGGACCTACAACCAATATTACTCTACCCTGCAAAGCTATCATTTAGAATTGGAGGTCAGATAAAGAGCTTTACAGACAAGAAAAAAGCTGGAGTTCATCCCCTGCAAAGCTATCATTTAGAATTGGAGGTCAGATAAAGAGCTTTACAGACAAGAAAAAAGCTAAAGGAGTTCATCACCACCAAACCAGTATTTGATGAAATATTGAAGAGTATTCTAGAAGAAGAAGAAGAAGAAGCAGAAGAAGAAGAAGAAGAAGAAGAAGAAGAAGAAGAAGAAGAAGAAGAAAATATCACAAATATGAACAATAACATGAAAATACATATCAGTCAACAACTGAATCTAAAAATCAAAATAAATGAACAAGAAATCTAATGAACAAAATAAACTGATGAATAAAATAGAATCAAAGGCATGGGAACATGGAACAGACTGACAAATCTCAGAGGGGGGGCGGGGCATGAAGAGATTTTAAAAAATAAAAATAAAAGGTGAATAAGATATTTTTCAAGCCTTAAAATAAAAAGTGAGTGCTAAATTGGAGAAACACCATTATTGATCACTGTGTCACAATAATGAGTCATCAGTGGTAGTTGTGTCACCCTTGCCAGACCAGCACAAAATAACTATAAACTATTATCAGACACAATGAAGTCATCCACAGTCCCTACAGTGTATAAGTTATTATTCAGTTTGATATATCACGTTTTGTCTTTATCTGCAATCTTCAAAAAATCACTTTGGATTATACAGAGGCAAATCTGGAGACAATGTCTGTCTTTACCTCTCTTTTCTGTACTCGTCTCTAGATTCCACATTGTTCTAGATTTGATGAACAGGGAGAATAAAATTTTCATTTTTCACATCATACTATATCTATTTCTTAATGTACTGTAAGCCAGTTTTTGTGTGAAAAATTTCTTTGATAAAAGCTTAAGAATATTATATGAATACATGTCATTATATGGAAAGGAATCAATTTCTAAGTATTCACACTATTAAGTATTATTTTATCAAATTTAATGTAATAAATAGCTACAGTATTTAAAATTTACTTCATTAAAATGAGTTTTGTGTTTTGTTCATGCTAAACCAAATTTTTCAATTCTTTGAATTTAAAATATTTGTAATTATCTTACCTAATAATAGACAAACATGTAAGTTGACTATACCTTCGCTATGCTCACCAGCCAATCAGGAGAGTATGCAAATTAACCTAAAAAAGATGACGGTTAATTTGCATACTTGGTGCAAAGTGGCGAAGCAAAGACTGAAGGCGGCTCTGGCCAGAGCAGCGAAGACTTGAAGGCGGCTCCGGCCGGAGCGAAGGCCTGGGTCCTGGGTGCCGGAGGAAAACCGGTGCTGGCAGCCAGGGGAAGGGAAGGCCTATTGCACGAATCTCTTCATGCAACAGACCTCTAGTTGAACTTATAATTGGAGAAAGAGAAATTACTCAAACTCAAATATTTTCTTTGGTATTAAAAATCACATCCTGTTATTTATTTTTTTTCTTTTTATTTACTTATTTTTAAGTTTTATTTTACTGTTTAAAGTATTACATATAGTGTTACATATGTCTCCTTTTCCCCCCATTGACCTTCCCTCAGCCAACCCACCCCCGCACATGCCCTCACCCCCCTAGTATATGCATGCGTACAAGTCCTTTGGTTGATCTCTTACCCTTTCCCCAGCCCCTCCCCTTCCTACCCACTGAAGTTTGACAGTCTGTTCGATGCTTCTTTGTCTCTGTATCTATTTTTGTTCATCAGTGTATAATGTTCATTATATTCCACAATGAGTAAGAATCCCCTGGCCTCCCCTACCCCCCAGTGTCTTATGTCCATTGGTTATGCTTATATGCATGCATACAAGTCCTTCGGTTGATCTCTTACCCCCTTCCCTCCTGCCCCCCAACCCCCCCCCGCCTTCCCGCTGCAGTTTGACAATCTGTTTGAGGCAGCTCTGCCTCTGTATCTATTATTGTTCAAGAGTTTGTAATGGTCTCTATTATCCATGAATGTGTGAGATCATGTGGTATTTTTCCTTCATTGACTGGCTTATTTCACTTAGCATAATGCTCTCCAGTTCCATCCATGCTGTTGCAAGTGTTAAGAGTTCCTTCTTTTTTACAGCAGCATAGTATTCCATTGTTTAGATGTACCACAGTTTTCTAATCCATTCATCTACTGATGGGCACTTAGGCTGTTTCCAAATCTTAGCTTTTGTAAATTGTTTTGCTATGAACATAAAGGTGCAATATCCTTTCTGATTGGTGTTTCTGGTTTCTTGGGATGTATTACTAGAAGTGGGATTACTGGGTCAAATGTTTGTGGATGATAGCCATTCTGACAGGTGTGAGATGGTATTTCATTGTTTTGATTTGCAAAAACTCTCCTAAAATTCATCTGGAATAAAAAAAGACCCTGAATAGCCGCTGCAATCTTGAAAAAGAAGGACAAAGTTGGAGGGATCACAATATCAGATATCAAGCTATATTACAAAGCCACTGTTCTAAAAACTGCCTGGTACTGGCACATGAACAGATACATAGACCAACGGAACAGAACATAGAACCCAGAAATCGACCCAAGCCATTATGCTCAATTAATATTTGACAGTGGAATAAAGTCAAAATGGATAAAGGACTTAAACATAAGACCAGAGACCATAAAAATTTTAGAAGAATCCATAGGCAACAAAATATCAGACATATGTCATATCAATATCTTTACTGATATAGCTCCTAGGGCAATGGAAACTAAAGAGAAAATAAACAAATGGGACTACATCAAAATAAAAAGCTTCTGCACAGCAAAAGAAACCATCAACAAAACAACAAGAAAGCCCACTGCATGGGAGAACATATTTGCCAATGTTATCTTCGATAAGGGTTTAATCTCCAAAATTTATAGGGAACTCATGCAACTTAACAAAAGGAAGATAAACAACCCAATCAAAAAATGGGCAACGGACTTACTAGTAAATAGATACCTTTTGAAAGTTGACATACAGAAGGCCAGGAAACATATGAAAACATGCTCTAAGTCGCTAATCACCTGAGAGATGCAAATCAAAACAACGAGATACCATTTCACACCTGTCAGAATGGCTGTTATTTATTTCTTTAAAAAATAAATATCAATAAAATATAGTGTGACTCAAAGAAGGGCCTATATCCCCAATATGAAGACCATGTTGGGTAGTAGAAATTTAGTACTTTTTAATGCTGATTACTGATTCAGTCATCTAAATATATTAAACATGTAAAACATTAGAATCTTTTAATATACAGGCTGCTCATCTAAGGATTTTTTCCTGAAATGTTTCATGTAAATCAGAAGGTTTATCTAATCAAATTTTGAATCAATCCACTAGTTAGGAAACATTTTAATATAAAGCATTTGATTAAAGTGAGCTATATCTATAGTGGTTCTGGAATTCAAGCCATTTTGCATAAATATTATTTCATGCATGTATATATTTATAGACTGCTTTGTCTGTGGGGAGGGAAGAACTAAATGAGATTAAAGGCAGTACTTATATTTATTATTTTGATTAAAATACTAGTAGAAAATGTAGCTTTTTGAAAGTCCCTTTGTTTTGATTTATTAGCAAGCTATGATGCTAGAGATGATCACATAATGCCTTTGATGTAGGAGGAGCCAAAGGAGTGAGTGAATAACTCTATTTCCATTTGATACCTGGGTTCTCTAAGGTGTGGAGTTTACTCTGATAATCTACTTGTTGAGATAATTTCCATTTTGATACCAAGAATCAAGTTGGGACAAAATGTGTTTTTATTTTTCATTTTTGTCACCTTGACTGGTCTTAATTCCTAAAAGGTCCCCAATTATTGGAAACTACAAAGCAGAGTCCCTTCCCACACTTGGATATTTTACTTTTTCAAAATTGTGTTTACTAGTTTGGCCTCAAGAGAAATGGCCATTCTTCTGAGTGCATGGTTGACAAAGTTGGTAGAATTACAATTAGTATTGAGTCTGAGAGGTTTCTTTTTGGCCTAGTGAGTGTCAAAGTAGTTAAGTTCTACTGTGAAAAGGTGAAGGGTTTACCCTGTGTGTTTTTATTTGTCCTTTAGAATACTTAGCTCATTTCAAACCTAATAATATTTTGTTTTGATGTTTCTTAACTCAATAAGTATTTTTGTAACTATGCGTTTAGGTTCTTAAAGGCTTTTTGAAATATAAGATAAATAGAAAATTAACCATTTGGAAAATAAGATTTGAAAACATCAGTAATCACTTAAGATTGTTAAATTACATGAAGTGGTTTTCTATTGCATTTTACTATCCATTGAATATGGTAACATTACACTTTATAAGTAGAGTTTTGAAAAATACTTTCTCACATTCCTTTAAAATACAAGTAGGCCTCCATTCTCTTCATACTAAAGAAAAAAATAACTTATAATGTTCATAATTTTAATTACATTGGACAAAATATGTATGTCACATATAATTTAGTTTTGTTGAGACATAAACTTTGGACTAATATGATGTTTCCAATATATAAATATATTTTTTCTCAATAGGTAATTTGTATAAAATATTAGTTGTTAGAATATCAGTTATCCCTTTTATAACTGGCCTACATATAATGTTTTAAAATTGGTTAGTTGTATAAGCCAAACACTGTTTTATTTTAGACTTTTCATTTGATGTTGAAAAGAGTACAAATTGTACACTTCTTAATAGGATGGAATTCTTTAGCTTGATTATCACAGCTTTGCAGAGAGGTGCTTTATTTTCCTAAAATAAACGTTGAAAGTGATGCCCAGCTCAGCCACTCAATGCACACATTTAACACTCACCAGGAGGGAGGTTTGGTGTGCTGAGCCCACTAAGTTTTAGATCTCAGAAGGGGCTTTACACCCTGTGGTGTAGGCACACTTCTTTCAGTAAAAAGTATGTCATTAAAATACTGCCCTCTCACAGTGATTTCAAACTAGTGAGGTTGGAATTGTTTTTAGTCACTACACAGCATGATAAGCATTTTGGTCTTTTCCTGTAGTAATTTACCATTTGTATACAGGTCACAGTGGGAGGAAATCAGTTTCTTCATGACCAGTAATATTGATCTAAATCCAATATGTCAAAAACCATTTTCAATTTTTGCAAAGAGAAAAAAATCCAACCATTGTGCCATGATAGTTACACACACCTATTCATGTAACCACATATTTACAAAATGAAAATGAACCTGAGTCATACATGAGAATATATTAGTAAGTTAAGCAAAGAGGAACAGTGATCTTAAGTTTTATCAATTCAATACCCAATTAAATAGAATGATTCATTGTGAATAAAAAAAACAAAACAGAATAAAATATATTTTACTGGTTAACTTAAAAAATATCCAAACTGCTTATTTTGGCATCATGGAAACACAGTCTCAATGAAAACATTGTGCATTGTGTTATTAACTCACAGCATATGATCTCCATTTCTGCCTCCCTAGATTTCTACCCCCCCGGGATAGAAATAATGTGGACTCACACATTTATTATATTAATTAGAAATCACTACCTAATATAATTATTCTGGCAAGCACATGGTGAGTAGTGAAAATATTATTGACAGAATTTCTCCATTTAACTCTGGTGTTAAAAAGATTTGCATGTCTAAAACTGCCTTGATTAGATATTGTTTTTGACGACTCTGCTCAGTGTTTCACTATATGCACATTAAGCAGGAGGACTTTTAGCACGTCTGAAGTAACATCTGCTCTGTCTTTTTGTTGCTGGGTTCATGGTATAATTAGCTCTATATTTCACCAAATACAATTTTGCTCCCATGGCGGACAAAGCAGCATGAAGAAAACATAAATAATTGCAGATTAGAGAAACAGACGGCAAAGTGGGTGTAGATGGCTTTGATAAAAAAGGGTTAAGGAGAATAGAAGGTCAGCTCATTATTAAGAAAAAAAGGAGGCAGTTAAAATTAGATATGGTCTTTGTAATTAAAGAAAACACACACAGATTTTTTCTTTTAACAATGTTTCCTATTTGGCCAAATAGTTTAGTGACTTGCAATGATGTCGTTTGTTTTGCATTTATTTAGGAAACCCTTTAAAAAATATGCATGCTTGGATACACAAAACAAAATTTAATTATAGGAAATGTTGAAAAGGTCTAGGAGGTTTCAAGTTAAGTTTGCCAGAATAGTAAATATTTTTTTTTTGAAACTACAACTTTTACACAATCAAGTTAGCTTAATAAAGCCAGCTAGTCAGGTTTCTATAGCCTGATATTCTGATTTCACTGTGCTTCCAAATAACCTTTAGTGAATATATTTGCAGGGGCTAGTAGTATTCCTTTCATATTAGATTCATATTAAATTTTGATCTGTTTATTATTGTATTAAATATCTGGCTAATTGTGCCTAATTGTTTAGCATTACAGAATTTATGTAAAAGAATATTCACAATATACACAAAATGTATAAAAGAACCAAATATTAAAATAATATGTTTTGGCAACTGACAACATAATTTGTTGTACTTTTTTTTTTAAATATGCTGTATGATCCGTGATTACATTAGCTTCGGTAAGTGTGAAATGTAACTTTCCTCATCTTTTACTTTTGACTATAAACAATGAAATATTTTGAAATTATAATAGAGCATCAAGTTGCCACTTATTTATTTGTATCAGAAAAAACCTTCAGAAGTCTTTAAAATCATATTCACTTTTTATTTAATTTAGAAAAAAAATGAAGGAGATGCTAACCTTACAGGTATTCATACAACAGCAAGACAGGTGAAAATACCAAAACATATTTCTCATTTCATTCTGCATCTCAAGCATAAAACTCATGTCAATCCGAGCAATTACAAGACAGAAAAGTAAAACTACAAAAGCAAGACAAAGTCAGTAATAAATTACTATCTAGTACTTGCTGTGTTGAGGAACTGTTTCAAAGATAACTATGTAATGCAACATAAGTAATTTTAAAATTTGTTATGTTCTTCTTTCTACTATGTGTTTTCCTGTTGAAGATAGGGGGGGTAACTATTTCTGTTCTCTGATATTATATTTTTCAAATGGATAATACTCTTAAAAATATTAATGACCCTGGTTTTGCTTGGGAGATTTTACCATCTCCCTCTAGGCTCCAGAAGTTTTTATCTAGCTTCCTTCATCTGGAAGAAAGGTTGTAAAGAGGCAGGGACATATGTAAATAAATCATTTCCACAAGAAAAGAGCCAATAAACAACACAATGTTATTTGTCTACTAATTCTTTAAACTTTGTTGGGGTAATAGAGAGTATAAGGCAAATCCTACATTTGGACACATATCTGATTATTTAAATGGAACTTTTCTTAGAATCATGAAATCTGAGCCAAAAGGGATAATATAGTTTAGGTGGTTCACGGCTTTATACTGCTAGTTGCACATTAGATTCTTCTAGGCAGCTTTTTATTAAAAAAAAAAAAAACATAAACAAAAACCTGTATTTACTTCTAACCAACAAAATTATAATCTCTATGAGTAGGATCTATGTATTGGTATTTTTTAAAAGTTCCAGGTGATTCCAGTAAAGAGCCAGTTTTGAGAACCACTGAATTCTAGTCTAATGAACTTTTCATGATTTGAGGCCTATTTTTATATTTTTGTCAATATAAGCTCGAAAACCACTAGTTAGATCCATTACAAAATTCCATCCATGGAAAACTTTCTTAGAAAGTGTTTATATGAATTATACACAAGGACTGTTCAGAACGTGAGAGTCTTTTAGGTATTTGGAGAAAACAATAGTGGATCCTGGGTTTTTATTCTGCTCATTTCCTGGCTTTTTTTCTGTATAACATGATTTCCTTGATCCTAGTTTTATGGCTTTATAATTATAAGTGCAGACAAATCAAAATCACATGGGCAGGCTTTTCTTAAACTAAAGATGTCCACTGATAGATGAAGATTTGGGCAAGTATAGTTTGAAAACTGGAAATATATTCTAGTCAAATTAACTTCTATGGCCATTATTTTTGAATAAATATTTTTGGTGTACGCTTTGCAGTGTCTTGAAGAAATGAACTGCGGCTCCGAAAGTTACTTGATTTGATAAAGCTAGTGAATAAAAAAGGATTTGAATCCACTAATTTTGATGTTAAAATCTGTGTTTTCTACATCAATGTCTTTGTCATTGGTCACAGAGATGAAGCATATCTGAATCTTTTAGTTGCATTATATTTGGTGAGATATACATAAATGACCATCATGTCTCTTCCTGTGAGTTTCAAATAACTAGTAAGGTATTGAGCTGTCGCCATGAGTTTTGGGCTCTTCTCCTTAATGCCAGTAACCATGATATGACGCTAAGATTGGATATTATGGTGAAGATTTTTATTCAGCTTTCTCACCTCAGATATTTTTATCATTATTAGCCAAACACATTCCCACACTAGATCTTAATTTTCTAAATGTCCTTATGTATGTGTATACATGAGCAAGTGTGTCTAAGTAATTAATAAAAAAATGAAAGTTGTTTTTGTTATACAGACACACAATGTTTGACATTAACATAATTAGTATGGAATTATTGAGAGTGTAGCTGACCAATCCCATGTTAATAAAGCTACTGATTCAAAATAATATATAAAAATTAATAAGGTGTTATCATTCAGGAGAGTTGAGATCCATTTTATTTACATGCACACATAATAATACACACATGGAGAGATGTTTTAATTTATCTTTCTTGCTCTACCATCTCAGTTCAAGTTCATAAGGCTTTGTCAAATTCTCTTTTAAATTAAACTCTGAAGATGGTACATATGTAGATAGGATACAAAACATTTCTGTTGGTTTTGTTCAGAACAGGGGGGTGGTGTCATTTTTCCACTCCTGAAAACCCAGGAATTGTTTAACAGCACTTTTGACACTCAGGTTGTATAGTTCATCAACCTCTTTAATACCCAAATTATATTACATTTAATTAATTTTTACTCTTAATTCATTTGATTTAGCTACTTGCTTGCCTCTAATTTTTGGGTCAGAGAATTTGAGCAATTTTGTGTGAAGTAATAGATTGTTTTAAATATGCAAATAGTGCAGTTCTGTCATCCAGTTAAAATTCATTTTTGAAATGAATGCTCACGTGTCTATTTATTTATATAATCACCATGAAGCTTGAAATGACAATAATATTGTCAGGTTTGACTTACTTTATCTTTATATTTTAATAATAGAGTTCTGTGGTTTATAAAAGTAATGTGTCTTGAGCTATATCTTTATATAAAAAGAGATATAAATAAGCTAAGAGAACTTAAAGACCAAGACACTGTCAAAGGATGAGGGCTAGCTTTGATTTGAGAATGAACACTTCATAAGAACAAATATAGGCAAATGTACTAAGATTACTAGTCTTCACAAATATGGAAAATAAGCCAATTTCTGGTGCTCAAAAGTATGGTTCCCACATAATTTTCACTACTGCTGAGGGAGAGTCTCTGTTGAGTTGGAAGTAGAACTATGAAAATAAATTTGTATTTTAAGTATATGATAAATGTTAGTACACATTGAAACAAGGCTTCAGATATAATTTTCCAGGTACATTGTGGTTTATATAGGTTTTTGAGGACTGGCAACAAAATCACAACCCAAGGGAACATTATTTTAGGGAAACTTTATAATGTAAATTGCTTATACATAAAGAGTTGTTTATATATATTTTCCAGAATACAAATGCACTTTATAGAACAGACAAGTGAACATTAATAAACTTTAAATAATTAAATGTATCAAAATATTTATAGCATGTCTCCAATTTTAGGCCCTTCCAAGTCTCCAGTGACTAGTATAATAAAACAAAATTGAAGTTAGTGCATATTAATAGAAGGTGCTTAACTAATTTTATTTCTGCTCTCCTCTATCAACAAAACACTTCTTCTCATGTCAATAATAGTGCCTACAATTGATTGAGCACTTACAATGGATGGATAAGCCACAGTGCTTTACATATGTTGTCCTTGCACACAACAAACAAATGAAGAGGCAGAGACAATGATAATCATCTTCTGATGTAGGAGGAAACTGAGGCACTGAGAGATCATGCAGATTCTCTAAGAACATGCACTTTGACATGGCTGAACTAGAATTTGAATCTGTCTTTTTTTTTCAGAGATTTCTACATTTATTTTTTTATTAATATTTTTGTTGCTTAAAATATTACAAAGAATATTACATATGTCTCCTTTTTTCCCCTTGACCTTTCCCCGGCCTCCCCTACCCCCCAGTGTCTTGTGTCCATTGGTTATGCTTATATGCTTGCATACAAGTCCTTCGGTTGATCTCTTACCACCACCCCACTCAACCCTCCCCGGCCTTCTTGCTGTAGTTTGACAGTCTGTTTGATGCTGCTCTGCCTCTGTATCTATTTTTGTTCATCAGTTTATAATGGTCTTTATTATCCAGAATTTGAATCTTGATTGGATGTCAGAGCTGCAGACCTAACCACAGGGTGACCTGTTGAGAGCCTGGCAGTGAAATCACAATGAGGGAGGGGAAGAAGGGATGGAAGAGGGCTTTTTCAATAAGATTTATGTTTACTTGGGAGGGAAATCATGTGTACATACACCCCTGGGCCAAATGGTTGGTATTCCACAACACCAGTGTAAAAGCACAGTGTCCTTTTATAATAGACTAGAGGCCTGGTGCACAAAATTTGTGCACTGGAGGGGGGGTTCCCTCAGCCCAACCTGTGCCCTCTTCCAGTCCAGGAGCCCTCTTGCACTCTGTTGCACTCATCAGCTGTGAGCTCAGCTTCTGGCTGAGTGGTGTTCCCCCTGTGGGAGCTCACTGACCACCAGGAGGCAGCTCCTGTGTTGAGTGTCTGCCTCCTGGTGGTCAGTGCACGTTATAGTGACTGGACATTCTGCTGTTCAGTGGATTTGCATATTAGCCTTTTATTATATAGGATAATACCACCTCAAACTAGTGCCATAAGATTCTAGGTCAGAAAGATCCTCAATTCTTGCTACATCACAAAAACAATACGTTACTATACTATTTGAGAAGTAAACCAATAAATAAATTTTAAGTGACTGGTTGATTTCAATGACATTTATTATCCACACCCCCAGGTTTTTTAAAGCTTGATTTGGACTTAATTTTAATTTTTTTATAATTGAAAATAAATATCAAATTTAAATGCAATGTTATTGGATCCCCTTTTATATTCCCACTCCAGTCCCCCAGCCTTTCCTTCAAAGCCCTAGCTATACCCATTTGCCCTCCAAGTTTTTGTGTGTTTCTATAAATTCAAATTTGTATTTCTCTCTGCCAAAATTTTATTTTACCTTCACTAACCTACTTTTCAATCTTTCCTTTTCTATGGAAACATTTCCCCACTCTAGCAAATATGCATTTAATCTGTAGTATCTTGTTCATACCTGTAAAAGAGCAAATAAATATGTTTTTCTAATACAACATTATGAGATAACTTAACACTTTGAGCTTTAAGATGCCACTGTCTCAATTTATATGAAATAGTAGTCTTCCTTATATCATTCATTTCTTTGTATGCTTTCTAAAGTCACATATATTTCTAGTGCAGTTATTAAAACCACAATGCATTAAACCCTATATATGAACACAGCACATATAAAACCATACATTTCCACTTTGCTCCCCAAATTCTCAAAACATATAAACAGCACTGTATCCTTTTCCTTCCTTGGTAGGCTGTGACCACCTTGAGGGCAGAACCTTATTCTCTCTGCATTCCAAGTATTTGGAGCAGTGAGGATCATGAAGTTACCACTCATTAAATGAATTAAATGAGTAAATGAGTAAGATTCCTGAAAATAAAGAAATATTAAATTATTTTATGTTTTAAAGATACATTTTTTCCAATGAAGACCTAAACAACAAGGTATGAAAGAGATGCATAATTTGATACCATCCACTTATCAGCCATCTGGCTGCGCTGTAAATGAAACACACACACACACACACACACACACACACACACACACACACACACACACACATTTCAGTGTTCATATCTTGATTAGGAGCTTTAGTTTGGGACATCTTAAATATAAAATATCTGAAGAGAATTCTTGGTGGTCTTATCCCAAATCTTCCCATACTTCAGTTTTCTCATCTCTGTTATTGGTAACTCTAATTTTCTACTTACTTGCTTATGCCCTAAACCTTGGAATCATCTTCCACTCTTCCCTCTTTTATACCTACAATGTATTCACACATACACCCACCCCTGACCATTTCTTCTCTCTTGCCTGGATCATTGTGAACATGTCTAATTGGAGTTCCTGCTTCTTACCTTCGCCTTAACAGACAGCAGAGCAGTCTTGTACACACCCATGTAAGACCAGGCCACTTCTCTGTGTATACCATCCAATTCTTCCCCTGTCATGTAGAGTAAAAGTAAAAAAAGTCCTTTTGTTAACCTATAATCTTGTGCATGGTAGGCTCCTGGCTACTCCTCCACTCTGACTGCTTTCCTTCCCACTCTTCTTTCACTCACTTACCTTTAACCATCTAGCCTCCTGCCATGTCACAAATATCCCAGGAACTCTCCTACCTTGCATTGCTGTTTCCTTTTCTAGAGATACTCACGTCCCAGATATCCATAGATCGTGTTTCCTCATCTCCTCCAAACATCACCGTCTTTTTAAGGATTTTACCAAAAACCCTGTTTAAAATTGCAACCTACCTCCTCAATACATAAATACACCCTATCCTCCTTTTCTGTATTTTTTTTTTTTTTGCAATGGCACTTTTATCACAGTCTGCCATTCCATGTGAGTGATCTAGTATATACTTATTAGAATGTCAGCACCACGGGGCCTGAGACTTGGGTGTCCAATTTGGTCATTACTAATCCCAGTGCCTAGAACAGTGCCTGAAACCAATATCTGTTGACCAAATGAATTAGTAAGGGATTTATGTTTTGAAGCACAAAAACATAAAATAATATTACTAAACAGATTTAACTAAGAAAAACTGAGCATGTAAGTTGTTCTTTAACAAAAGCACTACTTTTCCAGTGAGATCTAAGAGTTACAAAGGGACCTCAAAAGTCTTTGCACTGAGAAAGTGATGATGAAACAGTTAAAATATTTATTTCCTAAAGGTTACATGCTCTGGAAGCTACATATTACTTCAGCTCATGTTTACACATTATGCTACTATCACTGCTTAAAATGTAGGGATTTTTAATTGAATTTTATGGCTGGTCTACATTGTTGATAGTAATTTTTATGTTATAGCTTATGAGTTTAGCCATAGAAGGATACAGAGAAATTTCCATTGATGTAATAAAATATCTATAAAAACAAAATGCTGTTTCCTTACTAGGTAGTTATGTTATATATCTCTAAGTCTCTGAACATTCAATCATAAAAATGCATTTTGAGAATGAATATTTAGTAAATTAAATAACTTTCCTTAAAACAATAAGAATTAGTAATATATTCCTAGATATTACATAAAATATACAGTATTTTTAATAAGCAATTTGTCTTTTTAAAGTACCGTAGTAATACATATATACAGGTAGGAGCCAAACACTTTCTGAAAATTTTCATATTAGTTATGTATATAATTAAGCATATTATTTGTTTTCATATAGTATTTTTGATGTGTATATTTAATGTTAATGCTTTATCCAATTAATTTTATTTAATACACCAAAAGAGTTATAAAAGCTGTACTTCTAATCTTAATATTTTTATTCTTTTGAAACAATTTTATTTTAATTTGGTTAGAACACTTAACATGAGATCTACCCTCTAAAAATTTTAAGCTAACAACACAGTATTGTTGACTCTTGGTGCAATGTTTTACAGTAGATCTCTAGTGCTTATTCATATTGCTTCACTGAAACTTTGTGTTGATTAGCAACTCTCTATCCCCCTCATCACAGCTTAGTAAAGTAAGCCAGTCATGAGAAGACAACACTGCATGAATCCAGATATATGAGATATCTAAAATAGTCACATTTGTGTTAGTTCTTTATTCAGTTTTCAAAACATGACCAACATAGGCTTTTAATTGGAAATTATATTATTGACCTACACTTATACTGATCAATTAACTAAAATACTTGATTATTTCTTAGCAACATTTAGAATTTAAAATTTTCATAAAACATGTGCATTAATCAAATTTAATATGAACCCAAACCAATTCTTCATAGTCAGCAATAGTTATTCTAGATATTTTACTTCACCATGGGAAATGGTGATGAAAAATAGGAATGTTCCATTATTATTGACCTTTAAAATATCTTAAGTTAAAGATTATGAATACTTTTGGCTTAAAGCATACATAATTTTGCTATTTTATTTTTCTTCTAAATATTCTCACTCAACAGCACTTTCTTGAATTTTAAAATGTATCACATTCATTTGACATTTTGCAGTCTAAAAATTAAATTTTCATATTTGCTTTGAATGCATCTGAGAACTTAGAAATGAAATTTTGATAGAAATAAAAATGCCACACGTAATATTATTGATTATATGTGGCTTTCATTAAAACATATTACCCAAGTTATCTGGAAATGGGTGGGCATCTATGCTTTCAATCATTGATATTAGGGGTAATTTATATCCATTGTCTATAAAAGCTCTCAGATGATCTTAAAATATGAGAACATTAAAGATCCGTTAATTTTAGAGGGTCTCTAGACAATCAGAAAAGTATTTCAGAATTCATTAACATCTCTGAATTATAAGTCACAAAAGATTGGTTAGAACATTTATACTATCTTCAATAAAAAGGTATTTCTTTGTCTCTTTTTTGACTGTTAACTTGAAAATAATGAAAATAACCCCTCAAAGTCTTTTATATTATCTCAGCTTAATTCCTGGCTTTAGTCAATTCAACATTATATTTACCCCCACCCACCCCGATAATTGTTCCCATCATTCTATGGTGAGGTGCTCTTGTGCATTACTGTTGGGCTCTGTTCTTATTTCTAAAAAATCTGAACTCTGAGGCAGCTGGCTACATTTGTTGTTAAATTCTACTGATGCTTCTGAAACTCCAAAGCATCATATATATGTTAATTATAATACATTGCCTTCATTTAGAATAACATTTGACTGAATACCTATTCTGGACCATTCACTGGTTTAAGTTGAGTAGATGCAGAGACTAATGATGGAGCTTTTATCTTTAAGAAATTTAAAGAACCTCTTGGAAGCATATTGCACTTTTCCTTGTTAAAACTGAGATAGTCAAGATTTACTTGGATTTTCAGAAATTACCAATTTCAATATGTATTTTCTTTAATTTTAATGTTCATGGTATGTTAGCTATTTTTCTATATGTTTTAAAACTGCTCTTCTCAAGTCTAATATTTCTTAGGAATGACCATCATTTTTATAATTTTATAAGCCATACTGATATGGTAAAATTCTCTTTTCCCCCTCCCCAAGCACTTTTTTCTCATCCCTCTTCTCTTCTTCACATCAGTTAAATGACATGTGCTTTTCATATACTCATTATCTAATCTGTGTGATAATTTGATACTTATCCTCAATTGTTCGTATGTTACACATGACAGCCTGAGGCTCCCACAGCTTCTCACCTCTCATTTCTATCTGACCTCAGCACCTGTGATCTTAACCTTGACTTTTCTACTAAATAATTGTCCTCCTAATTAGTTACATAGTGTTATGTGCTCTATGCTTCATGCACAGCATCTCACTTCTTTCTGAGCTTATTCTTGAATAGTTATTAACCCACTTTCCAGATGAATGTTTGAGGTTGAGTTATTATGTCTGACTTGCAGAGGCAATAGTTAAAGCCACCTCTAACTTTTACCAATTTCTGTGTTCTGTCTACCACCTCAGAATGACTAACTAGTTATTCCTTGTGAGGTAAAATTAAGTCTAGAGGAAAAATTTCCTTTCTTATTACTACCTTCTTTTTAAAATTCAATTGTTGGCATGGAAGTAATGAATTTTCCATAAGAAATGCTAGAGCAACTTTTCTAATCTTGTTCTTATTGTCTGAAGTCATATTAGGATAGTATTCGAGTTACTAAATTAATACATAACCCGGATGTTCTAAAAAGTCCTAAAATGTTATCAGATATACCAGAAGTTCTTCAAGTGAGGTCCCAGGACCCATGGAGAGGAGAGTTCCCAAGGGTTCAGGGAGTCCAAGTGGTCAAAACCTTTTGTATGAGAATACGAAGACCTTATTTAGTTTTTTAAAGCTCTCATTTTCTCCTGGATTTTTAAAGAATATATGTGATATGTGAGATCACAAGAGATTGAATCTAGGAGTATATGCAAATATCCAAATGGCTTAAGCCAGACATTAAATAATTTTGCAAAAGTAGATACATTTAGTTTGAAAAATATATTTCTTAAAGAAACATTTATGCTAACATACAATGAATTAGTAGTTATTTTTAATAAAGAAGTAATATTAAAATTCTCTTTTCTAATATGGCAAATATTGACAGATATAACCAATGTACATGAAGATAGTCTGAAACCAAAATGGTTAAGAGTCACTGACATAGAGAGCTATATATTATTTAAAAAGACCCTTGAATTTTGGATTAATTAAGAAGCCTTGAACACTTAGAGTAAGTTTTACTTGAGAGTTTCTTTTAAAATGTGTGCAGTCAGTGGTGATTGTGAGAAACGAATGAGGTAATCTCCACTGAGAAACTTGGAAAGCTTGGACATGGTAAAGCAATGTGATGATCTCAGGAAGGTTGACATTGAAGACGAACAAGAAGTTATTGTCATAATCTGTTGATTTTAAAATAATCATTATTAATCTTCAAATTTATTTTCCCCTATTTTTATAGATTCAAAAACTCTGATTCTGTCAGATGTCTTTGCTAATTTGTGTGTGTGTGTGTGTGTGTGTGTGTGTGTGTGTGTGTGTGCATCTCATTCATTTAACTACCATTTAGAGAGAGTTCTCTCTATAAGGTTTTGTAGGCTATGGCAAATTTCAAAGTGGGCATAAAAATACTCATGACTTTCATTCTGAACTATAGCAAATGGCAGAGCTAAGATTCAAACCACCATGAGGCCAGTTTGTATATTTATCCATCAAATTTTAATTATTTGGAACTGAGAAATTTAGTCCAATAAACACATATCAAACATCTAGTATGCACAAAGAAGTCCCATCTTTCTATGCAAGGCAAGTTTTACTTCATTAAGTCCTTTCTCCTCTCTAAATATTTTAAAATACAATATAAAGTATGACTTTTATGCTAAAACCAAGATAATTGTTTTCTTTTTATTTTCTTCATAGAGTTATGATATAGGGACTTGGCATTTAGTGGTACTGAAGATTTGATGTGTGTTTATAACAGGCTTTCTTTCTCTTTTTTGATATGATATATTTAAAATGTACTGTGTAGCTTGTGAACTCAAGAATACTTTATGTTTTTTAATCTGAAGAGCAGCCATAGTGTTTTTTTTTAAATATTAATTTGCACCTCTTTAGATTTCCACAGAGGACATTTCTAAAATTTATGTGTAGCATAAACACTTCTTTTAGTTAATTGTAAAAGTTTAACACTGACTATATTTACAGCCCCATAGGTATAGTTGAAAATTTGCATATTAAACAGAGTTGCTCTCTGGCATGGTTTAAGAAAATGATCTGTGTTCTTAATTATACCTTTAGCATAAATGTGTGAATGTCATTTATTGAAATGGAAAGAGGAAATCAATGATGATGAAGACAATGATGATAATATAAAACTTAATAATTACATTAAGTTGGCAAATTTGGTTCTTTTTCATTATTTGATCATTTTACATTTAATGAGGTTATAAGTTGAAAATTATTTCATTATGATGAAACTTCTGGACTTAGAATTAGTTTCATAGTTATTTTATGTCTTCTTAGGTGAATCAAAATGTCAATATCAATGAATTTTAAACTACATTTTCTTAACCAAATTAAGAAATTGTGTAATCATGTTTATAATTTTCATAGTAATTAACTTTATTCCTAGAGTCAAATATTGATTTATAGTATACAAACTGCATATGTATTTTGACTTAATGAATACAAGTTGGTTGTTCATTTACAATGTATAGCATAGTTAAAATTTCTTATTTTTAAAAGATGAAAGGAAATCATATCTTATGATATTTAAAGCTACACAAATAATTACCAATATTTTCCAATTAATATTTGTCCTTTCCTTAAGCGGTTTTAAGGATACTTAAAGCACAGTCCAAAATTAGAGTTGACAATTGCAAATACAAACCAACCAACACAGTAATAAAATCAATACTTACATTTCCCTCGAGGCCACTATTTACTGTTTGCTGCGCCATTTCCTTAATGGAATGGCAGTTATGTTTGCAGAAACCTTGTAACTACCATTTTTATGTTTTAACTAAAAGCAGCTTTCTTGAAGAAGTATGATAAAGAAATTCTTGAGCTACTGTTAATAATTGTTATAACCCTTTAGTAGTTAATATGAGTGCAGAGAAGGTGTTTCTTTTAGAAATGTTTTTCTGATAAATATTGTAGTGTTTCATAAGCAGTGATATTTTTTCTACTGAGAGAGAGAAAGAGAGAGAGAGAGAAAGAAGAGTAAGGAAAATTAACAGTTTTTTATACTTCACACATTAAAATTAGTTTTGAAATGTAATAGACAAAATGATTGATTTCTATTAGTTAATTTTTATTCATGTTGTTATGATTGTATAGTAATTTCTTTTTTAAATTATTGTTTTGTATTTCTTTTAAAGAAATATACCTACTATTCCAATCATATTAAATATTTCTCTTTTTAGTGTACTTTCCTTTGCATTTAAAATTATCTAATATTAATGTGGTATTTTCATGTCAATTCTTTAAACAGATTTATACTTTCCCTGGAATTTAACCAAAGTTAAAAGTTAATTGATCTCCACATTTGCTTCTAGTTTTCTCTTAAAGATAATAATATCCTCACAGTCACTCAGGATGAAAAGGTACAGCTTACCTCCTTGATGAATTTGTGAATGGTCAAATTTTATTTTTATTAGTAAGTGTACAAACGAAAATAGAGAAGTTGTGTGAATAGAATTTATGGCCCTTTCAAGAGATCATGTTTTGTAACAGGATATTGAAAAATCAAGTCCATGGGCCAACTCGGGTCTTTTTACATGATGATGTCAGCAACTCTGTTGCGTGATAAAACTGCAGTATTTTCATGACAAAGAAAATTCATATCCACATCTTTAATAAATGAAGAAGAAGAAAAAGGCCCTTACTGGATTCACATATTCCCATCAGAACCTTTGTAGCTTCCTCGAACTGTAAATATTGAGAGTAAGATCAGAATGAAAGTGGTGTTGAATCACAATTAATCTCTGAAGTTATTACTGATGGCGTCGCATGTACCCCACACTCAGGCTTTTCATGCAGAGCTTTGAAGAGCCCTGCAGGACCCACCACATGTAACTGATACAGAGTCATTGCTGCACAACAGCTGCATGACAAGGTGCTGCAGCTTGTACTTTAATCTACCTCTCTTTCTGAGAGTTTATTATGTTTTTGAATTTATTCTTTTGTAGATCTGGGAGCTATCTTTTTTATGGAAATTAATCTTTTTAGAAGATTTGTACTCTCTTTTTCAAACACTAATACATTCATTCAAGTATCCTATTATTCAGATCCAGCTGGCTTTTATCTGGTGATATTTACTTCAAAAAGCCAAGTTAAATGGTATCATACATTAATTCTCAGGGCACAGGAAAGCTTTTTTAGAAGAAAAACACGATTTGGTAATTACTTGAAATATCATAATAAAAATCACAGAAAATGTCAAATGTGTTGTATAATCCATCATAATAGGAAACTTCAAAAAGTTGTTTCCTGAGTGGTTTTCTGAGTCCATCCTAAGTTTTCATTGCAGTCAAACATGATATAACTCGAAAGTTTGCTTTAGGTTCTAATAAACTCTATTATGAATTTTAGGTTTATATTGTTTGTTCACACAAAGCAGTGAAACTTCAAAAGGAACATTATCCACTGCTATCTCTTACATAAATCAAACTGGAAATAAGACACATTTTACAATTCAATTTAGGATCCCACTGAGACAATAATGTTGCAAGCTGTGCATTTTGCAAAGTAATATAGTAATGTCTAGTTTGCATTTTTGAAAAACCAAATTAATCACACTTTATTGAATACGTTGGAGCAAACCTAAAATTCATCTATTATTAAAAACTTGTGCAACAAACACATACTATATTTTATACATAAAGGACAAACTCATTTATTCATTAGGATAAAATACTTGGAGTTTGCATTTTGTAACTATGAAAGAAATGACATTTGCTATTGGGGCTGTTTTGAATTTTTAAAAGCTGTCTATGCATAGCAAGCTGCTTGAAAATTTATATTCACACATTAAATTATACCAAGTTTTAAAGCATCCAGATAATATTAGACTTTAACTAAAAAACATTGGGGTAAGAAAACAAAAGTCATTGAAATAAATGATAATAGAAACGTCATACAAATAAGAGAAATTTATATTGTGTTTTATTTTATGTTACCAACTTTTAATAATATGATCATTTTATTATTTTGATAAGAAAATTAATAACACTCCCCAGGCAAAATAAAGGCTTATCAAGCTCTACAATTTTATCAGGCTCAAGAAAACAAGTACTTCTTGCATGTATATATTTGGATGTACAGTTGCAATAAGACACTATATATAGTATTGGGAATCTAAGTTTTTGTGCCATCATTTAGAAATTCTATATGGTATGAATTATAGATTGCTATTTTTGAAATGTCAGTATTGAGGAATTTTAGTGAAAATAAAAATCATGAAGGGAAGTGAAGAATTGCAAGAATAGTGGTAAAGGTGACAATGTTTATTATAGTGGTGCATATTTCTTTCAGTGTCAGGATAGTAAACAGTTTTGGGATCTGCTGATGTATATAATCTTGTGCATGATAACAGTTATTTAAGGTTCTGTAGAACAGTAACACATGCTCTGCACAGAATAGAAATGGCAACATTTAAAAGACATTTCAAGATTTAATTTTTCAATAAGATGGTAAAACCAAACATGGTATATTTCATAAGCCTTATTATTAAAGCATGATTTGGAGGGAATATTTTATTTTTACTTTCTCAATTGCGTCACTCAGGAATAGAAAGAAGAAAGGGTCCATCAACCCTAACTCTACCCAGCACCCTTTAGCTTTTCTGTTAAGAACTCTACGTTGTTGTCTTATGTTCACTGGTAAGTTGTTGTCCTTTTTTCAAGAAAAAGTAAATTACATTTCTTTATGTGAAGACTTCCAAAATAGATACACACAGTTTTCCTTTTATTGGGAAAAACATATTCAGTGCATATATATAATGGATTATATTACAGGGCACTCAATTCAGATAGGGAAGAGTATGCAGTATGTCCTCACTCAACATAATTGTTTTGTCTTATCTGGGTCTGGAAACCAATTTGTTCTTCAATCATCATTTTAAAAAACTCTAATAATAGAGAACACAAGATTTTTTTTTCTATTTTTACCAATTTTCCAGTGGCATGAAATATGAGAATCAGGATTTCTGCCCTGGTCATATCACTGTCAAGGTGGTGGATGACAGAATTTGGGACGATTATTTCTGATGATGAGTTCTTTTTCCTCCTTCTGACTATCTGATACATCACTTTAATCATATCTCTCCCCTACCTAAGATGATGACCAAACTCATCATTGTGACATCTGAGAACTTTCATAAGCTGGCCCTAGCCTACCTAATTCTTTCTGACTTCTGCTTCTTTCCGCCTAAGATGCACTTTTTCTTCCAGTCAATCGAGCTACCCAGCTGTCATCCAAATCCTCCATTAGTTTGTCTTTGCCTCCTTCACATTCCAGGCAATTCTCTCCACTGGGCGTGCCCGTTTGTGCAGTGAAAAAAATTTAGGACCAAGGGTCAGGCAAATAAATGTGCTCCAAGTCCAGCTCTTTCCCTAAAGAGTTATGTGACCTCAAGCATTTCATTTGATCGTTCTGAACCTGTTCCCTCTGCTGCAAAATGAGAGCGTTTGTGCTTGATGGTGCCATCTCAGTGAAGTCTTCCCAATGTACCCGCCTAACAAATGTGCTTGCATGTGCACACACACATCATGTATATGGGAAACCTCTGTTTCATACTTCTATGACTGGTATCTCACTTATACCATGTCACTTTATTTATTTTTTTTCTCACATCCTAACTAGAATATAAATTCCAAGAGTATGTAGATTTTTGTCGGCTTTCTTCACTGCTTCATTCCCAGTGCTTACAACACTGTCTGGCATATAATAGGTATCCATTATGTGTTAAAAGAATAAATGATTTCTGGATCTATTTTGTACTATAACAGTCTATGATTCAAATATGTACAGAAAAAGAAATAGCATATTGTGTAATGATGTTTAACTATAATCTCTTGCCTTTTAGCCTGTACAGTAACATTCTTGCCATCTAGTTCTCTATATGTAATTAAAAATTGACATTTTAATAAGTTATTTGTGTTTTCTGTCCTGTTTCTGTTTTTTCTGTTTAACATGACTGCATAATAATCTTAATAGTCTGCAGGTTTTTTCCTCTTTTCTCTCCAAGATTTTCAATATGTGCTATTAACTTGACTTTTGGATAAATGAGAATATAAAATATTTTTCAAAGCCAGAATTTAAACACATATTAAGATAAATCTGAATAAATGAACATCATGGAGTGATTTTCTAAAGTGATTTTCACAGTCAATAGAGATTTGACACATTTAAAAACTCAGCCTTCTATTCTTAAACTCTTAATACTTTGGTGAATTTATTAGATTTAGAGTAGATAACAACATATAAATATTTTTTAAAATCTCTCATAGTATTTATACACATAAGCTATTAGAAAACAAATCATTTAAAATTTTTGTTTATTGATGTACCCATTACATAAGTATACTTCTTTGTGAGTATGGTTCAAACATATGGTAAGAGGCAAAATATACTCCAGATATTTCTTTGTGAAAGTAGCTATTTATAGGAAGCTCATAGAACAAATTTTTAAAATATATGAAAGAGGAAAAACAGTTTCTGTACAGACCATTTTAACTAAAGGGAGTTCTTTTTAAAATATATTTTTATTGATTTAGAGAGGAAGTGAGAGAGTGATAGAAACATCAGTGATGAGAGAGTCATTGATTGGTTACCTCCTGCACACCCCCTACTGGGGATGAAGCCTGCAACTTGGGCATGTGTCCTGACCTGGAATCGAACCCATGACCTCTTGGTTCAGAGATTGATGCTCAACCACTGAGCCATGCCAGCTGGGCTAAAGGGAGTTCTTAAAGTATTTAATTTTTTTTGAAAAATCGTATTTTAGCCTACTAACTAAAGTCTTAATTAGTTATTTAATATAAGTTACTTTAATTAAGACCAACATTTAGCAAAGTATACTTACCGAGGTATTAAGCTAGGTACATCTAAATGAGAGCCTCTGTGTACTGTTGAAAATGGTCCTAACAATTTTGTGTAATGATGCGAGAGAATGTGCATAAGAGAACATACAAGAAGCAAAAATGATGTTATACTTTAGTATTGGAGGATATATTGAAATTATGCAAGACAGATTTTGTGATCAAAAGAGAAAATAGCAGGTCATAATAAATATTTTTATTACAAAGAGTTTTGTTTACAATGTGATGGGGAATTACTGTTAAATAATCAAGGACTCCTCCCTAGAAGATAATTATTTTTAATAAGTAGAGTTCTTTTTACACTGTAAATATTTCAAATGTAATAGCTTTATTTTGGAAAAAGATAATTTGGAAAGATGTTACTTTCATAAGTTCAAGCCTAAAGAAATCCTACTTTTAAGCACTATTTGAGACTTTACAAAAATCTTTTTTTTTTTAGAAAAGCATGTCACTTTTTAACATTGATGTTGGAAAAATTGTTGAATAAAACTTCTGAATATGATTGATTTCTCTAATACTATCCTGTGTTTTTTCAATGAACTTAAAATGTGTGTTTAGTATTTCATTCTGACAATGAATCATTGTGTGCCTTTAGATTGGTTGCAATCTCTCTTACAGTCTTCATCGGTCACATTACGGCTATAATAATTACACTAGATAATTTTTAAAAGAAAAAATGAATAATAATCTTTAAATTTTACTTTATATTGGTCTAAGGGTGTTGATATTGTTAAAAAAATAATTCTCATTTTAAAACATACTTTGTAGCCATTTTTATTATTCTAATTCACATTGCCATACCAATCTAAAACAACACATTGTATCTAATCCTTCTTGGGATAAAAGAGAGTGCTTATATTTAACTCCCAAATTGGAGTTAAAATGTAGAAATAACATTATCCATATTACTGCTAATCTTCCTAAGTATTTTTCTTCATTGCCAGCAACTGAAATTTTAGTGGTCATTTTGACCTTGAAAAATCTCCTGCCATGTCTGCCCATGAAAAACTGATGAAAAGTCCTTTGAATAGTACATTTTCACTACATATAATAGAAGCTATGGAAAGAACGATTTGGTTTCAAATAAACAGTAGCTTTCAACAGGCCTGCCATCTGCACGTAATCTACCACTCTAATATAATATTATTTCAATGGTTCTTCAAAGGTGCTGAGTTCTTTGTGATGTAGTCTCTAGATTCAAAGCTGCCTCTCTCCATAATGTTCTTAAGGAGGATCTTGTAATTACCGGACACTACAATTTCTTATCATATTGCAAGTTGTACTTACAGCATCTTTTCAAACTATGCTTAGTTGTGTCTTTTTTGTGTGTCTCTGTTTAGGCTTTCTACCCACTATAAATAGTAGTTGTATTGTTAAGGTTTTCAATCCAATCATAATGGTCTTCAATCATTCATTCAGTATTGAGAGCCCGATATCTGTCAGGTCTTCATGCTGATTATCTTATGAAAAAGATATTATAGATTAGAAGTCAAGAGGCTTGGATATTATACAAATGCATTGATATACTTTTGTGCTAAGAATTTATTATAGCAGTCATGTAACAATATTTGTTTATGCCAGCTCAGTTTCTCAGCCTTCTTCATTTTTTAAAAATCATTCAGCCTGGCTTACTTGGAACTTACTCTGTACCTTACGTTGAAATACGAATTTAATAGAATTAGCTTTGTACATTTTATGCCCTCTTCAAGTATGATGGCTTAATATCATACTCACAAGTCAAAGATATCCAAATCTTCCTCAGTGGTATCAGCTTTTCTCCCAAATATCAGTCCCATATTTCTAACTTCCGCATTGTCAATCTTTCTTTGACTCTTCCTGGAATAGCTCATAAGCAACAAGTCCAAATTTGAACTGATTTTATTTATCAGTAAATATGATCTTCCTCAGACAGGTGATTTAAAGCTTGGATTATGGATTCAGAATTCCAAGATCAAAATCCTTCCTTTTTACTACTGTGTAGTATTCCATTGTGTAAATGTACCACAGTTTTTTTGTTGTTGTTGTTGTTTTGTTTTGTTTTTTTAATCCACTCATATGCTGATGGGCATTTGGACTGTTTCCAAATCTTAGCTATTGCGCTGCTGTGAACATAGGGGTGCATATATTCTTTCTGATTAGTGTTTCAGGTTTCTTAGGATATATTCCTAGAAGTGGGATTACTGGGTCAAATAGCAGTTCCATGTTTAATTTTTTTTGAGGAAACTCAATAGTTTCTCACAGTGGCTGCACCAGCTGCATTCTCATTAGCAGTGCACGAGGGTTCCCTTTTCTCCACATCTTCACCAGCACTTGTTTGGTGATTTGTTGATGATACCCATTCTGACAGGTGTGAGGTGATACCTTATTGTTGTTGCATCTCTCAGATGATTAGTGACTTGGAGTATTTTTTCATATCTCTCTTGGCCTTTTGTATGTCCACTTTGGAGAAGTGTTTATTTAGGTCCTTTGCCCATTTTTAAATTGGATTGTTTGTCTTCCTTTTGTTAAATTGTATGAGTTCCTTATACAGTTTGGAAATTAACCCCTTATCAGATGTATCATTGGCACCTTTTTCTCTTTATCTTTGTTTCCAAATGATCACTAAGTTCTACCAAGTTTATTTCCAAAATATCAAACATATTTCTTATTATCCTACTTCTCTATTTTTCATTCTATCTGATAAAATTGTGTGCATTTGTGTGCATATATGCTATATCTTTGTATCTTTCTTTCACACTATAAGCTACTGAAGAACAAAGATTATAGATGTTCATGTTTGAAATGTACCACGTGTGAATGTAAGAATTGGTCTGGGTTTGCAGCTCTCAGTTCAAGAACTGACTGAGAGTTAGTCCTAATTTGTTAAATGCTGTGGATGCAATGGGAGCAGAAGGCACATAAGCCTGGCCACGTGATGCTTACATTAAGACAAGAAATGTTGGGCCTTTCCCTTAATAGCAATGGGAAACAATTGAAGTCCTCTAAGCAGGAGAGAAACCGTGTAAGATTTGTACTTAAAAGTAATGATGTTTCTTGGACCTGATTACAGCAGCAGATATAGAAACAGTGTAGAGATAGATTACACAGATAAAATCAACAGGACATAAAAAGGAATTGGACATGGATGTCACACAGTGAGAGAGGAGATAAAGATGTTTCCAAGGTTTCTGACTTATATAGCTAGCTAGTGATGTCATTTGTTGAGGCTAACAAGGATTAGGGAGAAGATAATTTAACACTAGATCCATACATATGAGAAATACTAAAATAACTCCCATGGGTATGTCATGTATTTTATACTTTTCAGAAAATTCCATAGCAATTTTGGCTCAAGTGAGAAGATTTTTTCAATTCAACGTAAGTAATTTAAAACTAAAAATGTTGTCTAAAACAGTAGAAGTTAAAACTGATTTCAGCTGACCATGAGCAGCAATTACATATGAACATAAAATTGTTAATATTATATATCAGGACATTTATTACTGTACTAACAGTATAGAAAGTATATTAACTTGAAATTTTATTTAATCTAATTCTAAAACTATAGGGAAATGACATTATCCTTAGAGAGGAGAATTTCCAGTTCATTTGTTTGCCTAATGGAAAAATAATTTGATGAGTTAAAGTGGAAAAAGGTAGAAATTTATTGACATTGGCAATGAAAAAGGTTAAAAGATGCAGTTAAGTTAACATAGATGCATTATACCAAATTACTTTATTTGGAAGGATTTTATAAATATATTTTAGGTTAGAAAGCTTAAATATGTTTCTAGTATTGGTATTTCTACCCTGTCCATAGTAGCAGTGTACTTTAGCTATGGAATTTAACCAATCTGTTGGAATGTCATCATTTCAACTGAATAGAAACATTTGGCTCTTGTTTACAATGATATTATAGTCCATATCAACAAAACACGCCAACATTTAGTAAAAACAAATTAGGCTGGCTACTATTTCTTTCTTTATACTGAGTCCTATGCAGCTATTTCCTGGTTTAAGTCTGTCATTTGTTTTGCTATGTTTTGTTTTGAGGATCTGTTTTTCCTGGTTCACACTCTGAGCATGGTGCTAATGAGTTCAAAGCAAACAGCAGCATCAAAAAGCCAAGTGTTTTCCGATATAATTATCTCTGTCTTCTCCACATAAAGTATTTAACCTTTTATCTTTATAATAATGGTCCTTCTTTTTACTTTAAGTTGCATCAAAACTGTCTGGGATTTGATATGACATAAAGAAAATACATAAAGCATTGCATTCTGTAATATATTAACTCCATCAAATAATATTTAGGAGTTCAAAATCAAGGCCATTTAAAATGGAAGCTATTGTCTATCTTAAGTTTCCTAATGCTGTTTTGGTTTTCGATGATTCTTCAAAGATTCTTAGGATAAATATTTTTAGTAATAGCTCCCTGTTCTTGAAGGATCCTTAATGTATCCTGTCTGACATTAGTGACTTGAACTTCAGCTCTGATTTTTGTTTCTTATTTTTTCTAGTTCAGCAGTCATTAGCCATGGTAAAGAATATTCAAGCAAAATTAAAAAGAAATAAGTAGTTCTTTTTTCCAATATTTTGGTGTCATTTTGTGCAGCATGTTAACTTACAATACTCTCAACAACATGGGGGAGTATGTAAGGCAATAGAAGTATTTAAACTTGGTGAAGATATTTAACTATTATGATGGTTCGGATGAGTCCCAGACACTAATAGCTCTAGTACTGTGTTATTAGCATTATATATAAAACAAAATATATCAAAATACCTTTATATTCACAGGTAAAATAAAAAAGATCCTTGTATGACAAGAGTTTGAAATTCCTTATTAAATATTTAACACTCAGGTAACAGAGAGTATGGTTTAGTTAATGATAGGTAGCCAAACAAATATGTCTAATTATTTCGGAGTGAACAACATGTTTTCCTAAATGACTCATATTTATTGGAACTCATGACAATCTTGTTCTCTCTCTCTAAGACAAAAATGAATTGATAACAGAATATAAGCTAAGCAGGATTGGATATATGACATCCAACCAGTTCTGTTTTTCCCCAGCACTTCTAAATCAAACATGATATGTGTGCATATATAAGCTTTAGACTCTGGAAATAGCCAATTACCAATTAGAACCAGACTCTGGTATCACCTAAACCAGTAGTCGGCAAACCGCGGCTCAGGAGCCACATGAGGCTCTTTGGCCCCTTGAGTGTGGCCACGAAGTTTCAATAGCACTGCACGTGCGTGCCCGCACGTGGTATTTTGTGGAAGAGCCACACTCAAGGGGCCGCAGTTTGCCCACCACTGACCTAAACCAATTAGAAGCCATTTGAGGTTTTTTGTTGTGTTTTTTTTCTTTTGCTAAAACAGAGTACTTAAACTAGGATATTTTAAATTCTGCACCTAATTGTACTTTTAAACATAACTTTTCCTCATTTTAAAATAAAACATTGTGATGAAATTGAGCTAGATTTCAGTGTTTATGTGTGCTACGGTGGATCAACCGAGCTCAGATAGTCCTCCAGAAACAGCTTTAAAGATTACATTACAGTAACTCAAGAGAAGGCTGTTGCTCCTATTTATGCAAAGTACTAGTATTACTGCTGACATTACATTAGGGTGAAGTTAATCCTCTAAAAGATAGTAACTTGTTTATTCCCTCCCACCACTGAAATAACAGCTGAACATCTGTAGCACCTGTGACTAGCATTTACTTTTACTTAGCGGTCTTGTTTCCATTGTTAAAATGCCGTTGACATCCTTCTAAGTGGTCTCCAATGGTGTGGAGTAAATGGCTGCTCTTGCCATCATTTCCATTGTAAACGCATCTTGACAATGTCAGGTTCCCGTCAGAGTCTATCAGCGTCACTCACTAAGCAGTGGTGTGACCGTTAGTCCCTTTGAGATTTGCCTCCTTTATCAGGGTCAGCCTGTGGGAAAATCTGAACAGATAGTTGCATGTCAACATGCCTATAAAGGAGAATAATATTTAAACGTACTTTTGCTGTTCTAATGTATGGTAGTTTAAAAGACATTTATTTTTTACAGGTCACTTAATTTTGTGTTTGATTATTTTACTCGCGTCCTATCTAAAAGTCTCAGAAAGTGCTACTGTACTGGCTTCTTTTTTGAAATCTAAGCCTCATTAGATAAACTTAGAACTCAGTAATAAATATAATCATTTGGGCTAGGATTTTAATAGATGCTACTCATACATATACCCAAAGTTTGTGTTGTTGTTGTTTTTTCATTAAGGAGAAACAGTATTAATACCTTACCCAAAGCATTTTTCGTTTTTCTTTTGTACCTAAAAAAATGTGTTTTAAAAAAATGAAGTGCTCTTTCTTTTAATAATGATTATCTCCAAATTTAATCACTCCTTAATTTTTTTATTCATGGTAACCTTTTGTCTTTGAAATTTTGTCTCAATAATTTGAATTTCCAATTGACTTGTAAAATGACATTTCAACCGTTCTTTCCCTTTATTTCAGTTTATTTACAAGAACCAGTTACTAAAATTTTATTTATAATACATCCATATCTGTTGTTGGTTCTGTTAACTAGGCTATGGTCCCACACCAGAACAAAAGTTACCAGGTACTCCTCATTTTAAAGAAAGTAAAAAATAAAATACAATTGGTACTTGTTAATAGCAGTTGAATCCCCATTACTATCCTATCACTCTATACTCCACAGATATCCTCCTACTATTTGGAAGGGGGAAGACCGCAGGGAACAAGGATTTGAAGAAATAATTATAGTGAAGAGATAGCAACTAATGGGGAGGGCTGTGGCTTAGTGATCCCTTTTTGGGGGGTCCTTTTCACCACCAAGTAAAGGGAAGGGAGTTCCAAGAGAATTACTCAAGGATCACACATGTCTCCACCTCATTTCATATTGGAATTTCTGCTTTGATGTGAACTGATGCTTTGTTTTTTGTACATATTGGAGCAGGGTGATAAAGAATGGAGAACATGTGTCAGGATAGGGAGAATGGACATCATCAGGACAACCAGACCCACTCCAGGAGAAGGCCTTAGTATCAAGGGACAATGGCAGTTTAGGAAGATCAGGAAGCTAAAGGGACTTGTACAGTTAGGAGGTTCCCTTGGAAAGCCTCCCTCAAGGCACCAGACATTACTTAATAGGAGATACTTAGCATTTAGACACCAGAGGCCCATAGCACAGCCATAGAAGTGACCGTAGAGGGAAGACTTGAGCAGGAACCAGTTGGATAGAGACCTTTATGTAACGACCCAGGAGAAACAGCGGAGGAGGAGGACAGATGCAGAGCTGAGCAAGCCCTCTAAGGCTGTAGTGCCGGCCGGTGTTGATGGGGATGGTGAGGCAGAGCTAAGTGTTAACTAGAATACTCAAAATCTGCCAAAGGTGATTAAGAGGCAGAAGAGGGAACGTGACAGAAAAGGTGATAATTAGAGGGAAATGAACACCATTTTATATTTGTAACCCATCAGTTCTGACTGTTCAGTATCTGGTTACCCTTAGAGCAGTGACGGCTTTACTGTCTTTACAACCTGTCCCACCATAAAATATGCATCATAAAATACAACAAAAAATATGAATTGGAGATGAGCCAAGGAAAATGCTCTGAGATGATGATAATAATAATAATAATAATAAACAGAAATATTGTCATTTTTTTTGCTTTCTCAGAACCTATAACCATGTTTTAATGTCGGGGTGCTGTGGGTTTAAGGGAGAGAGAATCTCCCATATAGCTTGTCCTTACAGCTTGAATTCAGTTACACTAAATTTCAGATCACCTTGTTAGTCACTGAGAAACACACATCTTTTACATGAAAGAAAAACTAAGCCCATGAAATCACTTTTTGGACATAAGTCCCATATATTTGAGCATGTACTTATTGATACATTCTTTTTTTTTATTGATTAAGGTATTATATATATCTCCCTTTCTCCCCATGCCCCCACCCAGCACATGCCCTCACCCTCCCGCCTTGTGTCTGTGTCCATTGGTTAGGCTAATATGCATGCATACAAGCCTTTTGGTTGATCTCTAGCCCTCCCCCCACCCTCCCTTGCCTTCCCTCTGAGGTTTGACAGTCTTTTTGATGCTTCTCTGTCTCTGGATCTGTTTTTGTTCATCAGTTTATGTTGTTCATTATATTCCACAAATGAGTGAGATCATGTGATATTTATCTTTCTCCGACTGGCTTATTTCACTCAGCATAATGCTCTCCAGGTCCATCCATGCTGTTTTGAATGGTAGGAGTTCCTTCTTTTTTTTTTTTACTGCAGCTTGGTATTCCATTGTGTAGATGTACCACAGTTTTTAATCCATTCATCTGCTGATGGGCCCTTAGGCTGTTTCCAAATCTTACCTATTGTGAATTGTGCTGTTATGATGTCAGTATAATTAGGCAGGGTAAGTACATTTTTTCAGCTAATGTAAATGCATAATTGGTACTTTTTAGCTAGAGACCAAATTGGTAGTTGGTCTTAATTACAATTTTCTCTCTTGCATTCATATATCTACTTATATCTGGTTGCTTCAGACTCTACATGTGTTAATATCACCACACCAAAAATCATGCCACAGCATTAGGAGCCGCCCTCATGGTGCTGCTGGTTACACTCCTTAATTTCATCATATAGAAGCTGGTTGTCATGTTCTGCTACCAGCAGTGCACATCTGCCTACATCTGTTTAAGCAGGTGCCTAGCTAAGACTGTTCCAGTGCTCCTCCACATCTGTTTGTAGAACTAGATATAGGATATCCCTTTAGTGCCCTCCCCTCAACACTAAAATCTGATTATAGATTAAATAATCAGAGAGGGGGATGCAGTCTCTGAATCTTTTCATGAGCTGATGACCATTTTCTTGGGCTCAAAACCATTATATATTTTTATTATATTTTATGAGTTTTTTTATTACATGCTCCAACACCCTATTATAGTGCATGCCTTTTGAGGCCATACTAGGGCTATCTCAACTTTGTCTTTTTATTCCACTGTGAAGTCAAAGAAACGGCATGATTCTACAAGAATCAAAGAGGAGAAATGAGTCAGTTATTTTCTGTTTCTCTCTAACTCCCCTTACCAAATATTGAAATGTTTCTTGTATATTGAATCTTCTGTCTCTTGCAAGTTTTCATATGATCATAATAGTAAATCTTAATCTTAAAGGTATATATGTCTACTGTATGTTTGTATGTAAGCATAATAGGCTGTCTCACTAAATGTATTGGCTTAAACTGAAGTACTTGAAGTTATACATTTAATAACTATGGGCATGTCTTTTTCTGAAGTGGCCTACTTTTAATTCTTATTTATTCATGCTAATAGAGGAGATGGGTGTTATAAATAATGCAGAAATCACTTACAGCTGACTTAGTTACATATTGTATATTTTTCATCAGACTTAGTTTCTTAATTGTTTGCTCTATTTATTACCTAAATGAGCTAACATCATGTGTATTTAACAAATGATGATTGGTAGAGATGTCTAGCAGCATTTTATGTAGTGGGAAAATTCCATCTAATGTTATAAACTTGCTATGGAAAATTCACATATAGATGATTAATATTTATCCTTACACAAGGGCCTGATGTCCTATGATGCAAAATAAATGTGAAAACAGATAGTATTTTGCCTATACCCTGTTTTCCAGATGATTTAATCAGAATTTTAGCTTAATGTTTTCCACCTTGATAATGTGAATAAATAGAATTATAGTGCTTTTCTATTGATATGAGTGCAATTAAGATATATTTGAGAAAATGACTTTTCCCATTTATTAACTGGCAATCAGAATTCAAATAAAAAAGAAATTAGTTCAAGTAAACAGAAAAACAGTAGATAATAGTTATAAACAGAACTTAAACTGAATCTAAAATAATGGATATGAATATTATTCTCTATTCCATATATTAATTATCCTCAAATAAGCAATCTATTATAAAAATATAATCCTTCCATTATTGGATATTTTAAATGAAATATAACATTAGAGAAAATTAACTATTACTTATATATTTCCAATGTGGTTCTCATATTCAAATAACATGTATTGCAGTATTGTTTCTATATCCAAATAGTCAGTGAGTATGCTCCATTTCTTCTATTAATTGATAACATAAAAAGTAAACATGCAATGAAAAAATTTTCCATATACTTTTATAAAGGCAATATAATGTAGAAATGTTTAAACTGTTTTGTCACTGAATATTCTCCTGACATCATTTATTTGAAAAATTCACATATTTATAGTTTTTGCACATTTGACTAGGACCTTGATATAAATATCAAATAAGTCATGAGTGGAGAAATAAGGATACATAAATTTGTGAATATAAAAGTAAACATTTACATCACTGTATAAGAGTAAGCTGGAAGAATTCTTTTAAGTGAGTAATTTTTGTATGAAGCTATAAACTTATTTTTATGCCAAAAGCTGTCATGGTTTCTTATAAAATAATAAAGATAATAAAGATATGCATTTAATTGATTCTTTTCATTGTTTAATAAAATTGCTTTGTTTGATTGCTGAAGAATTTGAATTGAGTTTTCATTATCCACTTCTGAACAATTTACTCTAAGATCCAGACAGTATTGAGCTAATGAGTTTGAATTTATATTGAACCTTAACTGTCTTCATGAAGTAAATGGGAAAAAATCATGGCAGTAACTAAGTATTCTTCATTAAAAACTGTGTCGGAGAGATTTTACAATGAAGCTTTTAATAGAGCTAAAGCATTTAAATTGGAGCTTTACCAACTTTGCAGTTTCTAAGCATATTACATAAAAATATGGTATCTTTTTTTAAAAAAAAAAGGAAATCTCATAAGCTGACAGGGATATTACAAAACATTTTTAAGTGGGTAGTTCATATATTCGACAGATTCAGTTAAGCAATAAATTAGTGTTAAAATAATTTAATTTGGAGACATCAAAATTTAAATGACATGGCTACCTATACTGAAATGCGAGCCCTTGAATGTAGTGTTTTGACTTCAGCACTGATATTAACACAATCATAAACTTTTATTTCTCTAAAGTTGAAAATAAATGATGTATCTATTAATTCACATATATTTAATTTATTGCTTTGACATTATTTTGTTTCGTAAAACAATCTTTTGAGTTCTCTCCACTATGTCTAACAAGGTTGGGCATTTAATGGTTCCATGTTTAGGATTTGCTGTGGAATTAGTGAGGAACTTTAACTTTGAATGGAAACTAGAATATTGTTTACAAGGATACCTTTGTATTCTATAACTATCAGTGTGCTTCATTTCAAGGAAGTAATGAATTCTTTAGGTATATAATAGAGCTCATTTTATATTTAGGTGGTTATTGAACAGGATTAGACTCTGCAAATAGGCTAACTGCTGTAGAAAAAATTTTTTTAATTGAGAAATTATCTAAGAAATAGAAAAACAGAAAGAAAACAGGGTTTCGGGGAAATTAGCTTATTTCCTAAGAAATCACTTAGCCAATCTCCAAAATGGAATATTCCTTTTAAGACCTCGCTTCAAGTTAGTCATTAGAAGATTTGGAATAATATTGTATACAAATAATTTATATTCATAGCCCACAGGCAGAAAGGATGGTTCTTTGGATAAGGAAACACTGGACTCCCCCCACTCCAGGATCTCAGGCTTCTGTTACCCACCCCCACATGCCATGGGTGCATAGCCTTCCAGGTAGTCAGCCTCTCCACCCACTTCAGCAGGGCCACCTTCTGCCAACTGGTATGATGGCATTTTTTAGCACTAAAAATGGTAATTGCAAAGAAAAAAAAATATAGGACATAATAGAAACATACTACATTAGAAAACTAATTGTGATAAGTTAAAGGAAATCCTAGTATTTTAATCAAGAATTAGGCTGATTACAAGAATAATTTGGCAAAGAAGTGACCATTTGTACTACACACGTGAAGAGTGGTGATATGGTAAGACATAGCTCAAACTAGTTAGCGGTAAGCCTAATTTCCCTGAGTGACAAACGGGTTTTGTTGCATACAAAGAGAACCAATGTTTCTTGTTTGGTTGTCATTATTAGGACATCTTTGAATGGTTCAATTCTCAACAATTTATGTTTTTAACCATTTTAATAAATGGTATATGCCGTGTTTCATAGTTTTATTTGACCAGAGCAATGATGATATATGTGTATTTTTTATAGGACTGGAACTTCCTTTTATGATGATGCCCCACCCTCTAATTCCTGTCAGCCTACCTCCAGCATCTGTCACCATGGCAATGAGTCAGATGAATCATCTCAGCACCATTGCAAATATGGCGGCAGCCGCACAAGTTCAGAGTCCCCCATCCAGAGTGGAGACATCTGTTATTAAGGTAATTGTTTCTCACAGGATTGTTTTGGCTGACACCAAACATCATCTTAAGCCACTGTCTCTTAATCTGTTTTTCTATTCCACAAGTAATTCTAACTTCAGAAAGTTAAGTGATAGTGAATACATTATGAAAAATAAAAAAAAAATTGTAGTAATAGAACCAGGGGTACAAGATTTAGGCAGGCTAGGCTAATTTCAAGTTCTCTACTATATCTATTAAGAGAGAAACACAGGACATTAAATGATATGTTTAAATTTTGTGTGTGCTTATATGTCTAGTTGTGTGTGTGCATGCATGCATCCATGCGTATGTGTGTGTGTGTGTGTGTGTGTGTGTGTATGGTGTTATGAATCTTAATATGTGGAAAATAGTGATTTGTTTTCAGAAGATCAGAGTATTAAATTATGGTTCTGCCACTTACTAGCTGTGATCCTTGCATTAGAGCTCTGGTGAACTCAAACCCATGTGAATCTTAGGTTGTGGCAGTTTAAACTCATCTCTCAAACACTATCCAGCCATAGGATTTGGCATTGGAAATAAAAAAGAAATTGAAGAAAAGACAATTATTTAGATGAACACAGTACCTCTATAACATTGTTATTTGCTTTCAATGTAAACTTTCATTATGAAGTTTACCAAGTATTAAATTTAAACTTTCTCTGGCTGATTGTCTTGGACTACAGGAAATATTTTTGTGGAATAATTCTAAGAAGGAAATGAACATAAACTGTTTAGAAAATATTAATTCTAATTTAAACAGCTAATAGTCACTATCTCTAAGAATACATTAAATTATTATAACCTCTGTTTTAGTCTATTATGTATCAGTGAGACCCACATATCTTACTTAACATTCATGGAACATGAAGACATAAGCTTGGAATATTAGATGTTATATAATTGAGCTTCCCCCGTGGTGGATAAATAATTCCTGTATCCTCCTTATCCATTTTTATATATCTGAGCCTTTGTAGAAAACCTCTTATATCTTTAGCAAATATAAGAATGAGAGGGATATTCCTGAATCAAATTAAAATTTTCATCTCGATAGTTTCTACCTTAACTTTGTTATATATTCTTGGAAAGGAAAATATCTATGAATTCTTCTGTGTTCTAATCATCTCACTGTATAGGTCATCTATAGGGTTTCTTTCCTCCAGACCAAATATTCTGGTGTTTTTTTTTCTGACCAATTCTCATCAAGCTTTTTGGTTGACCATTAAAAAAAATTACCCACCTCCTCCCCAACCCTTCCCATATAACATTGTTGAAATTCTAGAAGTGAACTGGACAGTAGAGAGACACCAGTACTGGCATAAACCTCAATTTGGATAAGAGCATATAAATGTAATCATAATTCATAAAACTGTTTTGCTAGTTGAATTTGTGACTCAGTAAATTTCATGTCTTTCTGACATGAAATTCTAGGCCAATTCTACATCTTTTACTTGTATTAAGAATTTGCATTTATTCATTTTGTTTCTTTTCCAGTCCACTGATTTAGGTTTATTAGATACTTTTAAATATTAAATCTCTAAATATTCATATTATCTATTTATATGATCTTTGTATCATTCCACATTATAAAAGGATGTATTACTTGTATTGCCTTAAATCACTGAGGAAAATAAACAGTATAAATCAAGAAATCAATTCTTCTTGTCATTAGAGAATTCCTAATAGGTTGAAATGTTCCACTAATTGATTCTCTTTGGGTATAATTCATCAAGTAACCCCAAATCCCCCAGATTGAATCAATATTTTTTCACTTTTTATTTAATAAATTCACAATGATATCAAAAGGACTTCGAAAAAAATGTTCTTGTTGAAAAAAATTGAAAAGAAGACAGTATATTTTAGGGGTTTAAAACATGGATTCTGGAGGAAGATTTCTTATTCTACAATATTGAATAAACATATATTTACACCACATTATATGGTTTTCTAAGACTAGGAAATGTGATTTAAATTTGTTAACTTTCTTTGCTGACCTGGGGTGTGTGTGTATGTGTGTGTGTGTGTGTGTGTGTGTGCGCGCGCGTGCTAGCTAGTATTGTGTGTGAGAGAAACATAAACACTTTATGCCAATCTCTTTTAAAGAATTAAACCTTGAAAAAAAAACAGTAAACAATACAAAGAATAAATTTTTCATTCTCTAATACTTTCCTTCAAAACAGGTCCTTAAGATGCTACATTAGTAAATAAGGCTTTACGTGCATGAAGTTTAAAATGTTTAATGATTATAAAAGCTAGAACCAGAGTGACCTGATTTCCCAAGTAGATTAAAATATTAGAGCAATGTCACATGTCTCATGTTTTTCTTAGATACAGAAGAGTTTATTTTGGGGAAACCATAAATAACTCTAGATATATGCATTACTTTTAGACATAAATGTTTCTCTTATGAAAATAGATTTCATATAATTTATACTAGGATTTAGAAAAACAGTTACTGTGTTTTATTTTAATGGTTGAGTATTAGTACTAAATACTAGAGGCCCAGTGAACAAAAATTTGTGCACTCAGGGGGTTGGGGGGAATCCCTCAGCCTGGCCTGTGCCCTCTAGCAGTCTTGGACCCCTTGGGTAATGACCACCTGCTGGCTTAGGCCTGCTCCCCAAGGGATTGGGCCTAAGCTGGCAATCAGACATACCTCTGGCAGCCTGGCAGCCCTCTGGGTATGTCCACTTGCCAGCAGGGAGCAGACCTAAGCTGCAGTCGGACATCCTTAGCACTGCTGAGGAGGCAGGAGAGGCTCCCAC
>NW_005371791.1:499316-515152 GCF_000412655.1 Myotis brandtii | reverse complement strand
CTTCTATAATTGCAACTTTGTTGCTTAGAGTGGAGCTCAGAGCCCGGCTGCAGCAGGCGGAGAACCTTGGCTTCCTCCATCACTGGAGCAAGCAAGCCTCCTGCTCGCTTCAGCTGCGTGGCTGCCGGCCGCCATCTTTGTTGATGGTTAATTTGCATACCACCCTGATTAGCCAATGGGAAGCGTAGTGAAGGTACGGTCAATTACCCTTTTTGTCTTTTATTAGATAGGATGGAAAAGGGACAATAGCCAGGAAAAGAGATAATTAAAACACAACCACCACTAAGGATACCGTACATCTCTGTATTCAAACAGATCTCATACATTTAAATCCATGAGCTTGTAACAATACTAAAAGGTAAGTTCATTGTTCACCTTTGGAGATTTGTAGGGAATTGATTCTTTTAAAGGAAAGATAAAGGTTTACATAGAGTGGTGGTGGAGTCAAGCATTTCCCATATAACTGAACCTCAGGATAACCAAATAATTTTCTAGGGAAATTTCTATTCATATATATCTTCTAACAAATAAATGAGTAAAGAATGATATATTAAGAGTATAACCAAATTCCAAGTCCTAATGAAGTGGTGAGTCTAGCCCATGGTCATCGGTGGTGGCTGGCATCATAAAATACGATTAAGCAGACATGATGTGCTTCTGATGGAAACACCATCATTTAGGAGACTTGCCCCCAAATCCACTTGAATCAAGCATCCAGTTATAACTATGCAGAAAATTCAGGGGCAGAGGAACATAGACTCCAATTTGATTTATTGGTGATGGCCTCTAAGAACATGCACAGTGCCTTAACTAGATATAAAGTTGGCTTCAAACATTAGCTGTGCCCAGAAAGAATGATGCCAAATATTGGCATCATTGGCCAAGTCAGAACTTACCTTGTCCTCCTTGCTTTCTTCCCTGTATGTTCCCTTCCTTCAGTGTTGTAAAGGAAAATGTCTTATGTTTTAATTAAGATGCTAGTGTTTATTATTACATAGATATGAATTATAATTTGAGTCAAAACTATATGTTACTGGATAAAGTAACTATACTTATTATATTGCCAAATAGTAATCTTAGAAAGTATGAGGTGGCCTTTGGAAAATATTGTTTCTTACCACCACTGAATAAGTTTGAAGAGATAGTAGGAGAATAAAATTAAGTTGGTTATGATTATACTTATGGGTCCTACCATTTTTACATCGAGCAAAACTTAGTATTTCTTGAGTGTCATCATCAAAACAAATACAAAGGGCTATGTAAATATCTCTTGAAGCATCAGTTTAGAGCTTTGAGTCACAGGGTTTCAATGGTGGTTACTTGAGCCTGTACTAGATGCAAGTATATTAACATCATTTACTATGTCTCTTAAAAGTCCTTTGAACATTTTCCTAAATTTGGAATCCCAATTCTACCGTTTGTCTTCTCTGTTTATTTTTCCAGAACAAGGGATTAGGATGTCACACTTAATCAGTGTGTATACTAGTTTATGATACATGATGCATGGGAGATAGGACTTTTCTCAGTTTTGTTTACTTATACATAAGCAGAACCTAGGACACTGAAGCATATTACGTGTCCAGTCAATATTTTTTTACCTAAGTCTGAGTTGTGTTAAAGTTCAGGAGTTTAGGTTATGCAAAGTGCCGGTCAACTTCAATTTTGTAAGTTAAAAGTTATATCAAGAGAACATTTAATGACAGAAATATCTTCTCCCCACATCAATAGCATATTTAGTGATGGAATCTTTAACGGATAGATGAAAATGAAAATAATTCAAAGGAGACACATAAAGTAAAGCTAAATGAAAAAAAATCCTTTATTAGGTAAATGAGCTGTGTTTAGACTTACTCTAAGAAAATATTTTAAGTTGATAAAATATAATGCATTTTGTGGTGGAGAGGAGGCAACTAGACAATGCAATTTTTAAAATGTTTAGTTAATCACATGAATATAATACTGAACATTTTATATTTTTTATTTTATAATACATCTTTTTGAATTCAACCTTTGATTCTGAATTATCCTAGAGACCAATACTTCTTATTCTACCCAGAGGCAATAAATGCAGCTTTTCCTTTATTGTTATTCTGTTAGCATTATTAGTTTATTAGTATGACCTTTTTTTCTTACAGTGAGAGAGTATTCCTCTTAAATTTTCATTTATTATTGTGGCTAGTTTTATAAAGATGGAACATTGCGAAAGATTGTGCTTTATTGATTGGTGGATTTATGATGCAAGACTATAAAACAGTGTGTTGAAGTATTAAATTAAATATTCTTCCTCTTTGTCCTACTTCAGTCCCATCTTGGAGGTTAAAGGTTATTACACAAATGAAATGACATTACCAGTTTACGTAGTTTCCCTATAGACATTGAACTGCTTCTTTCTTATGTCTGAATAAAACTCATTATCTATTTTGTTTTAGTAATCATTTTGAGATTCTCTCCTAAGCAATTCTTTAATGTCTCCCTTATTCTCCATCTCATAGCAAACTCTGGAAAGGAAAGCATATAAATATGATAAAAGAATTAAGCTGTTGAAATAAATTAATTTATTGTACAACAATGTATTAAAATTATACTTGCTGAATGGATTTTACTTTAATGAAATTCTTCAAAGAACATGCATCATGTTCTAAAGATTGAAATTATACATTAAGTGAAATGACTGAATATGTTGTATCTCGATTTATAGAAAGTTTCAATTGAATACTTAAGCTTTTAAATAAAAAAATTTGCATAAATTAAAATATTTTCTTGCAACAAAAGTATTAAGTATTGTCCTTGTATCCTTTGTTCATAGACAAAAAGTATATAAAGGGAAAATAAGCTAAAGCTAAATTAAATATTACAATTTCACCTATATTCTCTAAGCCTAAAATTATGCTTTTACAGTGTATTTTACATTAACATTTTAATCTAGTTTATTTTTTAATTATTATGATCTTTAGAGTATTTTGTTTGTGTAAATGTGTGAGTGAATAGTTCATAAATGAAAAGAACTATCAGAATAAACTTCGACAATGAAATATATTAACTAATGAAATGCTTTTATACTTATGTGGAAAAATAAAAATATGTAATTGTTTTTAATGGTGTAAACATTGTTTCTAGAGTGTTATGCATTAAATATTTAAGTATTTTATGAGTTAAATACTTAGGAAAAAAATCAGTTTCTCATGTTTTCCATTAGCACTACTATGAAATCTATTATGACAGGAAACTCAGACTTGCAAAATTATTTTAGAGGGATAGATTTATTTCAAGATTGCACTTTATGTCTATTCAGCCAAACCTGAAACACTGAAATTATGATCACTTATGTAATCATTAAGATAAGTATTAAAATGGATTTATGAATAAACATTGCTGTGGGTGACCTATTGAAGAAAATGGGGGAATTAATTTAGAAAATGTAATTTATTTTTACTTTTTTTATTTTATTTCATTTATTTTTTTGATCCTCACCTGAGGATATGTTTAGAGAGAGGAAGGGAGAGAGAGAAAGGGAGGGAAACATTGATGTGAGACACTTTGATTGGTTGCCTCCAGTGTATTCCTGACTGAGGATCAAACCCACAACCTAGGTATGTGCCCTGACTGGGAATCAAACCCACAGCCTTTTGGTGTATGGGACAACACTCCAACCAACTGAGCCACCCAGCCAGGATTAGAAAATTGTGTTTATATAAATGTAGCAATGTTCTTTCTTGAATACATGCCATGTGTTTCCATATAATCCAAGTGTTGAGCTAGATGTATTAGAAATTAGTTTTAAAGAATAGACAAACTTATGTCTTCTCATTTTTTTTATTTTATATACTTTTTACATTTTTCTAGTTTTTTCAATTACAGTTTATATTTAATATTACTTTGTATGATGTTCACATTTACCTACATAACAGTCAAATTCACAATTTGAAGAAAATACAGCATTTAATTCTTAACTTCTGATAAATTAATGGAAAGAGTTAGTATTATAGCATAATATTGATAACACATCTGTTCTTTGGGAGATTTTCATTAATTATCTTTTACAGAAACAAATTCACACATTTTTGACCCATCCAAAAGCCTCTAAAGTTCAAGAAGTTATCTTGACAACAGATTCTAATATGGCTTGCAACTTTTGAGAGTAGAATATAGTTGTTTCCTTTTTTGGTTATACTATTGTTTGATCTTGCAAATTTTTCATGAAGTTTCTTAGTTCACGGATTATTGTTTATTTTATAAAATATATAATGGAAGATCATTTTGTGCATGAATTTTGGATAAGAGCTTGGCCATTTTTTTCTTATTATTTTCATTTTTTTCTCGTGCTTCTCAAAAGTTAAGCCTCGGCATATCTGTTTATTGACAATGTTCCCAGAACTGAAAAAATAAAATTGTCTGAAACAAGTGGTACTCAATCTTGGATGAACACTAAAGTCACCTGAAGAGCCTTAAAAGATACTGATGTCTGGATCCCACTTCAGACTCAGTTTACTACAGCTGCTGTAATGAAGTACCACAAAATGAGTGGTTTAAAACAACGTAACTGAATACTCTCACATTTCTGGAGTCTAGAATCTGAAATCAAGATGTCAGCAGCATCATGCTGCTTCTGAGGTTCTAGGTAGTATCCCCCTTGCCTCTCCAATCGCTTCTAATGGTGGCTGCAATCTTGGACATTCCTTGGCTTGCAGCTGCATAATCCAATCTCAACCTCCATCTTCACATGCCATTTTCCCCTCATATCTTAGCAAGGTCTTCTTGTAAGTGCCACGGTCATGTTGGAATAAGAGCCCACCCTACTTTACTATGGCATCATTTTAACCAATTACATCTGCAGCAACCCTATTTCTAAATGAAGCCACATTCAATCTTTCTGGGGACACAGTTCAATAGTAACACTCACTAAGCTAGAATATCTGTGTGTAAAGCCCAGGCATAGTAATGTTTAAGAACTTCCCAGGTGATTTACTGCAAAGTAGGATTGCAGAATATCCTGGGCTAATGGAACCTCTGAGACCAAGAACATGAATTACCCTCATTCCCACTGGTAGTCCAAAGCCTTGAATTTAGTTTTTGTGTTTCATATTACATTAGCCATTCATATTTTCAAAATGGTCTCCTATAGCACAAATACATTTTAGAACTTTTTCTTTTAAAATTTTAAAATCCTTCTTTTTAAAATATTTACTTCATTATACTCTAATTAAGAATGAGTTATTATTTATTACGTGTCATGTAGAAGTTTACTTGCACCCTTTCAAATTTGTATTACTTATTGAAAAACAGTTCTTTCTCAAGGCCTATGTGTGTTGATATCTAATGGTATAAATATCTTGTTCAAAAAAGAAAATTTTAACAAATGTCTTATTTCTTAATCTGTAACTCCATATATAATAGCTCATTGGCGAGAGTTCTTCAGCGTATTTACATGTTAGTCTGGCTCAGAGGGGTGATATGGAGAGGAACCTGTAGAACAGTATCAGAAAACATGGTATCAAGTTCCCCTGGGACATAACTAATATATATTTCATGAATTTCCTTTACCACATTAAAATGTGCTTGAATTGGAGCTAGAAGTAGCAGGTAGTCTCAGATTTATTAGAATCAAAGTAAATTATTCCAATATTAAATAACCAATTTCTATGATGCCTTAAAGTGTGACCATCCAGTTGTGTTCAGAGCAGTGCTATGATGGAATAGTTGTTAACTCCTCTGGTATTATTATTATGGTCTCTCTATCATGTTGATAATTTGTGTGCTAAATGATCCTTAGACATTTGCTGAAGCAATAGAATATATATATTTAAAGATTTTTTTTTAAGTTGGTAATTGTCTAGAATTGAAACCTGCTTTGTTCTATTAATTCTTTGATGTCTAATAGGTTCTAAACTACTTCTCTTCTTTAGCCTCCCTTTTAATCCAAAGGGGGGACTGACATTTACCATTACTACAGTGACATTTACCTATAGAAACAATTTTCTTTCTAGTGTTTCCCTGCTTTAGCTTTGCTCAGGATAAAAGGTGTCTTTTAATACAGCTAAATGTCGATGAAAAAATGTGTTTATTGCCTCCATGCTTCTATATTATTGAGAAAAATCAACATTCCTTAAGTAAAGGTCAATGTCTTTACCTCTTTTCTCCCCCTCCCTTCCCATGGCGGTGTAGGAGCGTGTTCCGGACAGCCCCTCCCCTGCCCCCTCCCTGGAGGAGGGCCGACGGCCTGGCAGTCACCCATCATCACATCGCAGCAGCAGTGTGTCCAGCTCCCCTGCGCGGACCGAGAGCTCTTCTGACAGAATCCGTAGGTCTCATACTTTTACTTGTCACCGTTTTCAACTTTATTAGGTGCAGCTGGCTTTTCTAATCAAAATGCCCTCATTCCAAATAGATCTCAGATGTATCATGTTCTGAAGCTCTGTAGCAATAGCCATCTCTCAAAATTATGTTTCCCAGTTTGCAATACCGTGAGGTATGGTACCACATTAACAGGCTCCGGTATAAACTCCCTCTCCTTGATGCCACACATAAAGATTTGAGCTATGAAACAGTTAGAGAAAGTAAGTAACCTTCTAGATTAGTTTCTGAAGTAAACACCTCCAACTCTCAAATATCTAGTGTCTAAGTATGCTGCTTACGGATTATTCATCTTCTTCCTTCTCCTTTCTTTCAATCCTACCCGCGACATTTTTGAAATTCACTATTTTTTTAGGATTCATTCTTATATAGACAAAGATATCCAGAAAGAAATAAAAAATAGATTTCCAAATAATTGACTTAAAAATATTTCTTAGTCATTCAAATAATGAATAAATTAAAAGGCTTGAAATTGGTGAATTATAGAGTTTGAATTAGTAACAGTCAATAATGCATATTATTGTCATGTATTATTACTATTGCATTCTAAAAGTAGGCTTATATTTTATTTCATGATTACATTTTCAGATATTTAATCTTGATCCTCATGGCCAAGAAAATGTAAATTTAAAATGCCATTAAGTTAACTGGTTAGTGTGAGCCTGTACAAAAACCAAATATTGTTTTCTTTAAAAAACACACATATTAACACTGACTCTTTTTGTTGATAAACCAGTCTTTATTGTATCCTTCCTAGGATTAGGTGTTATTTCCGGAAATTATGCTTAGTATAAACTTCACCTAATCACACAACATTTATTGGAGTTATAGTTGTTGAGAACATTTTCACAATAGAAAAAATATTTCCTAAAAAAGTATCATTATAAGTTATAGAGGAATACTTGCATACAGCAGAAATCCTCAATATGAATAGTAATGAAGTGGATGAGTTAAATGTTAGGCTGATTTGATGCAATAAAATTATTTTTAAAATTATATGTCTCAACACAGTTCCAAATATGAATACTTGATTTGGCCTGCCTATAACATATTTCCCTAATTTTGTAAAAGATGATTGCAGCTATTTTTTAATAACTATTCCCAGACCACCATTCCTGGAGCCAGTAAACCCCAGCTGCCACTACTTGAAAGCATTTTTTAAATAACATACTTTCTGTACGGTTTTATGCTATGCTGACACTATACCCGGAAATTTAGTGAAGAATATTTTGCTTCATTTATAATTTTTAATAAAATATTGTCATTGGAAAGGTATTGTCCTAGAAAAAGAAAAGTGTTTTCCCATACTATTTAAATGGAAATATGGACAAATAGGAAAAATGTGAGTTTTGTTATACATTCATGTTTTTTATTCATCATTTTATTTTTTTATTCTTGATGAAAACAAGATTTTTTTTTCATGTGTAGACTATCACAATTTTTCAAATGTAAATAATATAGAGACATGCACACATATAGACATATATATGCATACATATACATACATGTGCATTTATGTGCGTGTTTAATTTGATGTGTTATAAACTTATTTTAAACCAACATAAAAATTTCAAAAATGATATAAAGAATTCTTACATACGCATCGCATCACCCAGGTTTGCACAATCAGCTGATCCCTTTGAAGGAGAGACCCTGATTAAAGGCATAGCGCCAACTTAGTGCCCTTATAGATAACAGCTTCTTTACCTTAAACACTTCATTGGTTATTTTCTACAAACATGGAATTTCTCTTACATAACCATAGAATAATGATCAAAATCAGGAAATTAAGATTATTATAGTACTATTTTCTGAACTATAAATGCTATTCTAATTTTACCAACTTTCCTGCTAATATTTTTTCCCTTCACTAATGTTTTTAATAAGAATTTTTTTCCTGGTCCCAGAACCAATCCAGGATCACATGTTGCAATTACTTGTCATATTCGTTCCTTTAGTTTCATTAATTGGAGTAGTTCCCCATTCTTTTTGTCTTTCAATACTTTGACATTTTTGAGGCATGCAGGTCATTTATTTTGTAAAATGCCTCTCAGTTTGGAATTTTTTGATGTTTCCTCATTATTTAAGTTATGCAATTTTGGCCTGGGCCATTCAGACATGCTAGTGTGTCCTTAGTGCATTGTTTCACAAGACATATGATATTTCTCCAATATTTGTGATAACTGGGTTAAGATGGTGACCATCAGATTTTTCTAATGTACGGTTTATTTCATTTATGTTTTTGGAGATAATAACTATCCTGTGACTCCTCATATCTTAAGACTATGTAATTAGTCTATTCATAAAAAGTTCACTTTACTAGTTTTAGAATTCCCCCATTAAAGATTCTCCCCTGAAACAATGATTACTATGGTGATTTTAAATGGTAACTTCTAAAATAGTATTGTGATATGTTAAAAATATTTTCCAGAGAAGGTAAGGTTGTATGGAATGATTCTTCTTTCAAATGTTTGGGCAAAATCAAGATTTTTATGGGTAATTTATTAAGAAATTTGTTGACTGTATAATGAAAATCATAAGGGTGTTTGATCATGTACCTACTATTTCAATAGTGATAGTTTAATAATTCAGGAAAGCAATTATTATTTTTAATAATTTAACCATTTAATAGATATGAATTAAATGGCACTTTATTTTAGAATTTGAGTTCAAATCCATTTTTAAGGAAGTACTTTGTTATCTATCAAACCTTGTGTTTTATTGACTAGATTATAAATAAGGCACAGTTATTTCAGTGCCTTACCTTGGTGAAAACTCTATTTGCCCTCTGATGCCACTAGAATTTTTTTTATTATATTTTAACTTCATGTTAAGACTGCATTTCTTGCAGAGTAAAGGAAGCTTATATTCTGGGGAGAGAACATGACACACTAAAGATAAATTTGTTATATTTTTATTATTTTATGCTTATCCTCAGGATTGACCATAGTTATCAATTCTTACAGTATTCTTATAAAAGTTAACCATTGTATATTATGGTGTATTTTCTTTTGTTTTGGGCTTGACAGCTGTTCATCAGAATGGGTTGTCCATGAACCAGATGCTGATGGGTTTATCACCAAATGTACTCCCTGGTCCCAAAGAGGGAGATTTGGCTGGTCATGACATCGGACATGAGTCGAAAAGAATGCATATTGATAAAGGTAACATATGATTATGTGGCCCTGCTTTTTCTGCTCAACATATGAACTAGATTTTCATCACACAATGAGCTGTATTTTTACATCACATAAAAGATGGCATACAAACAGTTTGAAGTCCTATAGAATTAAGCATAAATTAAGCGTACTCCACAAAAAGGAGATATGAATGAAGACCTGCTACTTTTCTCTTATACAACAGGTAGGTGTTAATTTATTTTCCAGTACATTAAAAAAAAAAGCGAGAACTATTGGTTTAGTTATCTCTGAGTACTGTAGGTCTGTTTGTCTTTCTCAATGCCCTTAGGGCCACTTGTCATTTTACTTAGCATGATAGAGCAAAAGCAATATAAATAGGATTATTATGAATATAATTAATATAATTATTTTTAATCCTCCCCCGAGGATATATTTATATATATATTTGTCCTAGGAGCTGTTATGACATACATCTGAAATTTTGCTGCCTATGGTGTTTTTAAATTTTTATTTTATTATTTTTTAAGTAGAGAGGAGAGCGAGAGAAAGAAAGAGAGAGAGAGAGAGAGAGAGAGAGAGAGAGAGAGAAACAGCGATGTGAGAGAGAAACATTGATAAGTTGCCTCCTGTATGTGCCTGTCCAGGAATCAAGCCTGCAACCTTTTGGTGTATAGAACGATGCTCCAACCAACTGAGCCACCAGGGCTAAAGTATTACTTGTTTGGAATACAATACAGAAAAAGCACAATCAGCTGTGAAAAAGGAAAATAAACAAGATTAGGCATTTAAATAATCAGAAAGAAATGATTAATTGAAATGATATTGAAATTAATTGAAATGATATAATAATTCATTGTTTGGCCTAAGCAGCCACTCTCCACTAGGGTTCTTCAAAAGAATAAAGCCTCACTGAAAATGATTTCTCAATTTTCCCATGGATGCCACATGACTAGTTTCACTTGAAATGTATAAGAGAAGTTAACATGATATGCAATGAATGTCAGCATATTAGGGTTTAATTCTCTTGCAGAAAATTGGTGGAGAAGGGCTGAGAGAGAAATATAAAAGCCCAGATAGAACTGGTAATGAGGAGACCACCACAAAAAGCATGACCAATGACATGATTGAAATAATAAACCTCACTGGAATTTTTAGTGGAGAGCTTTCATCAACCTGATGGTTCAAGTTAGGTTGATCTATAATTCTTGTAACTATTTTTTCATGAGTAATGAGTTTTATCTGTTTATGTATCTCTCATCTATCTATCTATCTTGTTAGTATATATTATTTTTTATACTTTGCCACCATGAGCCTTTCCTGAAATACCATACTAGATTGGTCTATTGATTTGCCCGCCACAAAAACCTTCATTACAACATTTGCCTTGTTATTGAAGTTGTTTCTTCATTGGTCTGCTTCAGTACTAGACTGTAAACTCCTTGAAGTCATCTATGTAAAGTCATTTGCTTTACGCAGACTAGACTGTTTATATGTGCATACAGATCTGAACTAAATTACTAGAAGATTCTAAGAGACAGTGTTGAAAAGTTATAAGAACTAAATATTACACTCTTTAAGGATTAATAGGAAGGCAAAAGGTGGAATTACATAGCCTTTAGATTAGAATGTACATTTATATGAAACATGAGAATGTTCTAACCATGAACATACACAAAATCTTTCTATGTCAGTAATGATACTTCTTATCATATCAAACAATTTTTTTTCTGTCAGAATAAAGACTTTGACCATATCCTCGCATTTTCCAATATTTTAATGTATATTTCATAAAGAAAAAATAAGTTATTTTAATATTCCCCTTAGCAATGCAAAATTACTATTAAACTCATCTTATGATTTCAAATATAGTTATGTAATTATGGAAACTATAATAGATATTGATACTCTTAAACTAGTGTTTTGTTATCTGTTGTTCTCTCTCTTGTATATACTCTCTCTTATCTATTTTTCAGTATACTGAATTAAGAGTATATATTCATAGGTTTTCTAGATTTTTTAGATTCTACTAAATTAAGCATTGTTTTCTTTCATGACTACATTTATCGTGTGCCTTATACTAGCCCTATAGCTTTCTTACTACACATATCTGTATTAAACAGCTGACTTTATTAGCTTCATTTTTATTGTTGACATCATTACAGATATCCCATTCCCCATCTCCACTTTTTTACCATCACCACATTGTTGTCTGTGTCTGTGTGTCATACATATATGTGCTTTGGCTAATTCCTTCACCTACTTCCATCTACTCCCCACTCCCTCCTCCCCTCTGACTGCTGTCAGTCTGTTCCACATCCATGCCTCCATTTCTATTTTGTTCATCACAAGTAACTTTATTTACATATATTTGCATAGAAATTAATTATATATTTGTGTCATTTTAAGCTTGGACTTTTTATATGCAATATGCTGCCTACCACTTTAAATAATTCAAAATATGATACTTTTTAAGAAAACATTGATGTTAGAACTGATACCAAAGTTAATTTGTATGCTGAGAGTCACTATGGTCTAAAATCTTAAACATCAGTAACTCTTAAACATTTTTAAATATTTTTAATATTAAAAAGCTATTGATTCCATTAGACAGATATTTGAGTCATCATTAGCTGAAGAACCAGTGGCTTTATAAGCAGAAATATTAAATGCTGAGTAAATACGCTTCTTATTTTTCAAAATAAGAACACTAATGGCTTTCTTAACCTAGGGATAGCTTAATTAAAGTACATTCAAAATATAAAACATAAAAATTAGTTAATGTATCAAGAAGTAATAGGCACCCTCGCCAGTTTGGCTCAATGGATAGAGCGTTGGCCTGCGGACTGAAGATGTCCCAGGTTTGATTCCAGTCAAGGGCATGTACCTAGGTTGCAGGCTCCTCCCTGGCCTGGGCCCTGGTCAGGACTAGTGCAGGAGGCAACCAATTGATGTGTCTCTCTCACATCGATGTTTCTCTCTGTATTCCCCCCTCTCTTCCACTCTCTCTAGAAATATCCACGGGTGAGGATTAAAAAAAAAAAGAACAAGTAATAATAGGCATATTAATATTATTTTAGTCATCTCAGGTATACGGAGAAATGCTTTTAATATTATGAATTTTAACTAAAATTAGAGGAGTTTTTCAAAGATATGTGCTGAGGAAATCTGTGATAGAGCTCATAGCATCAAAAATAATTTTATGTCTTCTACTTTCCCAAACAAATGCCAAGTTTTCTAGAGCTTTCTGGATTTCTAAAACCATTGCTGATGTTCTCCCTCAGTCTAAATTTAGTGGAATAGGCAATAATAATTGACATTTAAAATATATAATTAAACTCACTGTTTCTTTATGCTATGCTATACTCTTCTATCACATATTTGTGCATTGATATTAATTTATAGTGTTTGTTTCTCATTAGTGCACATTTTTTGTTATTATGGATTTTTTAATTTACCAAAAACTAAATATAGGATACAGATAAGCCTGTAGAATCAGCTTTTTCTAATTAGAGAAAACTTAAGCTTATAGAGTTGGACTAACTACTGAATATCTAAGTAATGTTAGTGTATTTCAGTCTTGGACTAAGAATATCAAAATGATGTAATCACTTAGTAAATATACACTGAAGGTCAGATATGTAAACTAAACAATATGAAAGGCAAAACCAACCCTTTGGTTATAATTGTACAACTTTTATTTTGCTAATATTTTTCTAATTTTCCGTAAAATTGAAATTTCCTTCTTTATTTGTTTTTATAAAAACTATAAAAACTTTCCTTCATTGATGACTTTGCAGCGTTTTCTTTCATTGATGCCATTGCTATTTTAGAATCAGAAACGATTTAATAAGTAGGTAATACAGGGGATTTATTTCAATCCATAAAACATTTATTTTGTGGCATATTCTGTTTAGTGGGCAGTGCTCAAGATGTTTAGTTACTAACACACTTGTATAAAAGGTTTTCAGTTTGGTACTCTAAATTTGAAACAGAGTTCTAAAGGCAATAAAATAGTTAACAAACTGGCCAAATTGGGATTTCCTCTCGTTAGTTTTATTCTTAACATGCAACCCGTGGACCATTTTTCTACAAAACATATTTTGTCAATAACTATACCACCTACTACTTTTCTCAAGTTTGTGGAAATAATTTTTTGAAATATATTTCTTCCTATATATTTCTCATTTTAAAAATTCTAATTTTACTCAAATTAGGATTGGGTGTTCAAAAATGGCTTTCTTCTTTTAAATTCTATATTAACATTATACAAATTAATCAATAGTACATATTATATACATGAATATTATAAATCTGAACCTGTATCTCATGTGACTAGAAATTTCTGTATTTTGATGTTAACCCATATATAAAGCCATGAGTATTTTTATTTTAAAATTCTCTAATATGCAACTCCTTTACTTTTATCCCTGAGGTATTATTTCTCTTGGCATATCTCAAAGTCTCTTATAAAACATTCCAAATTTCTACTTATGTGACTTTACTCTTCAGTTTCCCAGCCTGTGAAGTAAAGGTGTTGAACTTAATGCCAATGCTTTTAATTCTCAGTTCATAACACTGGACATTATATGCCTCTGAATCCAGAGCTGTCTTAAGTAGATGGCAGATTTTACATGTGAAGGCAAAGCTTGGGTGAACTTTCTTACGGCACTGATTTTAATATTTTGTGAATTATATTTTGATAAGCAGAGCTTCCAGTAATACTTTAATAACAACTTAAGAAAATCCCTACTATGAGATTCCCATTTTATACCTTTAATCATGAGCAATTGCTATAAAACATGGCCTTTAGTGTTTATATTTCTTCCCATGCATCTTGCTGACTGTCCTATCACATTGAACTTTCATGTTTCTCAAACATCCTCTGTCCTTTTCTGGATGGTTTCATTTCTTTCCTTACCTGGATGTAAATGTCTCTTTTCCCATTAGTCCTCAGCCCAAATTTTTTGTGGGTGAAAGTTTGGTCTTATCATCATCTTTTTACACATAGCACAGACTCTGGCATTAGTGGGTACAATAAATTTCTTTTCAAAGTTAAGTGAGATAATATATGCCCGGAGCATTTAACCCACATAAATATTCCATGAAAACTTTAGTACTCTCAAATTAGCTAATGGGTTTGTGGCTTGATTTTATAGATGGAAAAATATACATATTGTGAACCACTAAATTAAATTATTATTTGTTTACAATTCATAATGTCACAGTTACTATGATTTATGCTTGATCCTAAATAGGAAAACTGACACCACAATATTTTTAGAATGTTTGACTATATATAACAATGTTGAAATGTGCACAGTTTTAGAAGAAAAAATAACTAAAGAAACTATGCTAATCAATTACTTTCTATATCAATGTTTGTGAAAGTAATTGCCAGAATAAATTTTTGTAACATCAAAATAATCTTAAATACTATTTATTGACCCCGAATTTATCAATAAATGTATTGAGGAGGTATAAATATGTTTAGCTGTGTAAAACATAGTAGGTATCATCTGTTAGATATAAATGGGCCATAATACATCGGGTCCAAAATCAGAGTCCACTTTGATAGACAAGAATTCAATTTTTGAGCCATTAACACTTGCCACTTGTAAAATTAACTACTTCAGGTTTACCTAGATAAAATTTACATTTTCCAGCATTTTATTATTACATAATTATTATCAACATTATTAAAAAATAGAGCCATTTATTGATGCCGAAGACCTCAGTGCTTCTCCAGGACACCTGTAACTTTAAGATTTGGTAATGTTTGGATACATAGAAAGTTCAATCCTATTAATATTTGTGGTTACTTTTATGAGTTATAGGCCAAATATTTGAGGGTAGTCTTATATACATGACAAATAAATAATATACATTTGTAGTATTTTTACTTGTGGTCAGATAGAATAATTAATATGGGAAAACCATAATAGACTATTGATTATTCCAGTTATCCTGCTTTATTTTCTTAAGCCCTTTTGATAGGCACAGAACTCTCTTCCTCACTGATTAAAAAATATATTTATGTGTCATGCTAGTAGCTAATATTTTCATAGCATTAAAAGTGAGGTGGAGAGTAAAATACTAGTTCTACATATGAGTTCTGCATATAAATTTGCTTCATGTAATGATTTATTTATGAATTATTATAAATGCCTTTATATTATTTCTTTCATTTAAGATCTATATTGGCATAATGAATTAATTATAATTAATATTTCATTCTGCAATTTATTTACATGTTGACTAAGCATTTTTATTTGTAAGTAGACAGATATACATCGTTCTCAAAGAATTGTATAAAATCTTCTTTTATCCATAATCATATATAGAAAT
>NW_005371791.1:442058-497058 GCF_000412655.1 Myotis brandtii | reverse complement strand
CTGGTTGGCTGCCACAGTGTGTGTCATAGCCACCAGTTGTTCTGGTTGTTCACCCATTCCGGTTGCTGGGCTTTTATATATAGAGATTCTCAGACTAAGAACAGACATTTAAAAAGATATTAGAAATTATTCATTTATATCCATTTTAAATTGTTAAGATACAAGTCAGAAAATGTATCATAAAAATAGACATAAATATATTCCCTTCCTTACATATCCTTCAATTGAAAAATGAAATTTTGTTCATATTGGCTTGAAAATTATACTCTTGTGCAGGTAAGGTAGTCTGAATGTCCAGTGTGCTTTCTCAAGACCTTGAGATGAGGAAAGAGTTGATAGGATTTTTTAAAATGTTATAGTAAGCAGCATAAACTCTAGAAAGAGAATTTCATTTTTTGACACATTTGGAGCCAAATTACTTTAAAACTAAATAAAATGTAGTTTTCATCATCAGTATATATCAGCCTTTACCAGTAATACCTTGAGGGAATTCCACTTCTGCTCAAATATCTATGGTTAGTGGCCAAAGTTAATGGACTTTTATGAAGTTTTTGCCATTCCATTCTCTTCTACGTTTTCAAGTATTGGCATGCTTCTCTTCCCCAATTCAAATTACAGCATCTTGCTGTAGATAATGAAAAGGTAATTATTTTTGTTTTTTTTTAAATGAAAGAAACAGGGTTTAGTCTTCTTTTTATTTGTGAATGTGTTAAAAGAGAATTAAGATATATTTTAAAAATAGTGATGGCTAATATGTTGCTATCTTATAATTATATTGATCCTTAAGGTTTATAAACTGGAAAAAGGGCAAAATTGAATTCTTTCATTGTCTATATTTTGTTAATTATTTTTAGTAAAATATACTTCCAGAAAGTGAGATTTTATTTTACTTTCTGTCTTTGTCTCTCTCTCTCCTTCTCTTTCTTCCTTTCTTTATTTCACTTTTTCTTCCTTTCTGCCTGCAATTGAAGTATATGAATACAGAAGTATATATAATTTTGTATGTTCTTATCATCTTTATATTAATTATAAATTTGAGAGAACATAAGACATTTTGAGATTGTTAGAGGAGCATGAAAACAAATATATACTTATTTGAGTTATACTCTATCCATTTGTTATATAATTTATTATTTACTAGAGGCCCAGTGCACAAAATTCGTGCATGGGGGGTGGGGTGGGGCTGTCTCTCAGCCTGGCCTGCACCCTCTCCAATCTTGGATCCCTCTCACAATCTAGAATCACTGGCTCCTAAGCGCTCACCTGCCTGCCTGCCTGATATCCCTAACTTCTCTCCTGCCTGCCTGCCTGATATCCCTAACTTCTCTCCTGCCTGCTCTCCCCTCATCTGATCCCCTAACTGCCTATCTGCTCTCCCCTCCTGGCCTAAACCCCCTAACTGCCCATCTGCTCTCCCTTCCTCTCCGCGCCTCAGACCCCAGTGTAGGAGTGCTGAGAGCTCTCCGCTGAGGCCCTGCCCCTGTCCTGGCGCCCCCTCTCTGGGCCAGGTGGCACAGTGGGCCTGTGCACACCTCCACCCGGGGGCCGCCATGGCCCATCCTGTGCGCACCTCTGCTGGGGGGTCGGGGGAGCGCCACGGCCTGTCCTGACTCCCCCCTTCGGGCTGGGCAGTGCAACAGGCCTGTCTGCTGGGGGGTCGGGGGAGCGCCATGGCCTGTCCTGACTCCCCCCTTCGGGCTGGGCAGTGCAACAGGCCTGCACATGCCTCCACCAGGGTGGCCGCCGTGGCCCATCCTGACTCACCCTCCAAGCCAGGCAGTGCGGCAGGCCTGTGCACGCCTCCACCGGGGGGGCCACCACAGCCTGTCCTGATGCCCCCCTCCGGGCCAGGTGGCGCAGCGGGTGGGTGTGCGTGTGCCTCTTCCGGGGTTGCCACTCCTGGCGGCAGATTCATGTCCTGGTGGTGCAAGTCCCCGCCCCCATCCCCGCCCACCAGCTCCTGTGCACACGCAGCCTGTTGAACGGTCATGACTGGGACACCCGTTAGGACCAATTAGCATATTACCTCTTTATACACTGAGTGGCCAGATTATTATGACCACCTGAACGTTTGTAGGCAAATTAGCTATAATTTCACGCTGAAGTTGCTAGAGGGCCAGACCATTATAAACCTCTGGATAGCACAACATACCTAAGTATCATTGCTGATCAAGTTCATCCTATCATGTTGATGGCGTATCCCAATGGAGATGGCTTCTTCCAACAAGACAATGCACCATGCCACGCTGCTCATATTGTGCAGGAGTGGTTTCAAGAACATGAGGGAGACTTTACCTTGCTTAGGTGGCCCCCACAATCACCAGATCTCAATCCAATTGAGCATTTGTGGGACGAAGTTAAAAGAGCCATCAGGCAGCTGGTTCCACAACCATCAAATCTCACAGAACTGGACAGTGCTATTCATCAGGCATGGTGTCAGATTCCTCGCATCACCTTTCAACATCTCGTGGAGTCAATGCCAAGAAGAATCGCCACAGTATTGAAGGCAAAAAGTGGCCCAATGAAGTACTGATGGAGTGGTCATAATAATCTGGCCACTCGGTGTATATATAGATGATTATCACTCATTATTATCTATTTTACCATGACAAAAAGTAATCTAAGGCTATTGTGAAAAGTTTTAATTTATACAATACTTGCATATTCATCTAAGAAATGATTATCCCTGGAAGCACTCTAGCCCAGGGATAAAGAGCATAGCCTAGGAATTTGATCTCTTTGTGGTCAAGTCCTGGTTAAACTTGTAAACTTGGTAAATTATATAACATCCTTTCCCATCCTTTTTCATCTTTGAAAATTGGACAAGTAGTATCTGATAAATAGTCACAAAGTTTTTTTTATGCGAATTAAGTGGCCAGCCTGTTTAGATGTATTGTGCAGATGTGAGGGTTCCATCAAAGAACAGTGTATTGGAATGGCATTCAAATTGGAGAGGATAATGCAGTAATGCAGGGCTTAGTAGAAGCCAGACTATCACATTCTGGTGCAGTATCTTGATCTGCTTGCTGAGATAGCCCATTGACTGATCCATCCAGAGGACATGGACGTGTCTTAAAGTCACACAGATTAGAGAACAAGGTGGAGAGGGTGGACAGGTAATCTGTTACAGATCATAATTCAGTACGTTGCAAGCTCTGAGAACATGAAGTTGGGTCTGTGTTATTTACAACCAGATCATCAGCAGATGTCATGACTGGTGCATTGTAGTGTGTTGAATAAAAGAGTTAATAATTTATCTGATCAATTGTCAACTGATGTAACTGATAGCACCAGGAAGGGGAACATGATTCCAAGAAACATTTGTGGAAGAATATGGGATACGTTTATAGTTGTAATCTCATATATTTATATATATCCAGGTAAATGGTTTTTTAGCAGCATTTTAATAAAGCTAACATTTAGTTTAAACAAACCAATAATTTTTTTTCTGTATTTGTTCATTTATTTATTAGGAAATAATTTGTGATTACCTACTATGTGGTTGGCACTGTGCTTGTTGCTAAGGATTCAGAGATGAATTTTAATTGAATAACATAAGACATTGTTGTGATTTGAAGATATACAATGAGGTTTTTTTTAATAAAATTGATAATACTATGAGACAAACCCATATATTGGAGTTATTAAAAATCACCATCATTCTTGCTTGCCTAAATCATTAACTATTCAAAAATGGTCATGTATCTCCTGGCTTTGTTTTTGCCTTCCGTTTTACTGGCTATGATTAATACACAGGAAGATTTCCATTCTACAGCCTCTATAGCTACCTGTAGCTAGATTGAGAATTGTCACAGGCAGTTGTGTACATTGCTTTACTGGCAACAATGAGAATTCTAGGGAAAAGACATGCAGTAAATTACTATCATGCTAAGAGATGGTATCATGTTAAGCAATAATATCATTTTAAGGGATAATATCATGATATCTGCCAGGATAGGAGTGAGGATGTGACACTTCTTGGGAACTCTTAGCAGAAATAGTCTGTTTGAACCTAGAGCTGAGGATGGAATGCTTTTCTGAGTTTTACTAACATTTACAGGTAGGATGGAAGACTGTGCATGATCTACGTCATAAATGTAGTTTTACCATCAAGGGGAGAATTTTTGAAGGCGAATAGCACTACATTCCCAAATTGGTACTTTCCCTCCTTAGTGTATCTAAAACAAAATTCAAATCAAGTCAGGTGGACAGTTTAAGGGCAATGAGTCTCCTTAATGACAAGTTTTAAATTAGGTACTATATGTATCACTTAGAAAAGTATTTGGCACAGAGTTATCTGCTCAAGAATGTTAGGTTCCTTTGACTACTGAGAAAGAAATCAGGAATTTATGTCTCTCTACAGGAATGAAAGCGTTGTGCAAATCAAGGGAGGGTTTATAGTTTTTCTCTGAATTGCAATTCATTTGTTCTTGAAGTTTTTTGTTTATTTTATTTTAATCATCTAATTACTTTGATTCCTATTTTCCATTCATATGATCTTTAGTAGGATCCAATTTGATGAAAACAACAACATTTAATTATTATTCTATGAAAAATCCAGTAAGAGATGTGTGCTGATTCCGAATCCTCCGGACATTAATCAGAGACAAAGGACAATATATTTGTTGTTGTTGTTGATTTTGAGTTTCTAATGGGGATCCTAAATCCTTCACATTCCAACATAATCAGTTTATGCTGTGTCCTAATTTAGATGTAGTAGTATTCACGTTTAGGCAGCAGGCAAATGTAGAGAGAGGTCTATTTCAGTAATATTGGAGACAACCTCTTATTTACCATTAATTCCTATTCCTCAAGATTTAAATTAGGTACTCTATATATCACTTAGAAAAGTATTTGGCACATATTTCATATATAAGTTTCATTCTGCTATGATCCTTATTATGCTGAGAGCCTTCATAGGCTTGGAATAATTGCTAGTGAGACAAATAGCTGAGCTTTTAATCCCCTCAAAATGCCTATTTACTAGTAGTGTCCAAATTGAATCCTTCTTTTGGCTTTAAATAGTCAAAGCTCTAGGTTTCCTTATTAGAGATAGACTGGCTTATGATTGTTTCTTTTATCTGCAATGAGAAACTCTACGGTTAGAATTTGGGTTAAAGTTTATATTTTCTCTTTGCAGAAAAAATTGTTTTTGTTACAACGTCCATGTAGAAAACACTCACAGATTGAACACTGTGTTCTAGGAATCATGCCCATGGTGGGGCATGAAATAAACCTACTCTCATTTTGACCATCCCCCAAAGAGAGGTATTCATTTACCAGGGAATAATTTAAAGTTGAAAGTTCAGAATCATTATAATGATATTATCAATAGTCAATAAGAAACTATCACCACATGTACTTTTTCTACTAATTATTTATGGCTAATAATTCAAAGTCTCTGCCAACAAATGAAGACATTTATAGCATGTATGAAATTAACTCAGATAATTAAAGATAGGCTATATTTCTCATTGTCATGTAAAATGTTTATCTCTGTAAAATGCTAATTCTTTTATACTTCATATACAATTTTGTAGTTTGTAAAGTGGAAAAAAGAACTGGGCAAAGATTAGTGATTTTGCCATAAATGTCAATAAGTTTTTAAAATCATATTAAGCTAAACAATGTTTAAATGTTTTAAAACCTTCATGGATACTGCAATAACTCATTTTTAGATCTCATGGAATCAACATAATTAAATTAAATTGCAAAGCAAATTTCAGGATTTTTTTTTAATAAAAAATTACCTTTTAACATCATGTAAAAATGCCATTGAAATTCCAAGTAGAAATTTTATGCTTTATATTGTTATTATTTAATAATGACAGAAGGCCTCTATTTAATAACAGCAAGTAATTGATATATTATCATAATATGTAAAATGCTATAAATAAATTAGTACATCAAATTTAATCTATAGAATAAGATAGTATATAAATTACAAATCCAGTATGCTTCTTGTAAAAAAAATGTTAATTAAGATCTTAAATAGTCAAGTAATGCATTTTAATTGATATTTTCTAACATCTACATTTTTATTGAAGTTATTGTAAAGTTTATTTACATAATTAAATACTAAAGTAAGTCATGCCAGTTTTTTAAAAAATATGATCATAATCACTAAGAGAAATTAAGTGAGACATACAAGAAAGTTTGAGTCAGTAAAATGTAGTTTCAGGCAACCTAAAAATGCTTCCTTATATAACCGATATTCATTATCACCTAAGGAAGTGATCACTCTTTCTTAAAAAAAGCATTAGCTAGTAAATCCCTTGCATCTAGTTGCAAAGCATTCTAAAGTAAAATTTCCATAGAACCATTAGATATCTAGTTTTTAAAATACAATTGTTAATGAACTCCATTATCCACAAATATTTGTATCATAATTTGTACATATTAGTTATGAAAATATTTCTAGGGGAATAATGTATTTTATTATTACAGAGTATTATTTCTTTCTACTTAATTAAAAAGGCTATGAAATATACTTTATATTTAACAACTTAAGAAACAAGGCATGCCACTTATAATATATGTATTAATAGGGCATATCCTATATAATAAAAGCCCAATGACCAAAACAGCAGAACAACCAGACACCAGAACTACTGCAGTCCCTCATCCCGGCCGGCCCTGCCTCCCAGCATGGACCCCCACCCTGACCGGGGGCATGGCCAGCGTGCAAACTGCCTGCGGCCCCTTGCCCTGGCTGGCCCCATGCCCCAGCGGGGATCCCCACCCCAATCCAGAGCCCCCATCAGGGCAGGCCGGCCGGCCCCCACCCATGCACCGGGCCTCTATCCTATATAATAAAAGGGTAATATGCAAACTGACCCTAATGGCAGAATGACCAGAATGACCACTAAACCAGTCACTATGAGGCACACTGACGACCTCTCAGTCTCTTTTCCCGGCCAGCAGGCTCTGATCGCCCGATGGCAAATGGGGAACCAGGGTGGGTAGCAGGGGACATGGGTGGCACCAGCCCAAGGCCCCTGCCCCACCAGTCGCCCCACACATAGAGGGCAACTGTGGTGGGGACAGCGCCGGCGAGCGGGCAGGAATGGCCGATCTCTCAGTCCCTTCCCCTGGCTGTCAGGCTCTGATCGCCCAATGGTGAACAGGAACCAGGGTGGGTGGTGGTGAACAGGAACCAGGGTGGGCGGCGGCGGGGGGCAGGGCCAGTGAGCTAGCGGAATGGCCGACATCTTGGTTCTTCCCCCTGGCCAGCAGGATCCAATCGCCTGATGACAAATGGGGAACTGGGAATGGGTGGCAGCGGGTGGTGGGGCCAGCTGTGGGAAGCCAGGGAAGATGTTCCTGATCGCAGGTCAGGCCTAGGGACTGTATCTGAGCATGAATTTTGTGGGCCAGGCCTCTAGTAAGTGTGTAAAGAAAGATTTTATGAGATTACTAGATAAACAACCATAAAGAATTTTGATCCTCTTAGTGATCATGTAATTAATGACTTAAATACTTACTTCAATTATCTTAGGCAGTATTCTAGTAGCTGATTAGTGAGTTTGGTACATATTATATTTTTATGGTAGACCCAATACCCTAATTTGTGTAACATAAATGTGCATAAAACAAAATCTACAAGTTATTATAATGTTCATAGCTCTATAAGATTTCAAAATAATTTTATTATATCATAAGAATTATGATGTTATATAGAATGAAAGGACCACAGATCTTTTGATATGTAGTACCAGTTCCATTTATTAGTGATAGTTATGGTGATATATGCTTCTGTGATAAGCCACATATAATATCTGTCCTAAGAATGACATGACCAAAGGCATTTGTAATTATACTTACTTCTGAAAGATTATGGTTTATAGTTAAAACAAAAAAGGCATCCTGTCATTTTCTAAACCCGTTAAATGTGACAGAATCTATTTTTCTGCCAACTTGTGAGGACCAGGCAGAGAGCAAATTTGCTGTGGTCAGCTAAGTGTAACCACTGAGCAGGAAAGTGAATTTAATAATGCATTATTGTTCTTCACTGAAGGTGAACTGTTACAGTGCCTTTGTTATAGCAGACTTTGCCTCTGCTTAGGTTTCCAGATGCTGTATAGATTACCTGATTAAAATCTCTAATGCATGATAAAATGTACCAGGTATACTTTTATATTAACATAAATGCATCCATTTTAGGGTCATAATACTGAATCTAATTGGAAATATATTCCAATTATATTGCCTTGTGAACTCATTATAAATAAGCATTTGCTATTCAATATAGAATAAATGACATGGAAGCACAAATTTATAAAGCTTATCTTAGACTGATGGTGAATTTTGTAGATACTGAAAAAATCTCTAATAGTTTATGATGTAATTAAGAATATGATTTCAAATCATATTTATTTATTTTGCATATTTTAAAACAAACTAAACAACAGAAGACTTAAAAATTGGTTCAGTTCTTTTATAATTACATTTTTTAATGCTCTTTCTTTTCCCATTCTAACATATTTTGATGCATTTTCTTCTGACTACATTGATTAATGGTGAAACTTTAAAAAAATTTTGCTTGTATTTAGTTGAAATATGATCAGTAAAAAAGTAGAGATTGGTATTGTTTTCTTTCTCTATTTTGCCTAAATTTAATTCATTAAAACATAAAATAGGTGTAAAATAACATCGTAAGAGAATTAGGAAGAAATGCCAACTTTATTTAGGAAATGAAAAACCATGGGGGATTTGTTTATATAGATTGCTTTTATCATTAAAAATTCATATATGATAGAGGGTCTTATTATTAAGATTTTCAGAGTTTATAAAAATATTGCAAGTTGTAATACTCTGTTAGCCAAACATATTATAGATTCATGGTTGAGAATCAAACAGTTAATTTTGAATTTATTTCTCATAAATTTTACTTTATTTTAGTGAGCCTTTTGAAAGAAATATTTTGTAATCCATAGCTGGAAGGGTGCACACAACCTAATCTCAGGTGTCACTATTGAACTTCATGATAAAGAGGCAGAGAAAAGCATTTTTCTGAGTATCAGGAGCACCCATCGATGAATATCACTACAGGCCATAGAACATTCAAGTTCAAGAGACAGGAACAAGTCAGGAGTTGACAAAATAAATAAAAATAGCAGTACACCCAGTGTGAAAATGTTTTTATAGAACAATGAATAATAAAAATGATTTCTACCACTTATTTCCTCTTAACATATAAAGTTGTGTGAGGATGGCAGGACCACAATAATTTCAGCTATCTTTGCACTTTGATATATAGATATTAAGCATTTTAATGCTATTCAATAGATTACAAAAGAAAATATAATCAACTGTGCAATGTTGAGGAAAGAGAAATGAATTATAGTCTTGTGGTAAATATAGATAGGAAATTACTGCCTTAAAACAATGTAAACTTTTTAATTACCCTGTTAACCAAGTTAGTCTCTTTATTTAAAAGGACAGGAAAGATTTTATTTAAAAAATGAAATGCAAGAAAAATGTAATGTCTTACCTGACCCTGAAATCTTGCTTTCAAAATTAAGTAAAAAGTTGTTCTCTATAGACAGGTGCCAAGCATTTGAAAATGCAGTCACTCTTAAAGATTCTTTTCAAAAACTACACAGTATTGCTTGCACTTCCTAAAAATCTGTAAAAAATCCTGTAGGTTGATGTTCAGTGCTCCCATGGGAAAATTCATGTGAAGATTTCAGTATTTCAGACTGTTGATTTTATTAGCAAGTGATAGACAGATCTAGTTTAAGGGAAGCTGCTACATTATTCTAATTCTTCTGGACCATCTTCATGGGTACCTCTTCTCTTGTTAGATATTTGGGATCCACATTCACTCTGGACATTAGAGTTCTCTTTAGCCCACTGCAGCATTTACCGGCTCCTCTTATTGTCTTATGAAATTATGTTGTTCCTATTTAATAACATCAGAGAACTAAAGGTTACCATAGTGAGAAATGTATGAGCTCCAAACCATTCAAACTAAATCACAATACTCTTGTTTTTAAATTTTACCTTTATTGTTGAAAGTATTACAGATGTCCCCTCTTTGTTCCTCCATTTGACCCCTCCACCCTGCTCCCATCCCCTTCCCAGGCCTTCCCCACACTATTGTCTATCCATGGGCTATGCATATCTATAGATAGATAGATAGATAGATAGATAGATAGATAGATAGATAGATAGATAGAGAGATAGAGAGATAGATAGATATGGCTAATATGCAAAGTGTCCCCTCAGGAGTTTGACCAGGAGATCAGGAGTTCGATCACTCACTATGATGTGCGCTGACCACCAGGGGGCGGTGCAGAACAATGGAAGGCCCCAGCTGGCAGCCGGCAGCTGGGAAAGGAAGGCCCTAATCATCCCTGATCGCTGGCCAGGCCTAGGGACCCAACCCATGCACGAATTTTGTGTACCGGGCTTCTAGTATGTATATAAGTTCATTGGTTAATCTCTTCCTATCTTACCCTTCCCTCTGAAATACCTCAGTCTGTAGTGTGCTTCACTGTCTCTAGATCTTTTTTGTTCATCAGTTTATTTTGTTCATTAGGTTCCACATATAAGTGAGATCATGTGATACTTCTCTTTCTCTGACTGACTTATTTTGTTTAGCATAATACTCTCCAGGTCCCTCCATGCTGCCTCAAAGGGTAAGAGATCCTTCTTTTTTCACAGCTGCATAGTATTCCATGGTGTAAATGTACCACAGCTTTTTAATCCATTCATCTCCTAGTGAGCACTTGGGTTATTGCAAATAACTCTTCTATAATATTCTTTAGTTACTTCAAATAGACAATATGGTTTGGAAGTGTCTAACTTACTACTGCAATTGTGTAATTCTGTGTAAATGAAGTTCAGTGTTCTCCTAGTTCAGAATCTCTAACTGTGCCCTGCTTAGTCCTTTTCCTTGCTCAAAATCCTTCTATACATAAGGAAGAACTTTCAAGGTTTCTTTGCCACTCCTGCTTCTTCAAACTCTGCAAACAAAATCACTTTTGCATGAAGTAATCCTCCTTGGAGGAAAACAAACAAAATACAAACAAACAAAAAACTCATAGAACTACTCGAATATCACCTTCATAATACAATGATGAAATTAAATATGGCCTTAGACATTTTATCTTTCAAGTACAAATAATTAGGTTTTTAACTTTAGTATCATTTTACAATGTGGAATGTCTAAAAGCAGTGGCCTGTGTTAGGTGGGGCATCTAGCTTTAAAGGTCAAGAAACAATAGTGTAATGTGAGATCCCATTTATGGGTAATTATATTTGCAGGTCTAGAGAAGTTGGAAAGGGTTCAGTGAAAATTCAGAAGCTGGCATATTTGATGCATAAAATAAGTTAGATGTTTGTGGGTTATATTTAAACTCATAGGGAAAAAATGTCAGTATAGCTCATGTATCTATGATTTCAGTACAAAAAACTTTGTGGAAAAAGAATATAAATGAGGCCCTAGCCAGTTTTGCTCAGTGGATAGAGCGCCAGACTTGGACTGAAGGGTCCCGGATCCGATTCTGGTCAAGGGCACATGCCTCGGTTGCAGGCTCCTGGGCCTGGTAAGGGAATGCTTGAGCATGAAGGAGCCACTGAAGACTTTACCCTATGTCTCTATAGAACTAGAGTGACTAGACATTGTGATAATATAGAAATTTCTGATATTTCTCCCCTTCTCCCATTGAAGTCTGATGACCAGTCTCTGTGCTACCTGGTGGGGCATAGCACTAAAGAAGATAAAACAAATATATATATAAAACTACCTGCTCTCATGGAGTTCATAATCTCATAATAGAAATCAACAATAAAATAGTAAGCAATAATTAGGGAAGCCAACACATGAAGGGGTGAGATAGTGGTTTGTGCTATGAGCAATGCAATTGGGGTGATGTGATAGGAACAGGGTAGAATATCAAAGTTCTCCCTGGAGTAGCATTTGAACTGAGACCTGAATGATGACAAGACAGAGGCAGACATCAGAAGTCTAGGAGACAGTGGGGAATATATTTTAGGCAAAGGGACCTGCAAGTATACAGCCCTGAAGCAGGAACAAATTTCTGGCATGAAACCTGATGGCTGAAGTATAAACATCAGGCAGACAAACTGGTAGAGAAGTAGTGAGGAACCATATTATGGAGGTCTTTGTCCTCTGTGATAAGAAACTTATATTTTATGAACAGCCATTTAGGATGTTAACCAAGGGAATGCGGTTCAAATTGGCTTTTGTGTTGCAAATATATAGCATGTTTAACAGGGTGGGGAGCTAAAATTGAAAAATACTAGTAAACTACTTAAATGGCTATTAAAGAGTGTAGATGAGAAATTGTGGTGGCTTTGACAAGGGTGTTGAAAATTAGAGAAAAAAGAATGGGTGGAGTGGTGCTGAGTGAATTTGCTAAAGGAGAAAAAAGTTTTAGAAAAAGAGCAATTGGGGTGTCTCCTATATTGAGTTATGAGCAATTTGTGAAGTCCACCATGGTTACCAATTTCAGCCCAACATGCAGTTTGGTGCCCATAGAGACAAAACATTCAAAGTGTTTGTTGAGTAAACGCATACCATAAGGGGTAAACTTGATTTGAGAAATGTTTGTCACACCATTACAATAAAAGAAAAATACTTATATTTGTAGCTGAATGGCCTAAGATGCAATGAAGGCACCGCAAAAATACAATTAGTTATTGAGAAGCATCTTTTCTCTCTCCATTGTGCCCTGTTTAGTGAAAACACTGCATCCAGGTGAGTGGCACTTCTAATTACTTACATTAAGCCTTCCGGCTTTGAGAGAAGAGGCCTTTTCCAGATATTTCACCATGAGACTCAGGCAGACAAGACTACCACATTCCATGGACTAATCTTTTAACCAAAGTAGTTCTATCATTAGGCATAAACTTGCACTTGAATAAAGGTTTTTTCCTGCTAAGAATACTTGAAAGCAATGAGCAAGTTTTATGCATATATAAATTTTTACATCTAAAATTTTAAGTGTTTTAAATATTGACATTTCTGAATACATTCATTAATTTTAAAAGTTATTTAAATTAGACTTTCTGTTCTATTTTTTAAAGGGATGATAAGTTTAGTTAGATCTATATTTGTTAAAATTTTACTAGAATAAAGTTTAGGAGGATCAAATCAATACATTCCTCTTAATCATTTACTCTTGACATGAGAATAACCAAACTTCTTTGGCAAATAAATCAAATATGAGCATTTGTCATCAGATAAATAACACTTTAATGACTATGTTTAAATATTTTCTACCCAATTTTGGTCCAAAGTTTTCACTTGTTACTCAAAGAAACTGTCCAATAATTATATGTTGTCATATAATTAGTTTAGTCAACTTGGGAGATAATGCTAAGCCATTGTTCAAAACATTTTTTAAAAATGTCTTGAGATAATTTATTGAATCTTCAGAATATTTATACAAGTATTTTTATCATCATAAAATTTCACTAAGTTTTATGTATCTGGGAAATTATCAAAGTATATAAAGTAAAGCTTGGTGATTTTGGCTTTAATAAAGTATATAAAGTAAGTATATAAACAAGCTAACCAATACAAGTATTCATTACAAATTATTTTTATGGGAAGTATACTCAGCATCAAAGCACTGATTTGGGGGTGGGAAACGATATTCATCTGACTTAACTTTAACCTTTTGTAATTCCCATAATCCATAAAGGAATTTACCATGTCAGTAAAATAAGTAAAATTTACTGTGTTACTTTCTATATAAAATTAGTTAAATAGATCTCATTTTATGATAAAAATTGAAAATCACTTTCACTCCTTTATTTCTAATTACTTAGTTAATAAAAACATTCCTAATTTTAATTAATATCCTTAGTAATATGTTATTTGGAAGTTCTTAAGCACACTACAAGTAATTTGAGAGTTTTAAGTTTTGTAAAGAAAATTTACATAATATGTGACAGTTATATATCTACAACTTAAAAACAATGTCTAGAAGAAAATCTAAAGTTATTTTATGCCAAGTTTTAATCAGTTTTATGCATTATGTAAGTGTCACAACAAAATATCAAAATATTGATAATAGTAAGGGTTGTTTCATAAATATAATTTTCTACTTTGCATAATTAACAAGTTATATAAAACATTTTATAGTCACTACAATAGATTTAAGCAGCATAGAGATGCTCAGATATGTTAAGTATTATTCTGGGAGTTAAGGAGTAGACACTCTTTATCCAGTAATTTTTAGCTTGTTGTTTCTCACCTCTTTTAGATGAAAAGAAAACTATCTAGAATGTATTTAGATAATTTCTCTAGAATTTCAACATCATTATTTGTATTGAAAAAATCATGTAGCTATACCAAGCACAAAACTAAAGACACAATTTGATTTTAGTGGGCTCATTTAGTAAGAAATTTAAACTTTTTAAACCCTTGCAAATGGTATATATACCATTAAAATGAGTTATAACATCAATATTTTTATGATAGTATATTATAATGGAATGAATAGTTTTTATCATTGTAAATATTACTTTCATCTTTAGCATACTCTGCCACTTTTAGAAATTTGTTTTCTAGTCTAAGATTTATAATTTGTATTTTTATTTTGTTTCTTAATTTTATCTCTCCATGCAGCTGCAATTCCTTACTTTGGGGCCATCAAAATATTGTTTGCTCCTTAAAAGCTAAAAGGTCTGGTGTTGTTGATATTTTGATTAATTTTAGAAGTAGAACAATATGATTCAAGATTTGTTCCTTTTCTTTATAATTCCTGCAGATATTCTTAAGGTAATAAATAATATTAAGTTATTTCAAGTCCTCAGCAAAGTAAACACATTAATAAAGATAATTAGATCTTAAAAACAACTATTTTTAAAAGATTCTGGTCCTGTCTTTGTTGCTACTGATGTTTGTATTTTTCCTTCAATTTATGTGCTCCATGTTTAGTATATCTTCAGTCTGTCCAGAGAGTAAACAATAATAAAAATGTAAATCAATATAAAAAATGTTGCCTTTGCATTGAGAACATTTCAAAGATTTTTTATCAGTTGTTCATTTTCCCCTGTCAGATGTTGAAATCTTTTACTACCCTTCATATTGCACAGAAAAGCAGGTCTACTGATACTGTCTTCTTGTAGCTAAACTGTGAAGAAGTCAAAATTTCATTTTGTAAAGGCAGTTATCATGAAGAGTGCGGCAGGCCTAGGTTATTGGTCCTTATTTACCAGACCCGAAGATAAGATATCTAATTTCCTGACCAAGCTCCTATCCTGTTTATGTGAGTCCCTGTATCACTGGGAGTGGGGTGGGGAGAAAGAGAGAAAGGATTCTTGTTGAAATGCCAATAAAAAACATACAGGCTTATACTCTTTTTCAGTATTCTTTTATTTTGGATACTAATACATTTAAAAAAAGATGAGTGAGAGAGGGGGGGAAGAAGGGAGATGAGAGAGAGAGAGAGAGAGAGTGAGAGAGAGAGAGAGAGAGAGAGAGAGAAAGAGAGATCTAATAAGTATAAGGCCATTGAGAATTTCATAATACTAAAAAGAGAGTATTGAACTTCTTATATAAAATGTTGAAAACATGTTTAAAAATTCCTTAAAATAACTTTGATTATTTTAAATGGCATAATAGAATTAAAAGAGGCTTCAGGTAGCTGTGTTCAAGTTTTTGTAATGATTCCAATATCATAGTGGTTAAGCCTAATCAAAAGCACTGGAAGATGAAGCAAATAAGTACTGGACAAGCTAGAGTTCTCTCTTAACAGATTTAAGTTTCACTATAATATTTTTTCCCTTTTCTCATGGTGATTTTTAGATTTGAAATAAAAAGAATTATATCTGAGGGTTTTTTTAATCTGTAGAAAGCTGACCTCCAAATGGAATCAGGAGGGAAATAAAAGAAAAATTGTTCTAAGTGCAATTAATGGAAAATAGAGATTTAAAAAATCTTATAAAATATGCTTTGGAAAGAGCCTTTCAGTGATGTGATTCACAGTTTCCATTATATGCTCCTAACCATTTAAAAATGTTATTGACAAAAATTATTGTGTGTGTGTGTTTAATGTCTTAAATGTCGCAATGGGGAAAGAATATCTGAAACATTCAACTGATTTACAAATTTCATAAGTATTTTTCTTTACTCTTTTTCCTGCTTTCTCCATCATCTCTAAAATTAAAACAAATTCTTTAATTAAAAAGAACTCAATCTTTTTCTCAAACTCTCTTGCAGGGTTCAACTTTGATAATGTATTCTGATAATACAATGTGTATGAAAACTGCAGAGAACTATTGCCATCTAAATTATCTTTCCAAAATTGTAAATATCTAAAGGCTTAAAAATTGTCAATATTCAAACCAAGGACTTTATCATTATTTGGTTATCATAGGTCTTATAAAAGTAATATATTGATATAATTAGCTTATTTTCTGCTTTCTGAATGAAAGATGACAATGAACATTATAATGAAAGCAAGAATTTAGTGAGTGCCTACTATGTAACAGGCATTCAGAAGAGGTCTTTGACTCATGAGCCTGTGTTTCCCTTTTACCATCCTGTTTTGAGTATAACACCTCTAATAACAAACAAGCATACAAAATGGTAACACATAACAATATTACTGAAAACCATTAGAAATTTAACTTATCCTAATATATAAAAGCCCAGGGTCAGAACAATGGATCAGGACTGAAGGCTGACCAACCCGGAAGTCCTTCAGTCAGCGCTGGGTTGCCGTGGCTGCCCAGGGGGCTGAGACCCAGAAGAGAGGCAGGGTCTGACCGGAAGCCTCAGTGGCAGCTGTTGATCAGTACTTGCCTCTCTCTTTCTCTCTCTCTTTCTTTCCGGGCTTTGCCAGCAGCCGGGCCTTTCTTTCTCTCCTGGCCTCCTGGAGGCTGCTGTTCAGCCCTGCTTCTCTGATCAGCCCGGAGATAGGCCTGGAGATGCTGACTGGCATAGGAACTGACCAATCAGAATGAAATGTAGATGCTGTGAAGAACCAATGGCTGTCTAGGAGTCAGAGCTTTTGACGCTGACTGGCATAGGAACTGACAAATCAGAACCAAATGTGGGTGCTGTGAAGAACCAATGTCTGCCTGGGAGGCAGAGCTTTTGACGCTGACTGGCATAGAAACCAACCAATCAGAACCAAATCTGGGTGCTGTGGGGAACCAATGCCTGCCTAGGAGGCGGACTTTTCACGCTGACTGGCATTGAAACCGTCCAATCAGAACCAAATCTGGGTGCTGTGGGGAGTCACTGGCTGCCTAGGAGGCAGAGCTTTTGATGCTGACTGGCATAGAAACCAACCAATCAGAACCAAATTGGCCAGCATAGGAGGGCAGTTGGGGGCAAGATCAGGCTGGCAGGGGAGGGCCATTGTGGGCAATATCAGGCCAGCAGGGGAGGACAGTTGGAGACAACCAGGCTGGGAGGGGAGGGCAGTTGGGGGCAATCAGGCAGGCAGGCAGTTGGGCAGTTAGGAGCCAGCAGTCCCAGATTGTGCAAGGGATGTCTGACTGCTGGTTTAGGCCAGATCCCTGTGAGATCTGGCCTAAACCGGCAGTCAGACATCCCCCAAGGCATCCCCAATTGGAAAGGGTGCAGGCTGGGCTGAGGGAACCCCTCCTCGTGCACAAATTTTGTGCACCAGGACTCTGGTATTTTTATAATATTAGCTTTGCATATATTTATATATGGGGCCTGATTTTTAACCCACTCCTTTCTCTGCATGTATTACTATTTTAAGAATTAACAGTCTGAGTCCTATTCCTGAGTTCATTGAAAAAAATTTATATATCATTATAAAATAAAATTAACCAAGAGTTTTACTTTGTTTATCTCATATGAGATTGTAGAGTTTTAGAATTCATTCAAAAGGTTCTCATTCATATGTTTATAATTCAATGATTTACTGATTGAATAAATCTCATATGTTTATGCATGGACAAATATCTCCTCTTTATAATGTTTTAAATCCCTTCCTTATACTTTTCTTCATTAGGAAAATGTGAACACACAATGTATTTAAAATGCAGTTATGTTCTGAAACATTTTAAGTAAATTCAACAATTTATTTTGTACATGCATAATCAATAGAACTTATTTAATAATATCTAAAATTCAAATAAAACAAATGCTAGGATAAACTAAATAACTCTTCTTGAAAAGTTATAGAATCATTCTTCTCCTAATAAAGTGATGTCTAAATGTAATATTGACAGGTGGCCTAGTAGTTATTATCTAACAGGAGGAAAATACCTACTTAAGTTGTGAAACCTATCAAAACATAATTATTTTAGTTTTTGTGGTTGTTAACTATATTTTAAACTCATTTTCCACCCCCTACTGCCTTCATTTGTTCTCCATACCTATCTTGATCTAAGGAAGGGAGGTAAAAAACCTGAAAATGATCATCTAAAGCCAACCAGGGAATTAACTTTGGAAATTCTTTTATTTTATTTTATTAGGTGGAAATGAAATGAAGAGATGAAAAGTATGTTTACAGATGAAAGATCTCATTTAAATCTTTGTCTTTCTGCATTTACTTATTCAATAAATATTTATTGACTATCAATTATTTGGCATACTGTGATGCCAAATATTAGTTTCTAATATTAAGGAATTGATTTCTTTTACCACAAGATAATCAAGAAATGTGATTTTCTTGTTGTCTATTTTCCCTTTGTAAAAGGATTAAAGAGCTGTAAGTTACCAAAAGAAGACATGAGACTGAGAAGGTAGGTTAAGTAGGCATCATACAGGCAATTAGAGAGGGCTTCACGCTTACCTCTTTCGGTCTAGAGGTTCTCTGCTAACACTTATTTTTTTCCTTTTCAAAAAAAAATATTATAACCTCTTGTAAAACTTCAAGTAATTTTTAAAAATTTTTCAAGTAATTTTTAAAAAATCCATTTGACTGTGTCTGAAGAATTAGGGCAACTTTCAGATGTTAATAAAAAAGAGATACTATATGTTTTAAAGTTAAATACATGTTTCAAAACAATTGTTACCACATAAATTAGAAAATTATAGAACAAACAACAAAGAATACATAGGAACACTGATCAAAACATATTTTTTCCTTTCTGCAAGTGCAGCATGCCCTAGAATTGATATATTGTAAAGCACTAAGAGAGCTTTATTTGTTCAGGTTCTTCTCTAAGTAGTAAAATAAATAACATTAATCTTTCCTCAGTGTTCCAACTCATATAGATCCAAAAAAGCATTACATTTTCAAAGAGTGTGTTTTGTTGCTCATTCAAACTTTTATTTCATTTTTCCATTGCAACATTTAGTTGCTTTGTATTTATCATGCAGCATACTTCAATTTTATTTAAAATATCTTTCAAAATATCTATAACAGAGAAAGAGCCAACATAATACAAATATTATTTTTAATTACTAACTAAGCAATTTGACAGAACATATCTATATAAGAAAGTCTTTTTCTTTGAATATTTATAAATTGATGTTTATTAATGTGATTCTAATAGCTTACTCTTTGAGGGCCCTTTTGCTAAAATACTAGACCCAAATTTTATTTTTCAAAATGTTTGTTTTCTACAGTAATACTCGAGACCTTATCTTCAGAAAGAACATAAAATATTTAGAAGCAGAATGCAGACTGTTTGAAACTTTATAATCCCAAATAATGGGTTTAAGGAATCACAATTGGCTGAATTTGCATTTTAAATGAATGGTGATATACAGCTAGATTGCATTCATTGACAAAATAACATATCATAGAGTTTTCTGAAGTCTTTAATAAAAATTTTCTGGAGTCAATTTTTTAGCAGCAAAACATAGGACAGAGAACACAGACCTGGAGGCAGGTGGATCTGGCTCTTAATCCCAACTGCTGCACCATTGAGTAGTGCAATAATAGATGAATACAAATGTCCAAATCAAAATTTTTGCAACAATACATGAAATCACTTAACTATAAAATTAGCACAGCTTTTGGCACATAGTAAATGCTTTATTTATTTCTCACCCTCTATTTCTATATTCCCTATTTTAGTTGTGGTGAGCATATAAATTCATATTACCAGTTATCCTATATAATAAAACCCTAATATGCAAATCGACCAAACAGAGGAATGACGGGTCGCTATGATGTGCACTGACCACCAGGAGGCAGACGCTCAACACTGGCGCTTCCCCTTGGTGATCAGTGTGCTCCCACAGGGGGAGCGCCACTCAGCCAGAAACCAGGCTCCTGGCTGGTGAGCACAGCCACAGTGGCGGGAGCCTCTCCCGCCTCCGCAGCAGTGCTAATGACCCCTCGGGAGATGTCCACCTCCTGGCTTAAGCCCGGTGGCAGGCGGACATCCCCCTAGGGGTCCTGGACTGCAAGAGGGTGCAGGCCGGTCTGAGGGACCCCCCCACAATGCACAAATGTGCACCGGACCTCTAGTCTATTATAATAAAACAGTAATGGCATTAATTGGAATATTTTAAATATTAATATTCACCGCTGTCATTTATGGTACATTTAGTGTGGGACAGTCACAGAGTTTTGAACATCATCTCAAATCCTTACAGTGACTTACTTACAATGTGAATGTTATTATCCTTACTCTACAGATGAGGCTCTGGGAGGTTGAATGACTTGTTTCAGTTGACATAACTATTCTGTAGGGAAACTGGAATTGGAATCAAGTGTTCTGTTTTTAAACCTCTTTTTCCTGAAATATTTTATTCCTTGAAGAAAGGACATACCACAGGGTTGATGAAATTAACATAAATAGGTTATGTATTATTAGAATTCTAAATCCCAATCTCATCATCTGTATTTACTTTTTAATACTTAAAATATTCCCTGGTATAATCATCAAATTGCTCTAAACAAGTGGCTCATGTTGTTGTGTCTAAATGAACTCTGCATCAGAACTGATCTTTGGAAAACACAGCGCTTAATCTTTCTGTGCTTAATCTCCTTGAAATCCTTAATTGAAAACGTTGGGTTATTCTTTCTCATGAAATTTTTTTATCAGCTCTACAATTTATAATGCCTAAATTCATAAAGAATTAATGTAGACCATCTATATTTTTATACTTGAATCATGTTTGCCATAAAATCGGTATGCCTCTTCTTGACTTATTTGATTATATGCATAAGAGCTAAGGGATTCTTTTAAAATGTGTTAACAAATATACCAAAGCCAACCCACAAGACTTTTATCATTTTTTCATTAGTAACTTCCGCTTTCATGTCATTTGTTTTAGTTTTTACTACTTTCTTCATCCAGAAAAATAAGTAAAAGCCAGTGTCGCCTTTTGAAATGGAAAAATTGTTTCAAATCATTGGCAAAGCTTAATGACTTCTGGCTGCAGAGATATGTTAATTTAAGCCAGACCAAATGTTCCTCAGCTGCAAATATTTGGTGGTGTGCACTGGGAACGGGCAAGATTTATGAGGGCCCAGTGGCAAAGACTGTGCTCACACGCCTCTCATTGTAATTGTTTCCCGTATTCAATGATGAAGGTCCTTAGGAAAGAACACATCAACTTTTCAGGGAGTAGTCACTTAGACTCAAATAAGATGCTATTTCACTCTGATTTACTATGGCATCCTCATGCTATCTAAATTATCAAAGCCCTTTCAACTTTTATACCCTAATTCTAAGAAAACATAATCTGTGACTTTTCAAGGTGCTCTGAAGTTACAAAGCAAAGAAAAAAAAAAAGGAAATGCTTTGGTTTCAGTAATTTGTAACTATAAATGTTTAATGGCAGTTCAAAAGTGTTATTTTATCAGTGATATTGAATGCCTATATATCCACTTACATTACATCTTTTAATATTTTAACCTCGTCTACAAATTAGTTGAGTGACACATTCAATAATAACCAAAGATTTTTCATCTATATTATTTTACAAACATAGGTTGAAGGTAAATCACGGCCTCAAAATAATTAATAGTGCTAAATACATGTGCATGTTTATTTATACTTATTAAATGGTTGCTAACTGTTTGGAAGTATCAATGAAAGGAAGTGTTTTTAATAACTCATGAAGATATCTCAAAAGATGTTACCACAGACCTAATACTAGATGACCATCATAGTCAAAGCTTAAGCTTTCCATGGAAGAATTGAGCCTTAGGCAGATTCTAGACCTGAAAGTAGCAGCTAGCCCCAGAAGACTTCACTGAGAAGACATGATTTTGATTCAAAGGAAGTCTTAGATGTCTGACAAGAATTACCAACAAATGGCTTTGTGATACTAGTACAACCACCATAATTTACGTAACAGTAAATGTTCACTCTAAGTATTCTTTTAATAGTCATTACACATATTTACATGATCATAGTAGAACAATATTTTCTTCAAAACTATCACATTTAAAGATAAATTAAATCTAACCTATATATGCTACTTATGTGCCAGGCCCTAGGTGAAGTAGACATTACTAACTTACATAGGCCTAAATGACTTTTGGAGGCAGGTAATATTATTATTTTTCACATTTTATAGATTAAGAAATAAAGATGCTTAAAGCATCTGATGTCAATATTTGAGATCTTAAACTGAATCCTGATATTACTTTTCAACTTAGGTTGTCTTTTGGGAAATACAGTATGTCAATAATTATTTGCTTCCATTAAATATGATAAGAAAATGGAACTGCTAATGACCAAAAATACTTTATGTATTTATTCAAATGCTTTCTCACATCCTCTGAAATTCTCTCCATATGAAGGCTCAATTGGTAAAATATATAGTGCTTAAAAAAAGATGACTATATTTGTATTTTTCTGTGTTTTAGATGTAATATCACAACGCTAGCTATGTATGGTTAAACAGGTCAGCCTCTGCATTACTCCATATCGAACGCCTTAATTATGTATCTCTGTATAATAAAAGGAAAAGTGCTGACAGAATGCAGAAGAAAAAATCTAAATTCTTTTCTTGCAATAAATGTGACACAGATTGTATAAAGCAATATTTTTGCCCTTGAAATGTTTAGAAATATTGACATTCTGTCCACCAATTGTCAGCTTGTCTTTAAGGTGGGAGCTTCTATGTTCTTAGCATTTAACAGACTGACATTGATCTCTTGGTTCTTTAAACTTGTATACCACCAGCAAGCAGGACTTGATTTTGAAGCAGGGCATTTAAAATGTTACCCTTGTTGATGATATCTCATAGTATCCATCTATTATGCTAGGAGTTTTGCATTGAATTTCCACCCTTAAAGTGTAATTTCAAACATACTATCAATGTTAAAGTTTTTGATAAACTCAATATTAGAAAATCATCTTGGGTATTAAGGGACAGTTCCATGGATAATAAAATACAGATTCAAAGCAAAAGAAAGTATCTCATTGGTGCTAGTCTGACATATACTTCAGAAACCATTTATAGAGGATGTTCACAAAGCTTATGATCTTTTTGTTTTGCGTATTTAGGTTTTTAAGTATTTAGGCAGTGCTCATGCCTTCCATAACTTTGCCATGCTTATGGAAATCTTTCCAAGAAATAGTCAGACATGCATCTGTCACCTTTTAAATAAAATGTGTCAGTGAAAAACATAACAGCATTTTAAATACTATTTATTAATTATTGACAATAGCTGGACTTTCCAGGTAATATTTCCATTGTTCCATTAGTTGGTTAAAGAATCACAAGAAATGGCAGTGGGATTTTTTTTTATTTAATTTCTTTGACTCTCTCCACCCACAGGCTCTGCGCAAGGCAATAAATAGTCCATTTTTGTTAATGAAGCTTCCCTCATACAGCTGGGATTGTTTAATATTTTACGAGTGTTACTTTGTTTTGCTCTCAACGATCTCAGGCAGTTAAGGATTTATGAATCGTGTTTTTCTCAGCCCATCTGCGGTTTCCTATCTTCCCTGGCCTTGAGAATATGTTTAAATTTATTAAAGCGAAGCAAAGGCTCATTATTTCAAAGGAGAGCCAAAGTGACACAGTGAATTGGTTATTAATGGAAAGGCACTGCCATAGGGCGATTGAAATTTAATGATATCCTACAAGAAAAAAATGAGGGTGTCACTTTCCAAAAAGTCATGCTAAATGCCAGCCTTTTTAAGGTCCTGCCGCTAATTTTATGCCTGCACACAGTAATGTTTTCAAAAGCGTTTAGGAAACACGGACCAGTGACTGTACTGATTATCCTTTTCACCTTCGCGCCTGTTCCAAATGGGTTTGTGCAGTGAGCGATTTAATCTCTAAATATAGGGAACGTTAAAAAAAATAACATTGCTGTTTTTCACAAGCTAAGGGCCTTTTGCAATCCTCCAGAGATGGACTTGCAAATATGCTATCTCCATATGCTCTCAGTAAGCTCTCAAACTGGCGGATCACCAAAAAAGAAAAAAAAAAATCAATCCCTTGATTTTTATTTCTGTCATTCAAAAGATGTTTTAATGTCATAGTCTATAAACTATATTTATTAATTTTCAGAGAACATTCCATTTGAGCTACAAAATGGGGCTTGGGGTAATTTTAAGTTTTCCTTTATTTAACTTGGGCTCTTTATTGAATTCTAGTGTTGAATACCACTTCTTTGGTGTTCACCCCATTTAATGCAAACCAGAGACACCTATCAATTCGCAAGAGCACTTTGTTGATACACTGAACCCTTTCTTTTAGAGTTACTGACTCAGTGATTTCCTGTATTAATTGAAATACCCACAATTTATATTTAAAGTTATTTCAAATTCCTATAGAAAAATTGTTGACATGATAATATACCGATTATGCTTCAGGACATTAGATTGCATTCCATTAGGATTCCTGAAAACACCTTTTTTACAGTTTTTGCTTTATTTGAATTTTTCTGCCTGTGCAATAAGTGTGGTCCTAATGTTTTTACGTCTGTGTCTCTCAAATATGTCATTGATATTAGAAGAGGATTGACCTGGAACATGCCAGAAAATGGCACAGTTTAGATTTAGGGCTCTTATTCAATTAGACTTAAGATCCATCACTTTAAGCTATATATTAATTATGTGAAGTACAGATGAGCATTTTCAATGCAAGAACAGCAGTGGGTCCTGTTTTTATACCTCTTTACTTACTAATTCAGAATAGAAACTAAAATGTAAATGGTGCATTTGATAAGCGCTATAGTAACATATCATTTTCTCATACTGCATGTCGTAATATTAAGTTGTCTACTGGTACCAAACACTTTGGGATGTAGAATTGGATGAGCTTTCCCCTCCCCACCCCCCTGTTCTATGGTAAAATCATATTATTTCAGAATTTCTGAAATTAATTTTTAAGTATTAAACTTACACTCAATTCAAAATTATGTTAACAAGGTCTTATAACTTGTGATCACACATTGGGGAGCTTATCATTTATTCCAGGTCAGAGTGTGAATCTGAGTAGATGAGAAAATGTTTGAAACCCAAGCGACAGTAATGCATCTTGTAGGAGAAAAAAAAATCACTTGAAAGAGGGTGTCAAGGATCCGCAATTTCAGTTTCTCCGGGTCCTTCCTCTCTTTCAACATTAAACTCATTCTATAATCTTTCTAACAAAGACATAAACACTTCCGCTACATATATTTTGATTGTTTCACGACAGTTTACTGGAGGCTGAGCAATGACAGATTTCTTCATTGTCTTTTTGCCAAAATTTGTCCTTTAAGTCATTTTTGTTGACTGCCCCTTTTAGCAGTTCACCTCACAATGAGAGAGAAGACAATTAATGGGAGGGTGATTTATCACTGCCAAAAACTGTCAAGGACTTCAGTTGTAGCTGGAGAAAAAGCAATTTCACATTATGGCATTTCATTCTGAATACATTGTATTTACAGCTCACAGTTTTATTTTCAGAGCCTATTATCAGGTGAAACAGTTGCATCTGAAATGTTGTTTGTGACATAGGTGACCTGTTAGGATTTGATAAGTATTTACGCCAGAGCACAAGGGGCTCACACATCTGCTGTTGGCAGAAGCAATGGAAAAAAATAACCTGGAAATGAGGCGTTTGATTTTTCTGGTTCCTACACTCGAGCATCTGTTGCTATAATTAAGTGGCATTCAGTAATTGCAGAGCAATGGTGAAATAAACATATGCATTCTTGCCAGCTTTTAGGATTTGGTGTCCTTACAGTAGGAGGGATAAGCAAAGTGACTTCAATAAGAACAAAGGGTTTTGTAGCAAAGTTTAACAATGAACTTTTTGGTGGAAGAAAAAAAAGAATTTGGGGTTCAGAAAACCATTTCATCAGAAAGTGTGATAGCATGCAGTTCTAGAAGAAAGTCCTTACCACATTCAATCTTTGGGATAAGTTTTTCCTCAGTAGAAATGTCAAACACCATAGCTATGTAAGTCATATCATGAGGGAATGAAAGAATAATAAGAAATGCAGTTGTTATTGATCTTAATGGTACTGTGCCATGAAAATAAGTTCACTGTGAAACTCATTTAATAAGATGAAGCTTTCATGTATGTATTGGTTTGGCAAGTCGTAAGAAACCAGGATGGTTGCATTGGAGTTTGACTTTGAAAAGCAATGTGATGGATTTGGGGGGCTAAAGTAGTGCTCTCATCAAAATAGTGAGAAAGTGATTCTCAAAGGGTGGGTGGGGGTGAGTAACAGGAAGGGCTGTAAGGGAACCTGAAGCACTTTTTTGAATTACAATCCACAAGCCTCACCCCTGTTCTCCAGGCACTCCTGAGATTCATATTTCAATCTGAAGGTAACAGTTTGGAAAAGCTCCCAGGATGTCTCCCAGGATGTTTTCATTCCCAATAACTTTTTAGAGAATGTCTTGCATATGAAATAAATAATCATTGACATTAGAAAAGTCTGAAAGTGCTCTGCTTATGAATACCATATATGTATTTACTCAAATTCTCCGGTTAACATGCTTTATGATCCATTAGTTATTTAGAACAATCCAGGCTCTTGCACACAGAGGAACAATTTGGATGTGGTTGTTATACTGTGGTAGTTAGCAGTTTCCTGGAAATGTCACATGACTAATTCTATTGTGCTATAAATACCTACAAGACAATGACTTTGGAAATGAAGAAGTGAACTTCAAGCTCTCTTGCAATCAAAGTATTAGCATGTTTTGTTTTTTTTATGTCTTAAATGGATTTGATCATTTAGAGTAAGGACAGTATGGTGGCTAAGGGTAGACTAAGTATGTGAGGCTCTTCCTCTGTAGCCATTTGAGAGGGGACATGTGGCTGAGTGTCCTGTGGAGGCTGACTGAGTATGTGATTTGGCATTTTTATCTGACATTTTGGCATCAGGTGATGACTTAAATAGCTGGGTGAAGAAAAGACATGAGGAGTCAGCCGTGAAGAGATGAAAATGATGGATTGTGGCTTCAGAATGTCAAGAAATGTTGTGTGTCTGCTTAGAAGAAAGCATGTGTGAACAACAGTTTCCTTGAGTTTGAAATATTAAAAGATCATCATTTGGTTTCTAATTTGTTTTCAGGAGGTGTCTTTAATGTATGTTTTTAAATAGGCTTAAAATTTTAAATTTTCATTCTACTTATACCAAATAGTAATGAAATTTAGAGCTCTAATAAGGCTATGTGCATTAATATGTTTGTACCTGTATCTCTCATCTAATCTATATTCATATCCAAGTGCTATTCTAAATACTATAGTTATAATAATAATTCAGACCTCACAGCATCTTTTTAGACAGTCACATTACGATTATTATCTCCTTTTTACAGATGAGGAAAACAAGGAAGAGCTCATGGTTATGTGGCGAGTAGGTGGCAGGCAGGTCTGGGAATTTAGTCCCAGCAGTTTGCTTCGAGAGTCCATGCTCTTAACCATGATGTCATTCATTTAACAGAATGACTAAGACATATGTTCTGTGGGCCCATAGAGCCTAGAGTTTTGAAGTGACATAGCTTAAATGTATGTATATTTTAGAAGTGGGCAATATAGTATATGAGTATATACATATACAAATAATCTTTTTTTTTGCCTATATATCTGCCTGCCAATTTATTTCTTTACCTAATTTCTTTAATACTATGATATTATTGGAATCAACACTATGTTAATAGTGATTTTAAATTTTCCTCCTTTATCCAAATGCTTGAATCTCTGTAATTTTATTTGCTTCCTGATATCAGGGACAAACTCTTATTGTTAGCTCAATTTTCTTTTAAGTCTCTTTCCCTCGGGTGATCTACTCCCTGATCTTACACATAATGTTTAACATAGGTTTTTCTTATACATAGTTCAGTCTTTACTTTCTACATCTAAAGTTATTTTTGTTATAAGCAATATTTTCCCACTACTTTTTGTGGTGTGTGTGTGTGTGTGTGTGTGTGTGTGTGTGTGTGTTCATACTAGAGTCTTAGAATCCTGTAAACTTGTCCTTTTGAATTTGTATATCACTCTTTTAATTTTCCCTCAAGGCTTTTTTTTATTTCCATCTTCCCTAAATTCTCGTTCACAGTTTTGGGGACCAGTGTCAACTTATCTCTATGTCTTCCACCTTGGTGGTCTGAAATCATTGCAATGAGCTATTTTACAAAAATCATGTGGATCGATTTGTTCTCCCATCTCCATGAGGTTGTGATGTAGTGGCCAGAGCATAGCATTATCACATTAATTCTTACAATAATTTTCTGAAGTTAGTACCATTTTATCTTCATTCTAATGATGAGCAAATTGAGGTGTAGAGAGGATTAATGGATTGTTTGAGATGCAGAGCTTGAAAATGACATAATCAGGAAGATATCCAAGTTTGACCTCCTCTAGTGCCTTTTCTCTCTAAAATGCCTTATATTACATTTAAAGGCATTTAAATATTACTTTATTTTAAAATATTATTAATATCCCATTCTTACATGAAAATATTTTAAAAGATAAGTAATGGTAAAGTGGTAGTTAGATACATTTGCTTGTTTAGAGATATATAAATTCCTGCTCAAATGGGTTATCCTGTAAAAATACCTGTGCGCTTTGCTGCATAGGACCAAACATTTGGACAATAAATTATCTGAAACATTACTGGTAAATTGTATGCAGTCCTTAGACATTATTTCTTTTGTCAATTTTTAATATAATTGGTAGTTCTTTGACTAAAACTTTATAATTCATTGTTTTGTACTTACGCTATTTTTAGAAAGTTTGTTAATAAAAATATTAAAATGTGAACAGAAATAGTATTTCCTTAAGTGAAATTACTATAGACAGTAAAGCATAATGGTTGAAAGCATGAGCCATAGATTCTATTTCCGAATCAATAACGTAGTATGCTATTAAATTGTGATGGTTACTTAGCTACATTAATTCTAGTTTTCCAAATGTGAAAAAAAGGGAATAATGAGAACCTGCTTCAGGGAGAGGTTGTAATAATAAAAAAATAATATATAGGCAGGGTAACTATTGTTCCTATCACCTGTCCTCATCCTCAAATCATCTCTGAAACTGGTAGCCACAAATTCAACAACTTATGTTCCAAATATTCACTTGTGAGTTGTTTGATCATTGAAACATCCTTTTCCCTCATAGAACAACATCATAAATATCGGTTAGAGATAATCAGCTCATTATGATGCTTTACAAATTTGTTATGAGTTAAATAGGCTCCCTGACAAAACTGGAGCTAGACCAGTTGAAACAATTATAATAAATTATTTCCTAGTCCTATTGTATAGAATGGGAGTCAGCAAACTTTCTCTGTAAAGGGCCAGGTAGTAAATATTTTGGCTTTGAGGGCCATGGGATCTGTGTCACAACTACTTAACTCTGCTATTGTAGTGGGAAAGCAGTCATAGATTATATATACATGAACAGTTATGGCTCTATTCCAATAAAACTTTATGGACATTGAAATTTAAATTTCATGTAATTTTCAGGTGTCACAAAATATCATTCCTCTTTTTATGTTATTTTTTCAGTCATTTCAAAATGCAAAAACTATTGTCTGCTCACAGACTATACAACAACAGGTGGTCGCTGGATTTGGCCTCCTGTCCATAGTTTGCCTACCTCTGGCCAGAAATACGATTTTGTCTCTTCTGAATATTTTCCTTTATACATTTTACTCTAGGTACCTTTGCCAGCTCTCAGAGATCTAAAAGGTTCTAAACATTGAACATGGTTCTCATAAAAGGTTCGAAGACACATGGACAGAGACAGATATAATTATGTTGATAATTCGGAACGTGAGTCAGAAGGCTGGGAGCAAGACCAGCACTACACTTTACCAGTGTTCTGCTTTGGTGCAAACCAGTTATACACTCCAAGCCCAGACTTCTCATTTTGAAAGCAGGAGGACTTTTATACCTGATAAGGATTGCTGTAAGGGACAAATAAAATACTATTTTAATTTATGATAATTTATGGAACAATGTAAATTATGAGATATGAGTATAAGGTACTCATTATGGTTTTCAGTGTCTGTACTGTGGATTCCTGTGTTAGTTTTCCAGGAATGCCAGAACATTAATACTACAGACTAGGTAGCTTAAACTACAGAAATTTATTTTCTCATAGTTCTGGGGGCTAGAATTCCAAAATTAAGGTGCTGATAGGTTGGGTTTTTCTTGAAGCCTCTCATCTTGGCTTGTAGACATTCTGCCTTCTCTCACTGTGTCCTGACCCGGCCTTTCCTCTGGGTGCTGGCATCCCTGGTGTCTCTTCCTCTTCTTTTTTTGTTTGTTTGTTAATCCTCACCCAAGGATATTTTTCTACTGAATTTTAGAGAGAGTGGAACAGAGGGGGAGAGACAGAGAGAGAGGGGGGAACATTAATGTGAGAGAGACACATTGATTGGTTGCCTCCTGCACATGCCCTGACCAGGGCCCAGATCGAGACTGCAACGGAGGTATGTGTCCTTGACCGGAATTGATCAGTCCTCGGGCCAATGCTCTACCTACTGAATCAAACTGGCTAGGGTATCTCTCCCTCTTCTTGTAAGGACACCGGTCCAGTTGGATAGGGCCTTATGAACTTACTTGACCTCACCTCCTTAAAAGCTCTATCTCCAAATATATTGTGACATTGGGGATTTGAACTTCAGCATATGAATTTGGGGAGGCATAATTCAGTGCATAACAGTCCCATATTAATGATTAACACATTGGATGCGGGAAACGTATTTATACGTTTTACGTTGACTGGTAAACACAATTTTCCAGTGAGTTTTCCAGTATTTGTCTGTTTAAAATTTAAGAAAAATAATTCAGTATACATTTTATAGTAAATCACAAAAAGTTTCATTGAAAAAAAATATGTAAAACTAAAGTTATCGTAATTTTACTGAATGTTGCCATTTGTGCAAAAAATTAAGCAAAAACGGCCCGCATACAATGTGTTAAATTGTCCATAAAAACAAAGTAAGTTACCAAGCTAAGTCCCCTTAGATGTAAGACAGCACAGAGCCTCACATAGAGCATAGGCAATCTATATATATAAAAGCCTAAGCAACCAAACGACCAGTCACTATGACGTACACTGACCACCAGGGGGAAGACACTCAACACAGGAGCTGCCCCTTGGTGGTCAGTGGGCTCCCACAGCGGGAGTGCCACTCAGTGAGCTTACTAAGCAGTGGCGGTGGCAGGCACAGAGGATCTGGGATGAGCGGGAGCGGTGTGGCGCCCAGCCTGGGCTCAGGCTCCTCCTTGGCCGCCTGCTGCTTCACACACTACTACATCCCTTGAGGGATGTTGGACTGCCAGTTTCAGCCTGATCCCCTCAGGCCAGCCTGGACTGTGGGGATTGGACCAAAACCGGCAGTCCGACATCCCCCGAGGGGTCCCAGATTGTGAGAGAGTGCAGGCCAGCCTGGGGGACCCCACCGGTGCACGGCCTCTAATGTTATAATAAGAATGCATATTATAAAAGCTTCTTTATTCTAAAAATTCAATACCTGGGTTCTTTCAACCTGAGATAACTCTAAGTAGATTTTATTACATTGAATTTTTGTTATACTACTAATTTTTTTGCATTTGGTATAGGAAAATAAAGTGCCAAGAAGTAAAATTAATTTGCTTTATAGAAATTGATTTTTGACCTGGGAGTAGGATTTAAACAGCACAAGTTTTTAACTCTAGGAATAAAGAGTAGTGATTCAGGACTTCCAGCTATGTTTATGAAGAAAACTTTGGCCAAGGTATAAGGCATTGTTTTTCCTAATGCACACTACTCCTTATTACTTTTCTTCACTGAAGATCAGATTATTTATTTTCTAAATGTTTGTTTGCTATCTATCATGTAGACCTTTTTGTTTGCCTTTAGTTGATTAAGTCATGTGTCAAATTCTATTCATGACATTGCTTTTGGTGGAGTAAAACAGATTGCTTTGGGAATCATCAACCGTGAGGGAATTTACATAGTGCTATTTTGATATTCTACAAAAAATGCTTAAATCCTGATTGTTCCCCCCCCCACCACTCCTGTGAATTCATCTTTGGATATTTCAGAATGGTTCTGTTTTTCATAGGCAAATACATTTTATATTACTTTAATCCATATGCATTTACTTTTTAAAAGAAACATGGCAAAAGATAATATAGTCTTGGAAACCTAGAAGTCCTACAAAAAACATAGACCGACAGGTGTTTAATGGATGCACATTTATAATCAAGCCCCTGTTGACAACCATTGCTTGGAGAGTCAGTTAGATAGTTAATTTCCAGATTCTCTTAAGCCAAAAAGTGGCTGTTGTGTTAATTTTGTCAATAACATGTGGATTCACGTTATGGATGTAGTTTGCTAAGAACCTAGTGGAAGCCGTAGAAGTAATTTTAATTGAGATTTTTACAACCATTTGATAACAGTGTTTTGATCACTATAGTTAGGGCAGGATTCCAATAGTGGCCATAAAATCTGTGACTAATCCACTGAGTCACCCAGTCCCTGTCATATATTGTTTAATGGCCCATGCTGCCAGGAATTATTATCACTTTCTAGTTATAATTTTTAAAGAGAGAAACTTTGCGGACACACAAAAAAATGAATATAAGTTGAAAACCTAGGTCTGTAAAGACAGTTAATAAAATATGTCCTCACTAAGTATATGATAGAGTTTATTCATTATTTATAATGACTGCTTAGACTTTTAAATCATATATATATATATATAAATATATACTTGTGTATATATGTATATATGATACTGATGAATATTCTAACTTTCCTTGGTTAATGTTTGCAGGGCACTTACAGATGCTAGAATAATCTCTAATGTTTTTGCTCAATCTGCTCTGGAGATGGATGAAATAAATAGTTTAAACTAATTAATGTAACACCAGCTGTTACAAGTGCTTGGCAGACGTCTGTGCCTTTTGATGGGCAGGGAGCGGCTGTTGTACTTGACTTTATTTTAGTACAATGTTGATCACAGTGTAAGCTGGAATAAATGACAAGCCAAAAGAAGGAACAGAGGATGTATTCCATGTTATATAAAATAAATACCATCTTCCTCTCTAAAAATATATAATGTTTAAAGCTGAAGGATAAAGAGATAGTTGTGTGGGATGTCAAGTCATAAGTCCTTTGATAGCTCCTAGGTTAAACGTGCCCGATCATTCCATGCTTTGAATAAAGCTGCTAAAATACAGGTATGTGATCTTGGACACTCCTTGTTTTTTCCAAAGGACCTGTCCGAGCTGCAGGTATGCAGTGTCAGCTAGATGTTTGAGACTCTCTTTCTGCTAATTAAATGCCTTTAGGAAAAAAAAAGAGAGAGAGAGAGAGAGAGAGAGAGAGAGAGAGAGAGAGAGAGAGAGAGATTGTAGTCATCTGGAAAAGATTGGGAAATTATTTTAATTATATTATTTTAGCAAGTGGAAAGGAGATAGGAGGTTTTATGGCATGGCGATTGTGCATATTATTATTTTTAAGTTTCTACAGGGTACTTGAATATACTTCTTATATATCTGACTCCTTCATGAAATACAAAACAAAAACCCTAAGCAGGGGTCACCCATTGCAGTGGTCTCCTTGTGAGGAGAGTTTTATTTGTCATCCTACAATGGAGAAAAGTGCTTCTGGCCATATCCTAATAGTTTCCATCAGACTTGGGAAGTTTAAATAGCCTCCTGATTTCTTTTTGAAAGTTGGAGGCAGAATCATTGTGCTCTGACGGAGAAACAGTGGTTATCTCAGTGTGTGCCAGCATTGAGATAGCAGTGTCATTGTGCAGATTGTTACCCTGTGAATTTGTCTAATAAGTTATTACAACGTGTGCTGAGCAGATGGCAAGTGTGCCCCTGAAAGAACTGATGGATGGGATATGATGTCATCAATGAGATGACAAGGTTCACAAGGTACTTGACCTCTAAGAATAAGTCCTAACTTGTTAGAATTCTAAATGGTGAACTTTGCTGACACTAACTAAATGGGAAATATGTGCAATTTGTATTTCTTTATGGTGGTGTTTACCCCCTTCTCTGAACTCCACATAATGGGATTTTGTCCCTGAAGACTCAGAGATATTGTTGAAGGGTTGCACCCTGTAACCTTCTGAGGATTTCAAATACAAATCCACACATCTAAACTTTAACAAAATCTCAGTGTATGTTATTTATGAAGTCAGGTTCAGAGCTTTCCCTTTTTCATATGTATATATGCAGAAAGAACTTAGTTAAGACATCCCATTAATTTTAACGTTATCACAAAATAACAAAATGCTGACTCCGTGGAAATATTCAGTGCATAAAATTAAACTTTTATATTTTCATTAAAATGGGGTTCTGTATATACAAGCCTAAAATCAGCTGTCAAAAAACCCGATGTTGTCTTTATATTTTAATTATGACTTCACTTGCCCTTACAGGTGACAAACCTAAACACATTAACATTTTTATTTCAATATTATCATTTTAAAATTTTAAATGGCTTCAGAATCTATTCTGTATCCTCTATCTGTGATATGATTTCAGAATTTATACTGACCTGGCAGAAATCACAAGAGATAATAAGTACTATTACATTTGTGGGGACTCAGAGAAATGTGGGCAAAGCATGATAATAGGATATGGGCATTGTGTAAAATCAAATGAAAAAACAAACAACTATTTATAACTGTTTTGTGGAGAAAAGGTTGACTGGTTAAAAGACATGTCCTAGAAAAAAAACATTAAAGATGTATTAGGAAAGTACAAAACATCAAAGCATAAATTCCTTCTGAATATTCTCACATCAAATTTTATACATAAGCTGACAATAATTCTAAGGTCTAACAAAAATAAATTGCCATAAGTGTGGTGGGCAGCATTGTCTTTTTGTTCATTTTGAATAACTGATTTCAGGTTATTCATAATAGTCAAGATGTTTTTTTTATAAAAATGAGATAAGTATCTTTTTTGAGGAGATGAGAGAAATATGCATATATAACTGTGTCTAGTATAAAGGAATACATGTTTTTGTGGCATATTCTGGAAGGGTTGTTAAGTGCTTGGAATAGAAATTTGATTATAAAATATGCTATATCTATATATGTCAGTACCATAAGGTGTTAAAGGGAAAGCATTGAGGTCATATACAGAGCTCAAAAGTTAATGAAACTTTAAAATAGTAACTTTATCAACTAAATGAATTTAGAGTCAGATAAGTTATCCCATGATGTTTATTCATTTGGTAACTTCATATGAATTTGTAGTGGCAGGAGAAGATGCAGAAATGTAGTATTTTAATGTATTCCATATTTTTCTACAAATTCTAACTGTAAATAAAGTACTGAGAGTTACTTAATTACTTCAAGTTGACAGCAAAAGTTTAGCCTATAGTTGCAAATGTTATAACAATGAATTACTTTTAGAGCAATTACTATGGTAATATAGATTATAATTTAGATTCAGTCTTATCTCTTTGGACATATCAAAGCCTATATGCTTAAACCAGTTCTAAACTATAAGCTTATACTATCATGTGTTAATATTGCCTATGTGATTAGCATAATTAAATAGTATTCTGTCAATGTATGTCAAGTAATCAAAAGAGCTTATGAAATCATTTGATAAATTATTCAAATGAATCTGTTATTTTTAATATAAATGAAATAACAGAAACCATATTTCATACTACATTGACACTCAGTATTGATTATATGGCTAAACCATTTTCAAGGGCTGACTTTACTTAATCTGATCTCTTTTTCTGTCTGAGGCAGATAAAATATTAATACAAGGTAAATGAGTGCTCAGTGAACTTGCCATATGGCCCCTGTGGAGGACAGAGGGGCCTGGGCAGCCTATGGACCTGCCATATGGGCCTAGAGGGGAAAAGTAAGTATTACACAGAGAACAAATCTACCATATGGACTGGGTGGAGCACTTGAGGCGCTCAATACTTCCTTATACTGGGACATTTTCACAAAAGAATAAGAAAAAACACATAAATAATACATTATACAAAAACCCTTGAAAATGGATCAATTGTTTAGATTTAATATGATGCTTTCAAGCGATGTCCAGAGCATATAAATAATCATGGTTTACTTTGAAATGGCAAAGAGGATCATCAATCATTTACCCCTGACATTTTTACATTGCATTTAACATCTGTTCCATAATAGCATGGTACAGTAATATACTTAACATCATACTGCACACTGAACCTAAACAAATAAAAATAACACTAAATTAGAGTTTCTGAAAGTTTGCTTGCTTCCTCTAATATTTTTGCAAATACTGAATTATCTACCTTTTTCATCACTTGAATTTTTGGTAATTATATGGAGCAGATGAAATTAAGCAAATGGCAAAAGCAATTTTCATGGTACAATCAAACCTCATTAATTTGGTTTCTGCTAATATGGAATTTATGATAATTCAGCTTGGGTTTGATAAAGTTTACCTTTGTGCTAGATATAAAGAAAAGATTTGCTAAGCCAATTATTAGTATAAACAAGATTACAATGAACATGTTTAACCCACTTAAGTGAGCATACTTTTAAAGGATTATAGCACATTAATTGAATGCAAATATATACTACTAATAACAAATGAGTCTAATTTAGTCTTTGAAACAGGTCCTGTAGTACCTGTATTTGTTAGCAGATGTTTCCAATTACTGTGTATACTTCTAAGTCTGTGCATATTTCTTTGCAGTGTTCTATTTCTTATACTTTTGCTGAATTTAAGTGTAGCCATTTCCACTAATTGCTCTCTGATTTTATTTTCCAAAGCATCTATGTTTCAGTTTTTGTTTTCTTCTAAGATATATAATCCTTAAAAAAGATTACCTTTCTAGCTTTTCTTATAGGCATAATGATTCTGCTCTGGGTTTCTTAAATTGGATTTTTATAATTGAAACAATAAAAGGCCTATGAATCAATGCAGAAACATAACATTTTAACAAATGTGGATACATTTGAAATTATTTTTCAAGTTGTTCTGTGCAATTTTTATGGCCAATTTATACATGAAAACAAACATTTTTTCACATAAGTTTTTGATATGTTAAGGATCAGATAATGTTAGATTTTATTTACATTTTCTGATTCAGGGAAAGTCTGTCAGAATAAAATTATCCAAATATTTGGATGTTATTGGTCTACAAGACCAAATATTTGTGTTTCCTGACAACATCAATGTTCTTTATTCAGTCCTCATAGTTGGCATTGGCTTTTTCCTCTGTTTGGTACTTTTTTTCTTGTGTGTTAGTTTTCCTCTGTATCTCTAGAACAGCGATTTTCTTGTGCCACAAGAAATTTTAAAACATGTAATACCTGACTATTTCATCAGAGGCACTGATATCTTTTCCCTTAGCGTGTCAAAATATATCAATCAATCAATCAATAAATAAATAAATAAATAACAACAGCCAACACAATAGCCATCCAGTGTGAATAGATAAAAAAATATATCTATTTTTTTTTGTCAGATTGGCAAAATACATATTTTTGGTGTGGTGCAGAATTTTAGTAACAAGTTTATATGGGCCATGAGATGAAAAAGGTTGAAAATATCTACTCTATTTTTAAAAAATATATTTTTATTGATTTCAGAAAGGGAGGGAGAGGTAGAGGTAGAAATATCAATGATAAGAGAGAATCATTGATCAGCTGCCTCTTACACACTCCCTACCAGGGACTGAACCTGCAACCCAGGCATGTGCCACGACCAGGAAATGAACCATGACCTCCTGGTTCAGAGGTCGACCCTCAACCACTGAGCCACACTGGCTGGGCAAAAATTCCTACTCTAGAGGGAAACCAGAGCATCTCCCTCTGTCCCATTGACTTTTGTCCTTCTATATAATGGATGCTTTTAACTTATGTGGTAAATCATACAGAAACTCATTATATTCCAAATTCACCAAATCTGTTGATATGAGGAACATGATGCAGAGAGGTTAGGCAGTAGTTGGGATGCCAAAACAGATGGGTGGCAAAGAGAGTTCTGGCAGATGGCAGGTGGCAAAATGAAGGCCTGTAAACAGTGGGCAAAAGTGAAATTCTAAGAAGAAAAAAAAAATTTGAATGCACTGAGGAAAACCTGATCATGGAGAATTGGCTTCTGGGTTGGATTTCCAAGAACAAAAATGCTAAGATGGGAGACATAAGAACTATAGGCCAAGGGAAGCCAAGATATTGAGCACAGTTCTGGCGCAGGATGGGCCCACTTATATTTGGAATAAATCCTCTAGGGAAACAAGGCAGGAATGCAACTACTAGCAGCAGGGCTCAGTGCCAGAGCAGATCCATAAACACAAATTGATACTGAGTTTTTGTTTGTTTAATCTCCTAGCTTGATGTGCCCTATGATACTCCTCCTGCTCATACTGAAGGTTGGTTTCAGTAACTGCTCACTGTTGAATCTTAGTTGGGGGCTGAGTGGCTTGTGTATGGAGGGAAGGAGAAGAAGAGCAGATAATCATTACAATTCTAGATCTGTGTCTTCAAGGAGCCTGCAAGATTTATTCCTTTTCTGTTCTTTTTTTTTTCATTTATTTGTAGTTTCTCAATTATTTTCTTGTTTAGAGAGCAAGTAAGAATTCTTGGCTCAAAGTCTTTGGTAAGTAATATAAATCTTTATTTCAAAGGGAATACCATCAAATACTTACATTTGCTTCAACCTATTCCTTGCAACCTCCCTGAGAGGTCTTTTTTCTTTTTTTTTTGTTCAAATTTTCTTAGTTTTTTCCTGGCTCCCAAGTACACAAACTAAGACTTTTTTTATTTTATTTGCATTTCTTCCTGTTCCACAGCTTAGTCACCAGTTCCTGTGAATTTCTTGCCAGTAGCTCTGGAACTGGAGTGCCCAACTAGTTGATAACAAAGCTTTAAAAGGTAGTTTTCTAAAAGGTCTGCCACCACTATTCCCATATTTCTTCTGTACCCACATGACCTCATTGCTCACTCATGATTTTCTAGAATTCTCCTTGAAGCAAGGATTAGGGCTGGTAATGAACCTTTCTCATTGTTCATGTTACTGTCAGCATCATTCCAGTAAGAACATTATGGGATTTAGAACCACACAAGGCAGTGTGGTAAGAAAAAATTCTGAGTGATGCATGACATAAATGTGATTTCAAATTCTGGTTCTGTTCTTGATGAATTGTGGAACATTAGGAGAATTATTTAATCTTTTTAATACTCAGTTTCTTTCATGGTGATAAAGGAAAATACTAAACATATTTTGTGAGATACATAAAATAGTGTATTTGAAGGTCTAGTACATTGATATAATTAAAGCATTTTATTGCAATATTCTTTATAATAGTAAATATTTTGAAACCAACTGAATGCTGTAATGGGGGAATAAATAAATAAAATATAGCATAGTTATATAATGGAATTCCATGTAGCATTTCAAATAAATAAATAGATCTATATGAACCAATTTAGATAAGTCTCAAAAACATAATATTAGAAAAATATATTATTAATGTCATGGTTTTTATGTAAATTTAACTCCCAAATATGTTAGTGTTACTCATGATTACTCACACAAATATGGATATATCTATCTAGATCAATATCTTACCTAATAATAGACAAACATGTAAATTAACCATCCCTCCTCTAAGCTCACCAGCCAATTAGGAGAGTATGCAAATTAACCCAACAAAGATGGCAGTTGATTTGCATATGTAGGGCAAAGCAGTGGAGCGAAGACTGAGGGCTCTGGCCAGAGGAACGAAGGCCTGGGTCCTGTGTGCCGGAGAAAAACCAGTGCCAGCAGCCAGGGGAAGGGAAGGCCTATTGCATGAATCTCTTCATGCAATGGGCCTCTAGTATGTATATATTATCTATAGGTATATGAACTGGAATGAAACACTACAAATTCATCATTTTAGTTGACTCTTAGAAGAAAGGGAATGGAATGGGACTGAGGTTATTAAGAGGATAGAGGGAGGGGTTATGAAATTGGGTAATTGTTTGTTTTTTGGGACATGTGAATTTCAAGATGCCTGTTTGATATTCCAGTGGAGATATGGGGCCAGAGATGAGGGCAGTTTAGTCAAAAGGTCTGAGCTAAAGGTATAACTCTGGAACCATCAGCATATAGATGATATTTCAAGGCATGGGTCTGAATGAGATCATTAGGGAATGGGTACAGCAAAAAGAAAAAAAGGTCAGAAGGTACCCTGTAATGTTTTGAGCATGAAAGATTAGATAAAAAAGAAAATCAATAAAGAGACCAAGAAAAAGCTGCCATTGAGATTTGGGATGAAAAAGAGAGCATGTTGCCCTGGTAGACAAGTGAAAAAGAGTTTTAAAAACTGGAGAAATGAATGATCAATATGTCAAGGGCTGCTGATAAGTCAAGAATGGGGAGATCTAAGAATTAACACTCAGATTTGGCAATATGGATGCAATTAACTTTGATAAAAGTAGTTTTATTAGAGAGGTAGGAATAAAAATTGATTAGACAGGAGAGAAGATGACATTACAGAGAGTATCAAGGAATGTGGAAATTGGAATGGTAATTGGAGATTGGTATAAAGAGAGATTTTTTTTTTAGATTGAATAGGGGTATACTAAATTATTGTCCATGTCCATGGGGTGGGGGTGGAGATGGGCAAAGGGGGAGAATAATGTCAATAATGTCCTGTAATAATGTCAACACTGAAAAATTAATAAAAATGAACCTTAAAAAAGGGGGGTATATATTACACAATTCTAGAACTATTCAGCAAAAAGGGGGAAAGTCTATAAAGAGAGGACACATTTACAGTATTTATATCCTAATTCCTTAGTAAACTTGAGACAAGGAAGAGAATGACTTAATATCATGATTAATTTTTGGAAAAGCTGGATCTAGAATCCAGATTGAAAAGCTTAGAGAAAATATAAACCAATTCTTCCCTCCCAGATTTTGAAACTCCATATTTAGGATGGAGATAAACTCAAATTGCAGTCAAGTAACCAAGTTACAATATAATTTTTTAGCATATTCTCTCTTCAGTAAACATGGCACTCATTCAAATTGATATAAAGAAGTACAATAATCTTTCCTTTTCTCTTATTTTCTTTTCTTTCTCTTTTCTTGAGAAAGTATTAATAGTGAAAATAATGATCATGAGAGCCCAATATAGAAGAATAGATGGGAAGAAAAGTCTTGGCTGTTCTAAATGAATTCAGGCCATGTGAATTATGTTCTAAGATATCTGGACTAAATTTATAGCTGAATTTGCTGGCCCACAGATAAGTGATCGATGAGTAAAAGAAGCTTATGAGGTTTGATTTTTTTTTAATGGAGGCACATTTCACAGACTGTATAGGAAGCACCTTTATAATGATCCTGAGGAAGATTCTAAAATAATTCTTTAAAAGAATTTCTTAGAAAACAAGATAGTAATCACTAGGACTGACATGGGCTCACCAGGAAAACGTTCTTTCAATCAAGCCTCAATTCTTTTTCTATCAGGGAACTGTAGGAGTAATAGAATGAAAACATTTCGGTGAACGTTTATATATAAGGGTTTTTTTATGTTTAATTGTTAACAAAAATTCATGATAGAGGACCACATCTAAAGTAGATGGAGAGTTTAGAACCTTTATATAAGTTTTGAGACAATAAATTATCTTTTTTTTTCAAAAGTTATTTCTTCTCCCCATATAACCTGAGTAGGTTTTCGCCTTGCCATAAGGTTTCTATCCTGATTGTCCTTCATCCTGAACTTTCCTCCTCCAGGAAGTCAAAGAATGAACTAAATGTACTTACTTGCTCTGATATTCTTGTTCTTGTCTTTTGTTACAGTATACATCATACTGTATTTATTACATTTGCTATCCCATCCACAAATATTTCTAGAAAGCCCAATTTCTATGAATTTGACTGGTTTGCCAACTGAATTAATTGGCAAAATAAAATGTATTCATATTTCAAGTTGATTTAGTTTCTTGAAAGCTCTCTGATTAAAGTTATGATTTAATTTAACAGTTGTGAAAATGATTTTGTGAAGGAAATAACTTCCTTAAGAATATCATGGCATTTTGAAGCTATTGTTATAATAAGCACTATATTAAAATCTGTGTGGAGAATTTGTATGATGTAAAAGTTATAAGACATATTTTAGAATAGATTATAAGAGAAACAATAAGGAAGCATATTTGTAATAATTCCCAAATAAAAGGAAGAGACTCCCAAGATAAATTCTTCCTTGTAACAACTGTCCTGGGCCAAGGTAGGTGGAGGACATATCAGAATCTTCACAGCTATGTGCGAGTTTGAAAATGTATACTATTTTTGCTTTTTTATTTTTGTTATGCTATTTCTTTAGATTATCTAATGTAAAATAACATTAAAGGGCAATGTGAGTTTTTTATGTTTGTCAAGAGAGTGCAGGAGTAAAACCTACATGTTTGATTTACTTGTTCAAATATGCAGTTTCCAATAAAATTAAATATTTTCATTGTTTTCAATTTTTCACTTAGTATTAAGTCATTGATGAGCTCACCTTTCAATACACATGATACTTATAATTTGCTCATTTTTTAAAATATATTTTTATTGAATTCAGAGAGAAAGGGAGAGGGAGAGAGAGTGAGAAACATCAATGATGAGAAAGAATAATTGATCGACTGCCTCCTGCATACCCCATACTGGGGATGGAGCCTGCAACCCAGGCATGTGCCCTGTCTGGGAATTGAACCGTGACCTTCTGGTTCATAGGCTGATGCTCAGACACTGAGCTACGCTGGGTGGACTAATTTGTTCATCTTAAAGTACATGAGCTAAAATGGAAAGCAATTGAAAATTTCCAGGTTCTACCTGGTTCTTGCATTCTTGTGAAATATTACTAAATGAGGAGAAGAAATAAATAATGAAAGATAATTTATTATGTCAAATAACAAACATTATTTATTTGCCTAAAGCTTTTGGTGATACTTTTGAAAGAAATTTAGTTATTTAAACATAGGATAGTTATTGGTTGACTAAAGATAGAATTCTACATGCCTATATTACTATATACTAGATTCATATATACTTATGTATTTGTATAACTGAGTGTTTATATACTAGTAAACAGTCCTTTGTATATACACATACATACATATGGTATACTTTTCTTATAAGGTGATTTTATCTATAGTAATATAATTTATCTAACTGCTTAATATGCTTTTAAGAAGATTCTAGAACTAATACATATGTTTGTAAATTTGAGATTTCTGAAAATAAATGCACAGAAATAGCCTGAAAATACAATTTGTTTTATTTTTAAATACTTTTTAAATATTTATTTTTTCACTGTTCACATATTTCTTGAGAGCCTAGTAAGTGCAAGTTACCATTCAAAGTATAGGAGACACAGTAGCCATAAATATAGAGAGGAATTTTGTTCTTAAGGAGCTTGCACTGTAATTAGAAGAGACAAACAATGAAGCAGTATGCAAGAAAAATCAAGTAGCAATATTACTAGCTTGATTTGAATGGACTATTCCAGGGAAATGAATAGTCACAGGGGACATACCAGGGTAAAATAGTTCTACATTTTCATGACACATACATGATTAGAAAGAAGTGCCATTTCTGCAAGATGATCAGACATGCCCAACTGGCGCTAAACATCGTGTGCCACAGCTTCATGCCCAGGCCTACAGTGTTCACGCAAATCTGGTCCCTTATTTCTTTAATGTCTACACTGGTCACTCAACTTACAGTCACTGGGTCTATCCATGTTGCCTTTCCTCAGTTCCCCTAACACATATTCTCTTTTCAGCTTTCAGAGAAGAAGGGAGAGGGAGAGAGAGATAGAAACGTCAATGATGAGAGAGAACCAATGATTGGCTGCCTCCTGCACATCCCCTACTGGCCACAACCCAGGTATGTGCCCTTGACTAAACTTGAGCCTGGGACCCTTCAGTTCACAGGCCAATGCTCTATCTACTGAGCCAACCCAGCTAGGTTCAGCTAAAGTTCTTGATAGATGTTTTATCTTCTATCTTGAATGCAAAAATTCATCATGATTAAAAAAATATCCCCCAAATTTATCTGAGGTACCCATGCTATTAGTCAAATAGAATATAAAGTAGAAGATAACAGGAAATACTTTAATGAAAACATTGCTTAATGGTGTGTGTTTTTAATTTGAATTTTTAAAGTAATTTAAAATGTAAAGCAAATAGTTTTTAAAATTCATATTAAAATAGGTAATAAAGACTTAAGCAAGATTTCTCATTTTTATTCAATTTTTGACATTTTTTGGAAATATAACATATTACAAAGCTAGTAACAACAATTTTATAAATCTGCCAATATCATCTTTTTTATTTGCAACAAAGAACAAGTCCTTACACATTGGAAATTATTTTTTTAACTTTACTATATAAGAAAGGTCCAGGAACTTTGCATTATATTTTTATGCTCTGAGGGTTGCAAAATAACAGCTGTGCTGATCAAGAATCCCCTTCTCGCCAAGAGAAGAATGCTGACAATGACATAAACATACACTCTTAACTTTTTATATTTCCCTAAATCCTAAATATTAGTGCTCTCCTTTGCATTTTTATATGACATTGTAAGAAAGCAGTTAGTTTTTAAGGAAGAAGTCATAAAATCTCAATAGGTAAAAGGGATATAAAGATCACTTAATTTAACCTCCTATCAATTTCTAGTTTTTGTAATATTTCTGACAGGATGCTCATCAAATGTTGTATGGATACTCTCTGTGGTGTCAAATCTCTGGCAGCCCAAAGCAGCCAAAATTGCTTTTGGAGAGATGAATCAAATATGACTATTTCCTACACATGCTCACTAGTCCCTTTTCTGCATTGGGTAGCTGCATGTGTATTTAATTAATTTTTAAAATTTGGAATTTAAAAAATAGAATTTTCAACATCATAAATAATTTTGTATACTGAATACACATTTCTGAAAAGGCAACCCAAACCAAAAGCATTTATTATATACTGGAGGTCTGGTGTACAAAATTCGTGCACGGTGCCATCCCTAGGCCTGGCTGACAATCAAAGCTCAAGTGCCTGGCATGGAAGGGCAGATCCCAGTTGACCTCTAGGCCCTGGGCAGCACCTGGGCCCCTGGAACCTGTGCGTACCCCTCGACCTGAGTCATGGTGTCTGAGTCCGCATGCGGAGGTGTGGTGAGCACGGCCAGACACCATGGGCCAGGATGCAGCATGGGCCTCTAGGCCGCCCAGTGGTGCCACATGGAAGTCAAGCAAGCAGCGCGGGTCTCTGGGCCGCCCAGTGGTGCCACATGGAAGCCAAGCAAGCAGCGTGCTCTCTGCCGGCTGGCCTGGAAGACCAGCTCCTGAGCGAACCCACGGCGAGCCCGACCAGCCCCTGTGGTCCTGGTGGCTGCAGCCTGGCTCATCCGGAAGAGGCCGCATGGGTGCGGGGTGGGCTCCTTGTGGGTGCCTGGCACCTGAGTGCAGGGGCTTCAGCCCTGGCGTCTTGGGGGCGGGTAGCAGAGAGAGTGAGAGCAAGTTCGGTGGACACCCCACATTCTCACCGCAACTCTGTCCCCGTCACCCCTGCCCCCAGGTAGCTGGCGAGAGGTCGTAACACATTGCCAACGCCTGCCATGTTTTTCGTGCCGCCGCCTGGTGGTCAGAGCACATCATAGCAAGCAGTCGAACTACTGCCTAAGGGGACAATTTGCAGATTAGGCTTTTATTATATAGGATACTGTCTCATTCAGACTCAACTAATCAAAATGTAAACTAACCTCAGTTAAAATTTTATCTTTATTAATAAGAACTAAGAACTTAACAAATTAACTAGTTTAGGGAATGCATTATATCAGATATTCACCCAATCAGTCATAACAATGTATTATGTGCCAGGCATTGAGGTTACACAGGTGAATAAGATGGACAGAGTTCCTTCCCTCACAGTTTTTTATGTTAGACATACTTAAGCAACAAACCTGTAAAGAAATCTATTTGTTGATAATTTTCAATGAATTTGATCATTTGAAATAGTAGTCCTGGTACAATGTGTTAGTAATTGGTTATTATGGACAGAAGGGGAAAACAAATTGTTTCAAACTGGTGAAGTTGAATAGGTAGGAGCTTATCCAGTATATGACCTTATATATCACCTTAGGAGACTTTTCACATTCACGTGCCACATTCCTGGTCTCAAGAGATTGAGGTAAGTTGAGGTGGAGTGTAGGGACCTGTTAAAGCGCACCTGCAGCTTAGAAGGAGCCATTATGCTTAGTAAATTATAAGGCTTACATGCAATGATTTTTCTAGACCTATAAGCTGATGTCTAGTCAGGGCAGTTGTCCCAGCAGCCTGATGTACGGAATCTTATCTGAGCAGAGTGGTTACCAAGAACTATGGAAGCTCCTGGTGTGAGGAGGGAGCAACTAATGGAGATGGGAGGAGCTAGGTCTGAAACTGAGAAAGGGTGATTTAGAAAACCAAATAAAGTTCTTCCTTTTGAAAGTGAGTTCATGGCTAGGGTTACACAATGAGGAAATTCAGGAGAGGTTCAATTAGGAAAAGTGCAGAAGACAGTTTGTGGCAATAGCCAGGATTTAATTGTAGCTGATACAGGGTGAGGCATGACACCTGCTCCTTCTGAAGTGACTCACTTGGACAATATTTTTTTACTTTATGAATCTTTAAGTGAGCCTTTCTCTTTTACCTCATGCAATGCATATGTCAATTAAAAAGTGATACTTTCAAGATTAAATATTTTTCACCAGGAAAGTATAGACCGTGTTAGTATGTATGGTATCAGGTAAAGATGTAGTGAGGAAATTTGCAGGGAGATACCTGCGTGGGCTACTTAAAGTTAGGGTTGATATTAAATGTCTATTATATTCTTGGCTGGATTTCTTTAGTCCCATGTGGAGATAATCTGGAATTCCATTTCTAAGATAGAAAGCTTTGCTTCAAAAATGAATAACCATAGTAGTGGAAATAGATAATCTGGGGAAATCTTAACTCTTAAGATGATGATTAGCTAGGTTTTAAGGAGTAAGTTAAGCTTTGTTTAAGATTGAAGAGTGACAGAAACATAGATATAGAGTCATATATATAGAGGACAGACAGATGGTTTCCAGAGAGAAAGTGGGTTAGAGGGCTGGGTAAAAAGGTAAAAGGTAAAAGGATCAAGGTAGTTACAAAATGGTCACAGAGATATAAAGTACAGCATAAAGAATTTAGTCAATAATAATGTAATAACTATATATGGTGTCAGGTGGGTACTGGGAATATTAGGGAGAATGCTTTATAAAGGATATGATTGTCTAACCCCTATGCTGTTCATCTAAAACTAATATAAAATAATATTGACTATATACTGTAATAAAAATTAAAGTTAAAAAGAAAGAGGAGTGACATAGAAAAGTCTGTATTTTCCTACTCTAAGATAACTATAAAATTATTTTATTTTTTTGGAGTGTATGTTGGTTATATACATCTGAAAACACATATTCAATACATTTTTTCAAATGCTTATAGAAATTTATATTTTACTCCTTGAGTGTTAAAGAATCATAGGCTCTACAAGGCTGCTGGGTTTGAATTTGGCTCCTTTCCTCACTAGCCAAGTTATCTTGGCAAGTTAATTAAGTTATTTTACCTCTATCTACTCATGTGTAAAATGAATACTAGTAGACCCCTAGTGACAATCTAATGGGATTATTGTAAAGATTAAATGAGTTAATGCATGTAAACTGCTTAGAACATTGCTTTGCATACATCAAAAAGGCTCAGTATGTGCTGGATATTTTGATGATAACAATGATGATCATTATCATACCAATGTCCCTGACTTTTTTAAAAAAGGAGTTAATAGAATTTTACTGAGTAAAATTATTTTTGTTAAAACATTTTTACTACAGCCCTAGCCGGCTTGGCTCAGTGGATAGAGCGTCAGCCTGTGGACTGAAGGGTCCCAGGTTCGATTCCGGCCAAGGGCACATGCCTGGGTTGCGGGCTCGATCCCCAGTAGGGGGTGTGCAGGAGGCAGCCAATCAATGATTCTCTCTCATCATTGATGTTTCTATCTCTCTCTCCTTCTCCCTTCCTCTGAAATATATTAAAAAAAAAACATTTTACGCCAGAACCGGTTTCGCTCAGTGGATAGAGTGTCAGCCTGCAGACTCAAGAGTCCCGGGTTGGATTCCAGTCAGGGCATGTACCTTGGTTGCGGGCACATCCCCAGTGGGGGGCGTGCAGGAGGCAGCTGATTGATGTTTCTCTCTCATCGATGTTTCTGGCTCTCTATCCCTCTCCCTTCCTCTCTGTAAAAAATCAATAAAATATATTTTTAAAAAAACCATTTTACTACAGAAAGTTTCGAACAAATAGAAAGTTAGAATGGGATAATGCGGCCCCCCATAGACCTATCCATGATTCATCTTTAACAATGATAATCTCAAGTCCAGACTTGCTTCCTCAGTCTCTCCACCTATTTCTACTCTACCCCAGATTATTTTGAAGCCAATTCCAAACATATTTTATTTAATCTTAATTTTTTTTCAGTGAGTTTCACTTAAAGATAAGGACTCTTTTCCTTAACTCACAATCCCCTTACCATTACCACTTCTACAACCACCTAGTAGTTATTAACATCCTGCCAGGCTTGACATTTCTCCAATTGTCACACATGCACGTGTGTTTGTGGGTCCACATATCCTTGGAATAATTCAAAATGTCATTCTTCCTTTGTATTTTCTCTAAACTGATACTATAGCTGTTACTTTTTTAAAAAAGAAATGAGAATTTACAGACATTTGAAAAACATTGGGTCAATCACTTTTGGGGTGTTTCATCTGAAAAATCAATTTATACCAAATGATTTCCAAAGATAACATACACTTTTTAATAATTCCATGATAATTTTAGCCTAAAACCCATATGAGAATCAGAGTTTAAATATTCCACAATGCCAAAGCTATTTTATATTTCCTGAGGATAACTTGGGAATTGTGCTCTTTTATTCACTTAGCAATAAGACTCATTTTCAGTTTGGAGACTCATAAATGAATTAGAACTCTGCAGAGGTGACAGGAAACCAAGATAGCAAACCATGGCACCCTGTGAGGGTGCCCAGTGTTTCTCCTCATTTTCTCTCTGCTTCTACAGTAATATGAATTTCGAAGAGGCCTTGGGTTTATGTGACAACTCCTTTCCCCTTCCCCCAGAAAATTCTCAAAACACATTTCAGAAACTCCTTTTTGGCAGATGTAAATTTAAGTAAATTGGCCAAGGTCACAGCACAATAAGGGCAGAGTTATCAAGGGAATGCAGTTTCCTGCTTTTCCACCATCCATGAAATTAGAGTAACTCCACCCCTTAAAATGAAGGAGTCTACTTTTCCTCTCTCTCTCTCTCTCTCTCTCAAATTATAAACTATGATTTGGAAATTTTTTCAAATCATTCACTGAGGTTCTCAAAAGTGGTCTTTTAGGACCATGAAATGTTTGTGTATGCATTATTCCAATGACTATTACTGCATATATTACAACCTGTACAATTTGCTTTCAAAGGAGAGTGCATTTTTTGTTTGCGCTGAACCATCAGATTTTCTTTTCATGCACTATGACATGATGAAACTATCTGTAAGAACAAAACTAGTTCACTTTCCATGGGCAAGCACAGACTGTAAAGTGGATTATTAGAGTACACAGAAATAGAAAATTAGATCAGAAGTGATGTTTTACTGTGAGGTCTTCTTTGGGCTTTACAAAATAAGAAAGAACTAACCTTGTTCTATTTTTGAGTCCTGAAAAAAAACCCTCATAGCAGGCATATCACCTTTAATTAGGTTTCTGCTTTTGGGAAGCATTTTACCAGCCCCCTTTCATTTATTTTTAATGATGTTATCACTAACAGGCAAGCAGTCCCTTAATAAAACAAAAACAGTTTCTATATAAAGCCTGGTGTACATGTCCTGAGTCAGTCATCTAAAAACAAATGTTATGATTGTTTCCGTTGTGCTCTTAGAACTCTTAATGGCCCTACTGTGCAGATATGCAAAACATCAGCCTAGTAAATATAACCTTGCCTGTTATGCAGCTTTCAGTAAATGCTTTCCCACATTCACTTGCAATATCAGCAGTGAGGTTAAACCTACAGGGCCATGGAAAGACAGAAAGATCAGTTAAGTGGATCTTTTCAGCCTAATCTACACCAGCTCTTTCAGGAACACTTATACTTATGACTTGAGAAATAAGCCACCCAAAATGTTTTAAAGATAAATAATTGTGTGTGTGTGTGTGTGACTATGTGTGTTTAATGAATAGTGCCATTCCATTTGTGCCAACCAATTCCAAGTAGTGGGAGGGGAAAAATATTCACAGATATCTGTGTACCTTTACTTCTATCTTAATTGCCAAGGGCAGTGAAGAGTTTGCTGTCAAGGCCAAGCTTGAAAATATCTCTATATATAAAAGGCTAATATGCTAAGTGTGCATCCTGGTAATGATGTCATGTAGCAATGTCCAGCTTCCTCCCCCTAGTGACTAGCCTCCTTGCAGTTTCTTCAGCCCAGGAACACAGGTGGAAACATTTCACACTTTAACCAAATGTCTGTGAAGCGTTTTCCCATGCCTCATCTCATTTGATTCTCACAGAAGTCCTGGAGTAGGTAGATAGGAGACTTGGTGGAATCCTATTTTCTTTTCATTAGCCGGAAAACAGAGATTTAGGAAACTTGACCCGACTGAAAAGAAGTAAGAAATGGTAAACTTTGAAAATGACTTCAGGTTTTCTCATTGCACAGAATATAGTCAAATACTGTTGCAGTTAAATATTTTACCCTCTGTTCTCCCTGCGTGATCTAAAAGGAAGGCCCTGGCCAGCAGCCAGAAGGCCCCAATTGGCCCTGATCACCAACCAGGCCTAGGTTCCCCACCTGTGCATGAATTTCGTGCACTGGGCCTCTAGTGTGTGTGTGTATATATATATATGGCTAAGTTGACTCGCGCATGCACAATACATATAAAGCTCTCGCTGGCGCCAATTGCACACGTGTGTTTCGATCTATCTTTGTCGATCGTGAATTTGCTTGACACTTCTATTATAGAGAAAGGGTGAATAGCGATATTAAATATTTCTTCTAATTAATTTCCTTTCAATGTACATGAATTTGTGCACTGGGCCACTAGTTAAATATATACCTTGATTTAGAGTTTTCCTCATACATAGATGTTTGAAATATAAATACAAAACGGCCAGAATTTAAAGACTATAGTTTGAGACCAATGGTTGAAAATAGGCTTTCTCTTTAAAAATATGAAGTTTTTTTTAGGGCACTTTGGATGCCTGTTTTTCTTAAGCTATTATACATGGGTACTGTCCTCATAGAACCCCTTGGCTTCCCCCTGTTTAAATTTTCCAATATCCAATGTCCATTCCAAGTGTACCTTGCTGTGAGGATTTTAGCTTTCTTGTTTACTCTCCTATCCACTTTCATGGTCTATATATAATCTCTTCTTTTTCTAAATAACCACTTGGTGCCATTTGAATCAATCTTTTGGCACATAACATTGCAATTATAATTGCATACATTTAAAAAAATCTTCTTCTTAGAGCTTCCTTCTAACCCAAGATAATGTCTGTGAAAATGCCTTGTAATCAATAGTGTGGTTTTCCAATAGAAAGCATTTTTAGTTTTTCTATCATGAATGCGGTGCAACCTCAAGGTAAGCAGAGACTACTATATTCTTCTCATTTCTGCATGTTGCACTCTTCCAGCTTTTGCCTCCTTTCATCTCATTCACATATTCTTTCAACAGAAATTAATATGTGCTACCCTATGTTCAGGGACTGAGACTGCTTATTCTTATGTGGCCTGGTCCCTTACTTTCATCATCATCTCAGAGATGAACTATCCCAAAGTTAAGAAACACAGATAAAGGTGAAAATTGCATATGTGTGTAATAAAGACTTTATGCATTTAAATTAGACAGAACTGTGAGTCTGGTATATTTTTTTAGCACACCTCCAGCATCTTGCCAAACATGCACTTAACAATGATCTCCTTCCCACAGTAATTTTTTCCTTTATTCACCCAAACTCAAAATTCAGGGTTCTAAAATTACTTCATTCAAGTAAATCCATGGAACCTCTTAAGTTTGTTTTTATGTTCCTCACAGTCTGTTCTTTCCAAAATCTGTACCCATTGGTTTTTGTGTAATCAACTTACCCTTTTCCTTTAGGTCCTGTTACCTGAAGAGAAATTGATAAAGTAATTCATACTTTTTGCCCTTTCTCAAGTTATTATATCATAATTAATTTTAACTGTTCACGGAACTAACTCCAGGTTAGTTTGCATAAGTCAACTGTAATAATATATAGCAATTATTTTATTATTAACATGATACTTTATTATCACAAGCTTCAGGGATAAATAATATAGAAACATAGAAACCAGGGGCTTATGGTACAAGACCAGGATTGCTCCATGGCACATTGAAGCCAAGTTTACAAAAGGAAACTTGTAACCAATTTAGTTGGTTTGTAAATTATTAATACTTTACATTTATTAGTATTTTGTATTTTACAAAGCAGTTTTATATAAATAATCTAAATAGATGTGAGTTATAATTCTTTGAGTCTGTAATGACCCCTTTAATAAATAAACCAAATGCATTTCACAGAACATAAGAGAAGGATTCTGTGCTCTAGTATTTGGTAAAACTTGGTAAGCCAGAGCTTGAACTCACACATTCTGAATCCATCCTGCTTTGCTTTTAATTTTGCCAGTCATCACATTTAATGTGATAGCTGTAACACATTATGGTGATAAATTTATAAAAATTTCTGGAGTAATTTTGAGTGCAGAATTTGAAAAATGGGCTTAAAATTAAATATAGAAAACAAGCTTTATTCCATGAGACCCCTGCATATTTTATAAAAATTGAAATAGATACATGAAAGCCATGCAAATAAATTTTAATGTACATTTTGGAATTCTTTATTTTGTGAGAAGATGAAAATAGAAAGGAAGAAAATTATGTGTCCATTATCTGATTTATGATTACATTAGAGGCCCAGTGCATGAAATTCATGCACGGGTAGGGTCCCTAGGCCTGGCTGGCGATCTGAGCTGATCAGGGCCTTCCTTCCCCCAGCTGCAGTGCACATCATAGTGAGTGGTTGAACTCCTGGTCAGTGGAACTCCCAGGGGGACAATTTGCATATTAGCCTTTTATTATATAGGATTGTGGGATTACATTTGTAAACCTTATTATTACTTTCTATTTCCAAATTAAAACCAGAGTTCCTAAAGCAGGAATGAATCACAATTGAGGTTATGATTGAACTCAATTTAAATGGTTGTGTTTTATCTGGATATAAGTTTCAAATATTTTTTAAAGCATCAGTCCTTAACTTTTTAGATTATTTATGCCTCTATTCCAGTTCAATAATGTGGCTGATTAGTTTACAAAAACACAAATACATTTATCTTTCTATACAATTGTGATGTATATATAACATCAATACAATCATGATGTATATTTAACAAAACGAAAAAATATATTTTTATAAATAATTATTCTCTTTTGTATAGAAACTACCATACTCAAAACTTTGTCAACATTTTTTTTCACTCTGCTAGTATAGAAATATAGCTTTTTCATGAAATTTTCCAGAACACTTGTAAACTTTAAATATGAAGATTTTCCCTCTTAATAATGTTGCTATCTATTCCACATCAAGAGGAATAAATGTGAACCTGCTTGGAATATATGATTTTCTAAAAGTGAGTCTTTTTTTTTAGTTAGTTTTATGATGTAATAGAAGACATCAGAGACAAAAATATACATACATATACACACATACATATTTGAAAGAAAATATATAACTCCAACCCTAAAGGATTAGTTATGAAAATAAGAACTGAATTAGATTTTATTAACAGGAAAGAAAACATTTTAAAGCAGAGGCCCCCCCTTTTTTTAAACAACATTGTTCCTTAGGATATCCTGCTAAATTGTTATGTGTGATAAGATTGCAGAGAAAAAAGCTTGTCTTACAGAGTCATCAATCTTACTGATAGTCAGTTATTGAGTAGTGACTTTAAAATATGAGCAAAATCCTGAAATGAAGTGATGAGAAGAATGAAATAATACTCTTTTATACTTTATTGATTTTGGAATTTTAAGACTATTTTCTTCTCTTCATATATGTTTTTTCTTTATATTATCTATTATTCTAATTGATGTTAACTGATTATATATTATTATAATACCATTATATTTATTACATAATTATTAATATGTTAATCAGTAGATATTTTTCTGGTCAAAAGATGAAATTATTTGTTAGTTCATAATACATGCTGTTCTATTTTTCTTAAGAAAAATACTGTAGTTTCCTGTAACTGAATTAAAATGCAAAAATATTTTAAAGTTAATAGCCATTCTTACTTTGGAATTTAAAAATAATGAGAACTCTTGAGCACTGGCTTAACTACTAGTCCCCTGTGGATGTGGAATACTTAGAAAAAGAATAGTACCCCAGTTAATAAGCTTTCAAAATGCTTACTTTATTCCCTGGTCAGCCCCCTTTGCCTCACCTAATTTGCCATTCCAGGTGTTTGGAGTGCTTGTCTTATAGATAGTTGTATTTCCTAATTTAATAAAAGAAAGCAGGATAATTTAAGGATTCTTTTTTTTAATTAAATCTTTATTGTTCAGATTATTACAGTTGTTCCTCTTTTTC
>NW_005371791.1:422698-441241 GCF_000412655.1 Myotis brandtii | reverse complement strand
TATTTCAAATCTTTGACTTGATTCTTGGGATCCTCTTGTCTGCTGTTGGATCTCTGTATATTATTCTTTATTTCAGTCAGTGTATGCTTAATTTCTAGTTGGTCCTTTTTCATAACCTCGAGGGTCTCACTAAATTTATCAGCGGTTTCTAGAAAATTCTTGAATAGAATTAATTTTGTAAACCTAAGTAATCAATAACTTGCTCTGAAATTTTATGTTTGTGTTTTATGTTATTTTTTGTAGACTAATTCTTTTTCAAATATAATCATAGATATTCATAACTTTTTGAAACTTGTAATTAAGAAGATACTGATATTTCTTATTCCAAAGAGACTTTACCATTCTCTAGTCAATATTGATGAAGTCTCTACTTTTTAGAAATTTTTATAAGAAATAATAGAGAATGTGGAATTATAGATTTGAGTGATACTAAAATTTGACTCATTAAAGCTTCTAGGTTTTTAAAAATTAAAAAAGGAAGGTTGACTTTGTTGCATTTCAATAGTCACTGAAAGTAACTAGATATGAAGTCATTTTTTCCTATACTCCAAAGTATTAAAAAAAAACCAACCTGTTACATACTGTTTTATTTATATACAGCTGTGTAACAAATTTTAACTAAACTTAGTGGCTTAAACCAGTAAACATTTAAAAATCTCATAGTTTTTATGGATCGAGAATCTGGGTGCAACTTAGCTGGGTGCCTCTGGTTTAAGGCCTCTGATGAGGTTGCAGTTATGCTGTCAGCTGGGCTGCAGCTCACTTAAAGGCTCAACTGGGACATAAAGGACACATCGTACTTGTATACAATGGAATAGCACTCAGACCTTAGAAAAGATAAAACACTACCATTTGCGACAACATGAATGGATCTTGAGAATATCGTGCTAAGTAGGAAAAAGTCAAGAACCATATGATTTCACTCATATGTAAAATAAAAAACGTAAAGGAACAAATGAATAAACCAGGCAAACAAACAAAAACTCATAGACATGGACAACAGTATGGTGATTACCAGAGGGGCAGGGGAGGTGAGGGGGTGGGCAGCAAAGGGTAAAGGGAGTCAAATATATGGTTGCAGAAGGAGATCTGGCTTTGGGTAGTAAACACACAATTTAATATACAGATGATGCATTCTAAAATTGTATACTTGAAACATATATAATTTTGCTAACCAGTGTCACCCCAATAAATTTATTAAAATAAAAATAAAACAAAGTCTCTGCTGCACAGGGGGAATCTGCTTTGAAACTGACTCACGTGATTTTTGACAGGCCTCCATCCCTTGTCATGTTACCCCCACAGGGCTGTCTCATGACATGATAACTGGCTTCCACCAGGGTAAGAAATGCAAGAGAAAAGAGAGGAAAAGAGATATGGGAACTGCAGACTTTTTATAACCTAACCTCAGAAACAGCATCCCATCACATTTGTTTTATTCTATTTGTTAGATCTAACTCACACTAAGGAGAAAGTTCTTGAGAGAATAAGTATAGTAGTAGGGAATAATCATGAGAGGGTATCTTAGGGGCTACCACATGCCCAGAAAAAATAGTCCCCAACTACCTGTCAAGTAAATTAAAATATTTATAAATTACTGCCCAACACTCTTCAAATAGAGACGCACCACATGCCCGCACTCCCTGGTGGCAGAGAGGGGAAGGGACAGGGATAGAGAGATAGAAACATGGATGACTCCTGCACTCCCCTAAGGGAATTGAGCCCACAACCCGGGCATGTACCCTGACTGGGAATCGAACCAGTGACCTCTTGACTCATGGTTCGATGCTCAACCACTGACCCACCCTGGCTGGGCATATTATTTAACTCTTTACACTAAAACACATTGTTATTAACTTAATTAGGGTACTCCTAAGGCTTAGGAAGAGCCACACTCAAGGGGCCAAAGAGCCGCATGTGGCTCGTGAGCCGCAGTTTGACGACCACGGCACTAAAACATCTCACAGATTATGAAAATAGAAAGTGGGCTCTTGATTTAATAATAGTAGTTTTTGTATGTGTTTCTTGCTCATTTTATACTGTAGAAGAGTATACCCTTGTATTGTGAAATATGTAGTGAAGTCTTAAGGATTGAAAGGGGAAGATGGTTCAAACATATGTACACACAGAACAAGAAAGGGAGAGAGAAGACAGAAAGATAAAAAGCAAATGTGGGAAAATGTAAACATTGGTGACTTGGGGTAAAAAGTTGAAGTAGTTTCCTAGGGCTCTTGTTATAAAAGGCCACAATCTTGGTGGCTTAAAGCAACATAAATTTATTTTCTCACAGTTCTGGAGGCCAGGAGTATAAACTCAAGGTGTCAGCAAGGACAAGCTATCTCCAAGAGGCTATCAAAGAGAATTTATTCTTTTTCTCTTCTAGCTCTGGCGGCTGTGAGCATTCTGTGACTGGCTACAACATTCTGATCTCCCTCTCTGTCTTCTCTTTGCCTCCTCCACGACTCTGTGGACCTGTCTGTCTCTCTCAAATCTCCCTCTGACTTTCTCTTTTAAAGAAAGATTGGAATTAGGGTGCATCCTAAAAGCAGGATGATCTCTTCATCTCAAGAGCCTTAACTTAGTTACATCTGTGAAACCCCAATTTACAAATAAGCTAGCATTACTAGGTTCCAGGGATTAGACAAGGACATGTATGTTGAGGGTCTACCATCCAACCAACCACAGGTTATAAAGGAATTCTTTGTACAAGTCTTGTAACTTTTCCATAAGTTTCACGTTATTTAGGAGCAAAATTTTAAAGAACAAATCAAATACTATAATCAAAGATCATAATATCTGACATGCCAACTTTCTTTTAAAGATAAAACTCAAAAATATGCACAATATACAAAATTGGAATAATGTCCTTTGTGAATTTGTGCTTCAGCATCATTCATTGTTTGAAGTCTTCAGAGATTATGTGATGTCAAAACTCTCTTCCATGTTGTCTGGTCTCTCAAACTTTTGCTTTAATCTCCTGAGAACATTTAGGATATCAAAGGTCACTTTTATTTTAAAAGGAAGAACCCTGTTCTCAATTTTACTCTTTGTAGGAAGACAAAATGAGACTTTCTATGATGCTAATTGCCACAAGATGACAACTTCTTCTAAGGTAGTAGGGTCTTGATACCCCCAAAATATTTTGTCTTGTTTGTTTGATCTTTGATTAGTTTGTTTTCTTTTATATAATGTTTATTGATCTTAAGAATCACCCTTTAAAAAGATTTTTAAGCAGTCACTCACTCTGCCCTAAATTTGATTGTTTGTTAGAGTTACAGTGACCATATGTAATACCTCTACTATGTAAAATAATAAATGAATGAATTCAATCAAATAAGTTTATACCAAATAATAATCTACTCACATATAGCTGAAAGCATGAGAACCAAGATGAGCATTCAATTGAGCAACTGCAGAAAAAAACATGAAACATATGTATGCACCATTTTAATCTTATACTGGGGAAAAATGAGTAGTAATGGGATAAGGATGGAAGACAAAATGCTTTGCTAACTTTAATAATTAGGTATTTAATGATTTGGATTGGTCATTCTAGAAAATACTTCTTGAGGCTTACAAATTGTGGGGTTTTTCAGTATTCTCTCTCCAGTGTCTATCCCCAGCACAGTATTTATGTTAAGTAAACATTGGCTACATGAATGCATGTATCATGAGTGATTTAATTAATTAATTCACACAACAAGCAAACGTAGTCAAGCTTAAATGTTTTGAAGTTTAAATAATCGTGGGATAATGGAACTTCTAAATAAAGGTGTGTGTATGTGTGAGTGTGTGTGTACCCAAAGATACGATGCTTTTTTCTTGGACAACCTTTAAGAAATGTGGAGTCACAGACTAAAGCTGAACACAGTCTCAGGTGCTCATCTGGTTCTATGCCTTTCTTCAGGAGACAAGCAATTATTATCCCCATGATCTATTAAGCCACATGTTCTTTAGCATGTGACAGCTAAGGTGATGCTGATCAAAAAATATTGCTCTTCCTTCTTAAACAATTTCACATGCACAAAGATGGTTAACAAGCGCCTTTTCAGAGATATTGTGAGAAAACACTAGCAGCCTTGGTCTGGAGGAGTAATTTACGACAGTGAGGTAAATGGTGTCCAAGATCACCTTGATCACATTAGCCATGCCCTGCTGTCTTTCTTTAACCCTGTTGACAAGTGGAATAAAAAAAAGAAAATAAGAACCCAATGAATCCTACTTCAGCTGCTTACTCCGTTTCTTCCTCTGGTACCTGCTGCCTCAGATCATCTGTTAGTAAGTTAACAGAGGAGGGACTGGGAGGAGAAACTACAGAGGAGTGAGTGAGTGAGTGAGTGAGTGAGTGAGTAGTGTGGTTAATAGAAGGCCTTGTGTTATTGTTCCTCTCCCCAAATTTTCCTCTCTTTTAGTTCATTAACTAGAAATGTGGCAAGGTGAGGGAGATGAATTTAACTTGTTCTGACATTAGTTACAGACAGAGAAGTGTAGCAGCTTCCATAGTACTTTGGCCCCAGAGAGAGTTAATTGGAAAACGTGTTGTGTGGTTAGATGTTGTAATGAAAAATAAAGAAATGATTGAGAACAGTGAAATCAAATTATAAATATAAATGCAGGTGTGCTGAAGTTTCTAGCCACTTGCAAAATTGAGAAATACTATCAGGATGTGCAAATACATTGCTCTAATTAATTTTCCTAGTGTGAAATAAAACATTTATAAAATTGAGAATTCTGCTGTGAATAAAATCTTCTCTGTGATATAATAAACTAAAATAAGCCATACTTTGTATCTATCTTAAATGAAACTGAACATATTTAACTAATAAAGAACTAAGTAAAAGGATTTCATTATAAGTAAAAATAATTTATATTGGGGCATTACTCTAAGTTGCTTAAAGTAATGAAAGATATTTAATAAACAAAGTAAATACTGATTTATCTTAGAGGACTTTATATTTGGTTTTTAAAAATATTGTTATGAAAGCCGTATTATCTTACCCTTCTTTAGAACCCTTCTTCATGGAGGGTAGGCAGGTGAGAAGAGATCAACCAGAGAAGTTGTATGCATATATATATAACCATGGACACTGATAATAGGGTGGTGAAGGCCTGGGACTGGGGGTGGGCTAGAAGAGGTCAATGGGGGGAAAAGGGGAGACATATGTAATACTTTCAACAATAAAAATTAAAAAAAGAAGAATTAGACCTTTAGTTTTAATAATATTGAACAATTCAGTTATAACTTAGAATGATTATATTTGATTCCAGTTTGTCTTTTTAGATGTGAAATGAAAAGTTTTATTTGTACAGTATTTTGTAGATTCCTTAAGAATAGATTTGAACAAATCATTGACATAAAGGGTTAATTGAGAAAGAAACATACTAATATGCAAAGTATTTCTCTTATATGGAGCTCTAGAAAGATTCTATTGTCAATCCAAACAGAGCAAACTAAAATGAGATAATTGGGAAGGTGCCCATAAAGTCAGCCTGGATATATTATCACAACTATATATGAGATAATATTTGTTTTAAAAAGATTCTATGGCACTGTAAACTCAGTCTCATTAGAGACTGCATTTAAAAGGCTTATAAAGTTACTCATTAATGTTATCTTGTTGTATCTCCACAGCTTTTTCATTAAAGAAAATTCAGCAGAAAGCATTTTCTCCTGATAGCAGGAACCAATTTGCAATAAATGTTCTGGAAACCACTAGGGAAGCCATTACTGAGGTCTAATAAAAACAGACAAGCGTAACTTGTTCTATATTTTTGTTTCAATCACATACAGATGAGACCCCGCTTTCCACACCAACTGCAAGAGACAGCCTTGAGAAACTTTCTCTAACTGGGCATGGACAACCACTACCTCCCGGATTTCCATCTCCTTTTCTGTTTCCTGACGGATTGTCTTCCATAGAGACCCTGCTGACTAACATACAGGTAGGCCTTTTTGCAACCTGTGAGAAAGGAACATGAAAACCCAGTTGCAGAGTTTACGAAGTCATACTTCGCCAGTTTAATCTACTCGTGAGTTTGACTGAACCATGGTATTCAACTTTTCCAGCAATTTAAGATTTTAAACTTGCTACACGAATCAAATTGGTTTAGAAATACACAAATATGTATGTTGAGCCTTAAAAAACACTTACATGAAAATGACCTAGGTGTTTTAAAAATCACGTTGCCTAAATGTTCTTGTTTTTGCTGACTAATGGGAAGAATTTAAATGTTTAAGTTTGCCTGATTTACTAAATGACGGCACACTAGTTCTAATAAATATTTAGTTATTTTTAAACTGTTGGACTTCCAGTGAGGAAATGATATGTTTAGTCACTTAAATACATCTAGTGTGAAGGAATCCAAAAACATCTCTTCTTTCATAAGTAAGTTTGTTTCAGTTAATAGGGTTTCTTCAAAGAATAGACTTCAAAAAGCCATACAAAACTTTCCACGGATTTCCTATGTAGTCCTCAGGATGTATATTTTATGTACAGTACATTATGAATCAAAAATACTTGCAGTTAACAATAACATAGAGCATGGAGCCAAGTAATAAGAGCGTGTGGGATAAAAGAAAGCATAATTTTCTTGCCCACACATGAAGTGATCATGTGGGCCCCAGATGGGGATTTTTGCCATCTATTTCTCCACATTTGGAGTAGCTAGTAGTATGAATGTGCTTGCAGATACTGTGCTGATAACATATTTTTTCCAATTTTTACCTTAGCACTCCATCCTTGGTGATATTTTTCTGTACACATTTCCTACCGTATTAAACTTTCTCCCAGTAGAAATGTAATTAATTTTATTTACCTCTCCAAGGATATAACAGAAGGCCTTTAATGGAACATATCTTCTCATATATTAATGTGGCATTTTTAATACTAATGTAATTAGAGTCTCCAGAACTGTATTCAACTTTAAGGTTTTATATCTCAGTAATTGAAATAAATCATCAATCTGCCCAAATTTAATCAAGGCCAAATAGTTGATTATATTTTAAAGTAAACATAATACTTTTTCTAAATTTGACTCATAGTAATTTTGCTATGAGATAGATTTTTTCAATTTCTCTCTTTTGTTAAATTAAATGCTTTCAGAAAGTATCCCTCAACATTTTTGAATTTGCATTGTGACAATAGGGAACAATTCATTTTTTAAATGTATACAACTCTATATGAAGCAAACAAACAAAAAAAGGAGGCATTTACTTAAAATCCTCCATCTAGTTGTATGTATTTTCACTAACTAAAACCTCTTTAACCAGGAAACTGGTAATTTCATTTTAATTTTGGCAGGGAAAACATTTCTGTGTTTCTTCAGTGTAAAACCAGCTTGCACACCTGGAGAGAGGGTTGCACGTGGCCTCCTCTGTTGTGTGGATACCACGTCTCTAGAAGAAATACTGTCAATTTGGAAATGTTCACCCATTCCAGCCCTGTGTTACCCAGACAAGAAATGTTATCTACATCACCTCAAACTCTAACTATTTCTTTAAAAAGAAAGAAAGAAAGAAAAACCCTAGTTTTACCCTGTATACATTTAGACACTGTTTATTTTATAGAAGGCATCTCTAGATTGAATATACTCCTCTTTCTATGCTCCAGCCAGCCCCAAAGACATCTTTTAGCAAGAGTTGATGATAGGATGATAGTGAAGGCAAGCTAAATGATTTCTAGTTCAAAATCATAGCAATCTGAGACTGATAATGTTAGAACCCCTACAATAAGAATACTGTATTATAAATTATACATGTCAACTACAGTCTGACATATATGTAATGTGAATATAGCTGTAGATAGTCTATATGTATATATATATGTATTTAATATATATGCATATAGGCATGCACAGATATATATGTATATATATACACACATGCAAATACACACACAAAATACATAGGTACATGTACACATATACACACATACATACACACTGAATTTATTATTAGTAATTGTTTTATAGAAGGTCATGGATGATAGTTCTTTTAATATTGCCACATTTATTGAGTTATAGTAATATCCTTAGGATGATATAGAATGTTTAAACAGTCATGATCCTGGCTTATTGGACATACAGTATAAATGTGTTTGCTGTCCAAATTCTAATTTTGGTAATTACATTCTGCCTACCTCAATTTCCTCTGCAATTTCAATTACATGCAATGTGTTCTCTTCTTTCTATTTCAAGACGGTCACCTTTTTGGTAAGTTTAAAGCTCCATATTTCCTAGAAGGTATTTTATCAGGATAGTAATGAAAATGAATTGAGTTGAAACATGTTTAATTTTTCAAATCATACAATTTCATATCTAAAATTAAAGATTCATTATGCATATCTGCTATTGTAATTAAACCCAGGTTATATTTAAATTTAATGTACCTGAACTCTGTTTTTTTCTTAGAATTAATGACCAAAAAACCCTTCAAAATAATATGTTTAAGGAGTAATTGTTCTAATATCCAATACTTTAATTTCTGATATCCTATAATTTAATAATTCTCAGTTTTAAAATTTATAATGGATACTACAGATGTTTCTTTCATGACATGTTATAAAAATTGAATTTCTATAAATGTTATTTTTTGTGCTTTAAAAGAGGACCTGTAGAATAGTACTATATATTAGTATACTAATATTTTCAAATATATTATATATAGTATAGAAAAATACTATATCTACATTTTTGGTACCAGATTTTACCAACTCTCTCTTGAAACTTGAGTTTTGTGGAAATTAAAAGTAATAATGGATAAAGATGTCTACAATAAAAGATAGTAATTTCAATTTAGTGAAAGGTATGATACATGCTAGATTTTGCTTTTGGGGGTTTTTTAAATTTTTATTTTATATGAAATTTTGTTTTTGTTTTTTAAATGTTGGCAGTCTTTCATATGGCCTTATTATCAAAATGTATCTATAGAGAACTCCCTGTGAAATTTCAGGTGAGGAAACTAGAAATTTAGTGTCAACGTACTAGATGTGACACCTTCAAACATTAATTACCGTTTGAACACATTCAAAGGAGAATTTTACCAAGTATTTTTAGTCTGAGCTTTCATGTAATAATCATAGCTAGGATCTATTAGTACATAGACTTGGGAATAAATAATATACATTCATTACCTTATTAAAGTAATTATTTAAAGTAACTTATAAATGTTAAAATACCAATAGGTAAATAAGTAAAGAGTAGAAACATAAAATAAGGGTAGAGGATATAAAATTTAGTTAGAGATGAGGTTGGCATTGAAATATATGCCATAAGGGAATATATGACAGGAGTTTGGTTCACTATAGTTTTTCCATATGGAAGAATTAAAGAAAGAAGAAAGACCTAAAAATAATGTTAAAACCACAATAAATGGCTGTCCCAGATTGATTCACTATGGTTTCATAAATACACATAATCCAACTGTGGTATTTAAGAAGTATGCTCTACTTCTTGTTTGAGGTAAAAAAAAAAAATGAAAAAGAATTTGTCTTAGTACTAAGACCGAAATACTCCAATCTCCCAGTCTTTTACATTTTGATAACATGTATGTATATTTCATACATTTTAAGAAATTAACTTTTTTTCATTTCCATTGTTAATACATAATTGTAATTATAATAGGGTTAAACAAAATAAAAGTAGGAGGAAACTTTTCAAAAAGATAAAACAACAAAATAGAGCATTGGCTTCAAAATATGGGTAGGTTGAGATCAGATATGTTGTTCTTACACTATATCTTTTTCTCTTTAATCATAAGTATGCATTATATCTTCTCCCTTTTATTTCCATTACCATTTTGTTAAAAGAGATAATAAAAAAAATTCCAGTAAAATGTATCCAATATTCTAAAGATGGTTTACTATGATGAAGAGAATAGCAAGCTCTTAAAAATCTGGAGTATATACCATATTTACTATTTTTCATCATACTCTACTATAATACTCTTTCACTTCTGACATTTCTGGTCATCAAAAGTCTCTGGTAGTTTAACCCACACCAAGTAATTCTGCAACAATAGCAGAGTACCCCACATTTTAATTCAATTCTGACACCACATACCTGGATAACCAATTCCACAAGACTGCCATTGCCCCCAGTTCATATGCCAATTGCAAGTCTAGGTTGTAAATTGTGCTTCTGACCAACTGACCCACTCAGGTTCCTCACTAGCACAACTCAAGAACTCAGGAAAACATTTCACTTGTTAGTCCTATAGATTAAAAGCCTAATATGCTAAGTGTCCAGTCGTCTGGTGACCAGTCAACTATTCAACCAATCAAAGCATAATATGCTAATGATATGCTAAAGCCGCTCAACCGCTCACTATGATGTTCACTGACCACCAGGGAGCAGACAGTTGCTATGATGTACACTGACCACCAGGGGGCAGACACTCTGACCGGTAGGTTAGCTTGCTTCTGGGGTCTGGCTGATTGGGACTGAGTGAGATGGGCCAGACATGCCCTGGATTCATCCTGTGGTCCCTCCCTGGCTGGCCAACCTCCCATGTCCCTCCCCAGCCAGCCCTGATTGGCCCCGATCAGGACGGGGCAAAACAGGGTGGGACACACCCTGGCGCCCTCCTGCTGTCACTCTCTAGCCCCGATTGTACACTGGTGGGGTCCTTTGACTGGCCTGTGCCCTCTCGCAACACGGGTCACCTAGAACAGTGGTCGGCAAACTCATTAGTCAACCGAGCCAAATATCAACAGTACAACGATTGAAATTTCTTTTGAGAGCCAAATTTTTTAAACTTAAACTATATAGGTAGGTACATTGTTATTAACTTAATTAGGGTACTCCTAAGGCTTAGGAAGAGCCACACTCAAGGGGCCAAAGAGCCGCATGTGGCTAGCGAGCCACAGTTTGCCAACCACGGACCTAGGGGGATGTCAGAGAGCCAGTTTTGACCTGAACCCTCAGGCCACTCCCCTCAGGAGGGTGCCAGACGCAGGGCTCAAGGTTGGTGAGTGCTACTGTGACAGCGCGAACCTCTTTAGCACTCACCTCTCCCGATCAGGACTGATTGGGACCCCACCCATGCACGAATTCATGCACAGAGGCTCTAGTTTATTATAAGAGGATATTATTCAGGAACAGCCATATGCAAGTGAAACATGGGGCAAGATATATGAGAAGAAGCTCAGAGCTTCCATGACCTTTCTGGGTACACCACACACCCAGCATTTTCACTTATTGACCAACCTAGAGGTTTTCACTTTTGAGATTTTATGGAGGTTTCACTTCCTATGAAAAATTGATTAAATCATTCATCACAGGTGACTAATTCACCCTCTAGCCCATCTGCTCTCCCTGGAGATCAGAAGAGTGAGGCTGAAAGTACCAACCCTCTAATCAAAGGGTTCCCTCATATCCAGTTTCTATTTTTAGGGACTTTCCTAGAGTGACCTTACTAACATAAACTCTGGTGTACTTGAAAGAGGCTTATTATGAATAACAAGACACTCACTTTACTTTTATTGCTCTTATCACTTAGGAAATTCCATCCAATGTAGGATTTCAGTGCCAGGATCAGCATAAGCACAGGATCACCATATATATATAATCACAGTATCACAGTCAGTCTCTAGCTGATTATATACAACATTAGATGAATCTTCTTTTGTTGTTATTGTTAATCCTCACCTGAGGATATTTTTTCCATTGATTTTTAGATAGAGTAGAAGGGAGGTGGGATGGAGAGGTAAAGAGAGAGAGAGAGAAACACATTTATTAGTTACCTCCTACATGTGCTCCCCAACAGGAGCCAGGTTTCTGACCTACAACCCAGATATGTGCTCTTGACTGGGAATTGAACCTGAGACCCTATGTTGTACAGGTTGATGATCTAACCATTGGGCACACTGGCCAGGGTTACATGAATCTTCTTTATAACCTTACACAGTGGATTTTGTTGCTATTCCCATTCTACAGTTGAGAAAATGGAGGCAGATAAACTATTTGATCAAGGTCACTCAATGGTGGAGATATCTGAACTTAAACAATGGCTGACGAATTGCAAAGTCATGCAGATCATATGATGGTTTATATCTGGAAGTGCTTTTGATGGAGAGTCCATCATTGATCCACTTTGGAGCATAGTAACCATAACATTAAACCAAGTATAGCTGTATCTTTTGTTACAAGAACTTCTGTGAAAAAATGAATCAGTCGTTACTCTTTTAATCATAATTTTTCTGTCTACAGAAGTTCTGGATTTAAAGAGACATTATTCCTTCCCATCCCAGGAAGAAACATGAAAAGGAATGATTAAGGTTAAATAAGCTGGGTAGTTCTGAGCTAGGCTTAACGAATTTATTAATTTGGCATCTTGGACAAGTCACCTGATCCTCCTAGGCCTGGGTTTTCTCATATGTAAGAGGTTTTAGTTAAAATGGGAGATTGCTAAAAACCCCAACTAGGTTATTTGCTCTCATTAGAAGATGTAACACATTATTGAGCACAAATTTTGCCAAAGGAGTTTCACTGACACTCAAGGAACCTTACTTATCATCCAATTCTGAAACAAAGTAGTCTAAAAAACAAACATGGACCAAGTAAACTTTTTTTGTCTAGGATCTAACTAACATATTAAGGGATATTTCTTTCATATCAGTATCACTGTGGATACTCATACAAGCAGAGATTTGTGCTTTCTAGGCTATAATAAAAATAGTTATAACATTGCTAGATCAATTATAGTGCCTTTTTAAAAGAAATATGTAGAGATTCCTCCTATAAAAACTTATGAAAATAATTTAATTTACAAGATATATTATTTTAGAAAACAAAAATATTGGTGTGTTATGATAACCATTATGCCTCACTTATGGGAAAGAAATTTGAGGCTAAACAACTCTTGTCTCTTATAATTGCTGTGACATCGAGTAAGCTTAAAATGCATTTCTTTAGAATCGTCATTGTCCAACTTCAAGATCATGAAAATTGACCTCCCCTTGGAGGAAAATTCACATTTTAAACCAGTGTCTTTTACTGTAACTCACATTGTCATCATAGAATGTTTCTCCATTCTGCATGTCCACCTGAGACCCAGCACTTAGCATGACCTTTTTGCACATGACCCCCCTGAAAAATTTACAGAAGTTACACAAATCTGAAACTACTATTACCACTGAAAGTTAAAATGGTGTCCTAATGATTGGTAGCTGTGATGAGCACTACTTGCTACAGCTTTTCCCAGCCCCCTGCTGCATTGAAGTTTAATCGGTTTTCTGTCTGTTTTGCAGCAGGGCTGTCATGGGCAATAACATAATTTTGCATATGCATCAGTTTGGCTCTAGTGCAGATTTTTGTTCACATTGGACTCCTACTGATGTGCACTGATTTAAAGTCTACAAATGAAACTTAATTTTATATAGCTTATAAGTAGTCCCTAGAGGGTATTGGATCCTAAAAGCTAATATTTTTCAGACATAATCAGCAGGAATAGGTAATGTATTACCATTAGCTACATTAGCAGCAAATATAACAAAAGGAAACAGTAAACATAAATGCTCTTAGCGACTTCATACTTTACAAGAAATATTAATATAAAGTAACACAAATTAGGGTTGCAGTTTAATGCTATTCAACATGTTTATTCATAATGATTGTTTCATATTTAAAGAACACCAAAATACTGTGTTTTATCAGCCAAGGACAATAATAGTTTAATAGTAATCTATTTTAAACAGATAGTGATAATACAACCAATCAACACATTAAGTGGTGCCAACATTGGCATCTTGCTAAATAATCTCTAGACATTGCAGAGAGTACATCTTTCAAAGATAAGTCAACAAGAGCAATCAGAGCAGAAAATTAGAGTTTGGTATCTTAGAATTAAAATACAGCTAAACTAAAGTTTTAATTGGGGTGATCTAAAAGGGCACTTGATGCAATGATCTCTTTCATTTGTTACTAATTGTTTGTTCCTGATAAAGGAAAAAAAAAACATATACAGGAATGTTGCTGAATTGAGTGAAGATGGCAGTTTCCTTAGCAGCTATGTTTTATTGTGAAAAATGAGAGTGGGGGAGGGGCAAACTGTCTCACAGAAATCCTTTAGCTCGTTTCATATCACAATAATTAATGCAGGGAATTCAGGGTCAGGTACAACAAACATAAAATAATTTATACATGCTTGAAAAGAGACTAGACATGGCTTACGGCAATGCTGCATTGGTCAGCAGAAGTAAGGGAACATCTTTTTTGTGGTAACAAGTCAAGAGTTGCAATTTCTGATTCAAGCTGCTTATGTTGTCTACTGCAAAGGGGTCACATGGCAGAGTAGATCTACAAATGGATCAACTTCCATTTCCTATATAACTTCTGCTGCAAATGTCAGATTCTGATGTTCATGGACCAAGGCAAAATATCTTCTACTTCCAAATAGCTTTTTGTATTCCTGAGTTGCTAAAAATAGAAATTTTAGCTTTTATTTTTACTAATAATTTTACTGACAATTTTCTAAAGCATCTTAGGAGAGAACATATGCAACATGCTTTGTATATGTTTTACATATTCTCATAGCCTCATTTTCAAAAATCTCAGAACATTATTAAATTAAAAATAGCATAAAGATTTAAAAATAGCATACAGGGAGTCAATATATGACTCCATAATCAGTTGAATAAATAAACCCTGCCTTTACCATTTGCTCATGAATTGCTATCTTGTCATATAATCCCCTATAAGTTATTCTTTATTTATTATGACTATTTTAATGCTTTTTAAAAAATAATGCACTATGAAGCCACTAAGCTTTAGATTTCTTACATATCTATCTCAAGAAAAAATACCAGTATTATAATTGTTATTCAGCAAATGTTCAAAATATACTATATTATAGGCTCTCTCTGGGTCCTAGGGGCATAGTCCCAAATGAGAGAAAATGTCCCTGCCTCAGAGAGCTTTCAGTCTAGTATAGGAGACGCAATATAAAGCAATAAACAAATATATGACAACATTACATAATAGATGTTATGGCCCTAACCGGTTTGGCTCAGTGGATAGAGCGTCGGCCTGCGGACTCAAGAGTCCCAGGTTTGATTCCAGTCAAGGGTGTGTACCTAGGTTGCGGGCACCTACCCAGTAGGGAGTGTGTAGGAGGCAGCTGATCTATGTTTTTCTCTCATCGATGTTTCTAACTCTCTATCCCTCTCCCTTCCTCTCTGTAAAAAATCAATAAAATATATTTAAAAAATAGATGCTATGAAGAATTTTGAGTAGGGAATAACAAGATATGTTTGGGTAGGTGGTAAGAGAAGGCCTTTCTTGAGTGGTAACTAAGCAAAGGTGAAATGAAATGAGGGCATAAACCACAAAAATTGGAAGGAAAAGCATTCAGGAAGGGAACAGAAAGAGCAAAGTCCCTTGTGCAGAAACAAATTGGGAACCGTAAAAGAAGCCCACTTTATCTAGTATAATTTTCGTAGAAAATGGTGGTGACAAGCTCCCAGAAATAGGTGGGTGGTGCCAGGAACACTTGGGGTTGCAAAAACCATGTTCAGTCTAATGTTTAACTCAGTTCTTTTTTAGACATGCTTATGTGCTGCCCTCATTTAACGTTAGATTTAAATATTCTGATTAGAAGCAACTGAACTTGAATGCCGAAAGTATTTGCCTTTCCAAAATATTTTCATTAGATTTAGAAATGTTGTGCTTTAATTATAGTAAGTACAGAGTGAATGCACAAGAATGGAAGAATTTGACAAGAGGGTTCTTCTCTTTTGAAATGCTTTTAAGTAATGAATGAAATGTGCTTTGTACCAAAATATATCAATTCTCAATACTTTCTTTGTACAGGGGCTCTTGAAAGTTGCCATAGATAATGCCAGAGCTCAAGAAAAACAGGTCCAACTGGAAAAAACAGAGCTGAAGATGGATTTTTTAAGGGAACGAGAACTAAGGGAAACCCTTGAAAAACAGTTGGCTATGGAACAAAAAAATAGAGGTATTTTCAAACTTCCAAACATGTTTAACACTTTATGTAAAATATTTACAATAAATGTACTATGCTTGGTGATTTACTATACTATGAGACAATACTTTTGTTTCTTACTTATAGCTAAAGTTCAAAGCAAAACTTGAATCCTGGGCTTATATATTTCTTAATCTCCAGTGTACATGGTTTCTCTATTGTTCATACCACAAGATATTGAAATATATCCATTATATCATTAATCACATAATTTTGATTATGAGCTTAACAAATTTATAAATTTAAGATGCACAGCCATGAAGATACATTTTATATATATTCACACTTGCCTTTTGAAAAACTCGAGTTAAAATCATAAAGCTAAAAGAGAAAAGACTGATTATTCAAGTGAAACAGATTTAGTAAGATATTTATCAAATGAAATTGAAGACTGATGGATGTCTGAACAAATGACCAAAGGTGAGTTGTATAATAATGCTTCACTCAACAAGGTCAAGTACACATTAGAGTAGAAACCAATATGAGTGTTTATTGGGTAAAAATAATAATATTCTCAATCTATTGCTTCTTTTAACACACTCTACAATGTATGTATACATAATTTTAAAGATAATTTATATTTGTGTGTTTATTTTATGTATGAGATTGAAGAATATTTTGTTTACAACCAACTTTCCCATTGCCTCAACAATAAGTTTCTCCTAGGTATTCTAGAAAGAGTGCTTCTTTTCTTTCATTTAATAAGTATCCATAACAAATACTATATATATTCTTCTTTTGGATATTTGACATTTAAAAATTAGTGTTCTGTTTGTTTTCAAAACTGACAGGACTTAGTATGTTTTTTCATCAGTTACTATGAAGCCACAGCTAGAAGATTCCGGGGATGAAGTTGATTTAGGAAATTGTCAACCCAATAGTACAGTTCTAAATAATGTGGCTTCATTAATATAATCAAAACAAGATAAACATTGGTAACAAGGTATGTTCTAAGTGCATAATGAAATTTGGTTGGAGTTCCTTATATGGGACCATATTCCATATGATAGCCATGTCTTGATTTGTCTGCACCTGGAAAAGTCTTTCTTTTAAAAATTTTTTTTACAAGACTTAAAGGCAGATACTTGAATTCCTAAATTAGCTTTTGGTTACTTGAGGGACCTTAAGAGTTTTATTGGTTCAAATCTGTTGGATTTATACTCTGTTTTACTTCTTTATCCACTAGAGGGCAAAAAATTTCACAGTTCATACCAAGAACTCCCATTTAATTAATTGTGAACAATAAATTAAAGGTAATAACTGTCAATAATTATCTCTTATGACTGTACCTATTGAAGCAATGTATTATTCTGAAGTGAGAACATGGCATTCCCATTTGGTTCAATCACACAGGAAGGAGACAGTGAGCGGCCAGTGACAAGGTGATGGCTATTGAGTGTTTAGTGCCATGAGTGTGTACAATCCAAATAATAATTCAGAAGCTACTGTCTCTTTTCAAAGAGACTTGTAAGCAATCATCTTTGGAAAGGGAAATAGTAGGACTGTGATTTTGTTAAGATAAGCATATAATTTTCATACTATTAAGTAAAGGAAATTAGCACATTTATTTGAAACCAGCTTTGTTTTTTTCTATAAGACAGTAGCCAATGTACACTTTCTGTTAATATATGATACCAGCAACAATAAACTCAACAAGATAATGGTCTGACCTCTTAACAGTATTAATAATTATACAAATGGGATATATGGACACTAGAAGTTGTAACTAAAATTCTTTCTTGAGGCATATTACCCTACTTTATATACTGACTCAACACTGTGTTACAGAATTTTTTTTTTTTAATCTGTAGTAAGAAATCAAATAGCACACTTAGGATGATTGCTCCTTATTACTAACAGAAGGATTTTCTCATACAGATTCTGTCACATTAAATCCACAATATTTAACAGCCATAAAAAAAAGTATTTCAAAGAAAAACATTTGTATGCTTCCCATATGCTGATTGCTTACTTTATGTACATATTGTAAAAAAAAATCATACTGAAAATACAGCTGACACCCACATTATGAAGAGCATTCATTTGTCATTATTTATTGATTACATATTGCAATACAAATATTTAAATTCTCCAGTAGGAAAAAAATGTATCATAATCAACTTTTTGTATCATAATCTACTTTCTTATACCATGGCACATTATTGTTAGCAGTAGCATAATTAGCATTGAGGTTTTATTCCCCACCAAATGCCTGAAGAGTAAAAGTATAACTTTCTTGAAATGTGTTATAGTGTACATACATTTGCTATGAGGTAATTATTATTAATTATTATTATAATAGCTTCATCCAAAATATTTCTGCTTATATATGTTAACAGTAATTAAAAATATGTAGCTCCTCATATAAAATAATATTGTATTTCCTAAAATTTCAAGATAGAAAAAAAAATTCAAGATAGAATTATTAAAAGTTTAGCTGGTGTAACATCTACACTAATAAAAGAGAAACATGGTAATTAGCGTACGACCGCTACCCTTCCCATTGGCTAATCAGCATATCCTTATGCAAATTAACTGTCAGCCAAGATGGCAGCCGGCAG
>NW_005371791.1:399581-421617 GCF_000412655.1 Myotis brandtii | reverse complement strand
GGAGCAGGCCTAAGCCAGCAGGTCGTTATCCCCTGAGGGGTCCCAGACTGCGAGAGGGCACAGGCCGGGCTGAGGGACCCCCCCTCCCCCCCCCAAGTGCACAAATTTTTGTGCACCGGGCCTCTAGTTGTTTTATAAAAAGGGAAATATACCATTTACTACTCAAAATTGGTGCTTTATAAATAGGAAGCATACTTACACATGTTTGTGCTATTCTAGACTACTCTGCACTATTCTGATTCAAGGGCAGAGACTAAGCCCAAACATTCCTTTAATTAGGCTTCCTTTATCAGTGAATTCAAATATTTACTAAAATTAGTTTCCCATTAAATCTGTCTCTAAAAATGATAATTAAAGCCATTCTTACATTGTAATATAGTTCAAGGCTAAGTAAAAAATTGGCCTCCTTGGACATTTTACTGGGATTTATTTTAAGGTTGCATTTTTTTCCACTTCCTCTGCATAGGTAGACTCAATCCAGTGGAGGGAAAAAGAGTATTATAAGAAAGGTAGATCATTTATAAGTTTGATAAATGTTTAATTTAATACTGTAAAAATTTCAGAAAAAATAATGTGGACTCTTTTCTAGCCATAGTTCAAAAGAGGCTAAAGAAGGAGAAGAAGGCAAAGAGAAAATTGCAGGAAGCACTTGAATTTGAGACAAAACGGCGTGAGCAAGCGGAACAAACACTGAAACAGGCAGCTTCAACAGATAGTCTCAGGGTCTTAAATGGTAAGAGGTGCATTTCTATGTGTTGCTAACTAACTTTCATTTTTCAATAGACAATTTAGACAAGTGTTTGTGGTTTTGTCTATATTTAGGTCCTGTCATTCGTTAAATTATGCTCCTAGCACAATTTAATTGTGGTGTGAAGAATAGTCACATGTGTTGAGGGAAATGTATTATTTCATAGGTGCTTCCATTGTTTTGTTACTTAACTCCAGCATCTGGGACTTGGCATTGCCTCTCTGTTTAACCAAATCCGTCTCTACTGAAACATGATAAAATAGTAATCTGAGAACTCCCCAACCCCCATCCAGTTTATGAACAAATTTGTGTTATTTATCTATTCAAACAAATCTTTTGATAATTCTTATGGTCATAGTCTCTGTTCCACCTTTAAAAGATGACATCTATTTAGATAATTTTAATTTAGCACCAGAGTAAGAGGTCACTCTTTTTTTTTAAAGGACAATATTATCAAATGAAATGTGTGTCACTCTTACCTTTCTGTGCTTCTAGACTCGCTGACCCCAGAGATAGAAGCTGACCGCACTGGCGGCAGAACAGATGCTGAAAGGACAATACAAGGTAGGAATTTGCAAAAGGCTATAAATCTAGATCTTGCTATATGAGTTTTTCCTCAGCTTTAGCCTGCTATTCAAGCATGTAGCCTACCATCTGGGCCACATCAAAACAAGTTCAAACAAGGTCAAGTTCATCTTGCTTGTTTATATGAGTGAATTCATTTTGTGCTGATAGATTTTCTTTAAATTAACAGGTCATTTCTGTTTATACAGTGCAATTAAAAAGGAATAATTAATTTTAAACAATGTATGATTTCATCTTAGACACAGTAAATGTGTTTTTATTGAATGCTTGAAGCCCAATCTAATGCAGGAAGGATTTATGTTCTATTCTATATATAAATAAAATCAAAAGTTAATCGAATAGGGAGTGCTAATCATTTGAAAATGTCTTCTCATTTTGTGATAGTTACTGTCAGGCACACACAAAATAGTCTAGTTGAATATTAACAATAAATAAGATTGTTTAATCCTGTGTGGATTTTTCAAATGTTCTGTATGCCATTATAGCCATTTTAATAAAACAAATCTGCTGAGCAAAATCATCAATAGAATACTAAAGGAAGTTGTATTATACACTCAGAGGAGCTAAATATATATATATTGCCAAGATCACTCTATGAGGAAAGGACAAAATTTGAAGGTAGCATCTATATTCTAATATCTATTCTATACAGGAAACTCAATCTAACTTCATGAATACAGCACAGTGAAAAAGAGCATTTATTTTCTATTTTAAATGAAGATGATTCTTCAAAGCAAAGCCCAAAATGATTAATTGCTATAATCCTCCCAATTGCTTTTATTTTGCATTTTAAACTCAATCATGTTGGGGTATTGTTTGACATTAATTGTGTTACTTAATCAGTTTCAAATGTGTCATTCTTGGTTTAGTGTAAAGGAAACATATCTTTTTAAAGTACCATATATGCAATAAGTAAATATCAGAAACTTGAAACATTACTAGAGAATGTTTTTTGCCTATGTTTATTTTACCTGAAAACCATGGTATTTATTTTTTTTAAAATACTAAGCCATGAACCATATGTTATTATGAGACATCTCCTTGGATATACAAGATTAATGCAATTGTAAATGTAGAAAAGACTTCATTTTTAAGACTCTTATGGATTTCTGCAAAATTATATATGTGTGTACATGTTATTAAAATTATAAGACTCTCTTGCATCTCTTTTAAAAATTACATACACATATTAACAAATTCCTAACAAAGCCAGTCCTCCCGATCAGAGCCAATACCTTAGTAAGGCCAATCTAATCTAATAAAAGACAAAAAGGGTAATTGACCTTACCTTCCTATGCTTCCCATTGGCTAATCAGGGTGATATGCAAATTAACTGCCAAGAAAGATGGCGTTTAACCTCCAACAAAGATGGCGGTTAATTTGCATAGATAGGCACAATGATGGGAGGCGAAAGGGGAAGGATAGTGATTGGAAACCCAGGCAGCAGGCAAGAGCCGGGAGGCAGGGCAAAGGCGGCCCGCAGGGTCGCCTTTGCCCTGCCCCCCGGCCCTGGATCAGAGAACCGGGCCACCTTTGATTGGTGATCGGAGAAGCCGCTACGATCCCACAGCAGGCAAAGGCGGCCTGCAGCCAGCCCCCGAGAGCGCCTCCCCTGGGTTGCTGATGTGATCCCAGAGCAGGAAAGGGTGGCCCCACCCTGGCCACAGCTCAAGGGAGAGTACAACACACAGTGGAGGCCAGGAGCCTGAGAGATCAACAGAGAGGGGCGCCTGCTCCAAGCCTCCACGGTGTGGCTGGGGGAAGGCCCCCAGCAGACACATACACACTCACACACATACACACACACACACACACACACACACAGAGAGCCTACTCTGAGCCTCCAATGTGGCTGGGGGCAGACCCCCAGCGGGGACACCCACACACACACACACACACACACACACACGGCAACTGCTCCAAGCCTATGTGGCGCGGCTGGGGACAGGCCCCAGCAGACACATACACAAACACACACAACACACACACACACACACACGGGACGCCTGCTCTGAGCTTCTGCTGCCAGACTGTGGCCATCAGTAGGACATCCACTGAGGGCTCCCGGACTGAGGGGCAGGCTGGGCTGAGGGAACCCCACCCCTCAGTGCAGGAATTTCGTGCACCGGGCCTCTAGTGTAAAAATATCAGCCCTGGCTTGTGTGAGCAGGGGTTGGTTACTCATGCACTGACTTAGCTAATGTCCAAGAAAGCACATGAATCTCTAGTTAAATGTGATATATAAATTACCTGGTGTCCACAGAATTCTCAAGATGGTCAGAAATCAATCTAAGAAAAATTATAGACAATATATTCTTGCACATAAATAGGAGATTTGTCATTAATATTAAGAAATATTTAGGCAATGATGAAAAATTTTTGCATAGTTGACATAATATATATTTTAAGAGTTTGCTATCAGAAATATTTTGGTCATCAATAAGGTTACAGTTATTATTATTTGAATCTTCAAAATTCACATATATTCAAATATATACTTTATTATGGATAAAATCTTGCTGTATGAGATTGAAATATTGAGTTTTCTTTCTAATGTGATTTGCTTACTCTGAGGAAACTTTTTAATCATAAATTGCCTTTTTGTTTACTATTCAGAATGCTATCAGTTGGGCAACATAGAAGACCTACCCAAATAAACTCATAATTAAGGAAACAAAACATTTGAACAAGTATACATAGTAACTTTAAACCAAATATAATGATTATGAGGTTATTTATTGCTTTTGTTTAATTATAATATGAATCTTCATTCATTCATCCAGCCTGTCAATTGAAATGATGTTCCTCAAGTTTAATTTTCTTAAAATTGTTTAATGCACAGTTGGTTTTCAATAAGACTCTTAACTAATATTCATGACTTTAATTAGATATTATAAATTTTATCAAATGTAATTTTAAAAAAATACTGTACATGAATTTGTATTTCTGTGTGTTGGTTGCTAAAAAGTTATTTAACCAGCAGTTGAACTACCCAAGACTTTTAAAATACGACAGCAAAGGGATCACCTTTTGCTACTCTAATTCCACTAAATAAGCTCATTTAGCCCTCTGAAGTTGTTTTAACCTTAGAAACAAAATCCATATATTTGGAAGCTAACAAATAGAACAAAATTAACTGTGAACAAAATAAATCAAAGGAAAAAGACTCTAGTTAAATTCCGAGTCTAAGCATAAGAATGGGAAAGACAAAGAAGAAAGAACCAGAACTCATGACTGATTTGTGACATGGTCTGTGTCAGGCGTTTGGGGAGCCATGAGCACCTGCTGCTTCACAGTTCAGGAGTGACACACGCACAGCCTCTTGCTCCCTTCGCTTTTTCTCTCTGTGTCCCTGAGCCCAGGTGTTACGATATTCTTTGTACTCTTTCTTGCTCCCAATCCAGCCATAACTGAAATTATTCTCTCTTCCAAAATAAACTCAACTTAATTAGGACAGACAAAGGAAACCCACATTTCTTCATGCTTGTCATGTATTTATTTTTAACATTTTGACAATTAAAAAATGCCACGCTTGGCCCAAGAGTCAGTTACCTAAGCGCCAGGCACTTCAATACTGCTCAAGTGCCAAGTCATTACCTCCTGTAAGCACCTCAGGTTAGACTAAATGTTGCCTTTTGGGCATTTAAGACCACAATTTCCAAAAAAACTATAGAGGAGGGGAAGTGGAAACAAGAAAGCAGTTTAAAAAGTATTCCTGAGGAAAGACGCCCTAAATTAATTACTTATCTTGATAAGTAAGATATATCAGCTCATACTACACAGGGATGAATTCATCATTGATACTTCTATTTATTTTTATTGATTGGTTGATTTTAGAAAGAGAGGGAGGTAGAGAGAGAGAGACTTCAATTTGTTGCACCACCCAATTATGCATTCATTGGTTGCTTCTTGTATGTATCCTGACAAGACTTAAAACCTGCAACCTTGGTGTAGCTGTATGACCAAGTGAACTACCCGACGAGGGCTTTGTTGCTAATAATGTGTCATAAATAACTCACAATTTATGAGTTTGTGGTGATATTACAAATAAAAAAACTAAAATACAAAAACTTGTTTTAAAAGCTGATCTACATACTGATTAATGCTTTCATACCTTGAGTCTTACATGTCCTGATTTGTGTTGCAGTTTAAAATTTTTATTTCTAAGCTTTTTGTAAGATCTTTTGAATATATAGAGTCGACATAGTATGTATAAATACTCACTGAGAAATTTTTTGCACTAGACATTAAATATCCTCCAAACCCCTTACTGTATGTGTGGGTTACACATGCACACACTATATGCAGCCAATTCTGTCACTTGATGGCTCTCTTTAGCTAGGTCCTAGAGACTCTTTATTCTCCCTCCCGAAGCAACAGTATCCACCTAAATAACTTGTGTATCTTAACAACTTTAAAAACGATCTTCTCAGCCCATGCAGACATCTGTTAAGAACACCAGATAATCTTCAACTTTTAATTGGCTGTCTCACCGCAAGGTCAAGGTCAGTGCACAAAACAGAAAGGATCCTCCCTCCCTGCCCCTGCGAACCTGTCTTCCTCCACTGCTCTCTCCCTATGGTGCCCTCATCTGTCCAATCAGGTATCCTCCTTAATATGTAATGAGGAGAGAGTCAGCTTGACATTTCCCTGCCACACCCTTTACACCTAATCACAAGTCTCCCCCCTCATTCTCTGTGCTTTTATTACACTGGAATCCCCCGCCATCCGAAAGCCTCACATTTTTCCCCCTTCCAGGGAGATTTGCCCTCTTCCCTGCCTTTACTTACCCATCCTGAAGGTCTCACCTAAGAAGTCCCTGCCTTCAGGAATGCTTCCTAGACTCCACGCCTGCCCTGGCAGCACCTTCCTGACCCCGGGATCTAGTTAAGACTCTTAGAGGTTCTGCACACACCTCTCACTTCACAACAGCATGCTGTCCATTTATAGTTCCTTGTTCAAGTCTTCTTTCTCTCTGCAAGAAGCCAGCAGAGCATGAACCACACCAATTTTGTTCATTACTGTATACTAGTGCATGGCAGAATGCTTGACACATATGGTGCCTGTTAGGTATTGAAGGATTGCATCAAACATTGATGAGTTAGTATCCATATTAGATCTTGTGGATGCTGAAGATACCATTGTTCTGACATTTCTCAGAATTTAGTTGGAGAGACTAATGGGAGCAAATAAAGGATAATATGATTCTGCCTACCAAAATCAGAATTACAAATTCAGGCAGAATTAGTTTTTATTCCTGACAGCCAAATTAACATTGTCTTTCTTTTTCTTGTGGGCATTTCTAATAATTCTTTCTTTTTGCACATTTGGCCTAAGATTTGGATTTTTTTATTATTCACTTATGCTCAATTTTTCATTATAAATTTATATTTAATTTAACATACTTTAATCACATTTCTAAATAACACTTTATTTGTTGATTTAATATAAATTAACCTCATGCTTGTTTTTTTAATGTTTCATATAATTTCAAATGATTGAATCTTCCACATATATTGTTTAGGTGACCTGTCAGTATATAGACATGAACTATGACATGGGAGAATGGTGAATTAGGTCTGTTTTATCTGTGTGTTTTATAAATTTCCAAAATATCTACAAAGTTCACTTTTGAAATCGTACCTGTTCCTTTTTCTTTCTAAGTAAAAAAAATGTCCTTTTAAAACAAAGAGTAATTGTTAATCAGAGGGAAAGGGGGGTGGGAGAGGTAGAGGTGGGTCAAGGGGGTGTAAATGGGGAAAGAAAGAGACTTTGCTTTAGGCGATGGGCACACGATGCAGTGTGCAGATGATGTTTTTTTTTGAATTGTACTCTTGAAATCTGTATGGTTTTGTGAACCAATGTCATCCCAATAAATTCAATGAAAAATAAGTAAATGTTAAAAATAAATTGAAATGTGGACCACAGTTCCTCTGACATATTAGAATATCTGTAAGCTATGCTTACAAAATCTTGACTTCACTTGAAAGTACATCTCTTTTATTTACATCCAATGGCCATAAACAAAACTGTTTGGCTTTTCTTTTTTATTTATTTGTTTAAATTATATCAGATCATACAAAACCAAACATTCTTTCAAATTAAAGGACATGAAAGACTTCCTTCACATTAACAATCCTTTTTAATTTCTAATTTAAAAATATCTTCTTTCTTCTCCCTAGATAGTTGAAGATACATGTTTAATTTTAAAAATATTTATTTGTTCAACAAATATTTACTGACCACTGATGACATGCCAAGTACACTTGTGTTACTGCTTCAGCATTGGAAAAGAACTTTAAAAATTAATTAAATCTCTTTATTTTGCAAAAGCTTAGTGAGGGTACATGACTTCTTAAAAGGTTATACCATGAGTTAATGGGAGTTGGGAATATAACTTGGTTCAGTTGCTTTTCACATCTCCTCATATTTTTCCTGATTGTTTTTAGACTAGGATTGTTAAAATATTGCTCTTTTAAAATATGTATGCAGTTATTGTTACAGTAGCCTCCCCTTATCCTTATCTGCAGGGAATACATTTCAAGACTCACAATGCCTGAAACCCAGGGTATTATCGAACCATTTTTTTTTCATATATATACATACATATGCTAAAGTTTAATTTATAAATTAGACACAGTAAAAGAGCAACAATAATAACTAATAATAAAATAGTTGGGGGGGAACCCCTTAGCCTGGCCTGCACCCTCTCGCAGACCAGGAGCCCTAGGGGAATGTCTGACTGACATCCTTAGCGCTGCCACGGAGGCAAGAGAGGCCCCCACCACCACCGCTGCACTCACAACCATGAGCCCAGCTTCTGGCTGAACAGCGCTCCCCCCTGTGGGAGTGCACTGACCACCAGGGGGCAGCTCCTGCATTGAGTGTCTGCCCCCTGGTGGTCAGTGTGCATCATAGCGACCAATTGTTCTACCGTTTGGTCGATTTGCATATTAGCCTTTTATTATATAGAATTGCAATTATGGTTATGTGATTCTGTCTCTCTGTCCCACTCTGTGATAACCAGTCTGATAACCTGCTGGGACTGACCAGCAGACCCTGAGCAATGGATGACTGGATTACTCTGACACACGTTTTTTGTGAAAGAGAGGCTAAGGGACTGCTTGGCTATAGGGATCAAACAGCCCTGTTTGCCTGACTCCTTAGGCTTTTATTGTAACAACAGCTTGAACTAAAATTAACTATTAGATACTATCAGCAGGGTAAGCATCCTTGAGGAGACACATGCTTCTACAAGGTTGTGTCTAAAGACTAAACATAGAGATTTCAATAAAACACCCAGGGGCTCGCAAGGTCCTTCTAGAGGCCCCTGACCTTTCGGAGAATCCTCCTTACAGACTTTCCAACCAAGCCCCGTGCTTCCCCACAATAACCCAGACTGTTACTAAGTGACTAGTAGGCTAGTAGCATATATAGTATGGATATGCTATACAATGGAGTGATTCACTCCCAGGGTGGGACTAGCAGGAAGGTGCATGATTTCATCAGGCTACTCAAAATGGAGCACAATTTCAATGTATGAATTGCTTATTTCTGGAATTGTTCATTTAATATTTTTGAACTGCTGTTGGCCATGGGTAACTGAAAATTTCAGAAAGCAAGGCAGCAGTTTGGGGGAAGGGGGGAAAGACACCACATTATTTGTTTAGTAACTCACAGCTCCAAGGTATTATAATGCAGGTCATTCTTAAGAGTAAAAATTATTCTTTTCTCAAGCTTTTAAAAATTAAATCAAGTATTGCAATACTCAATGAATTTCTTAGTAATATATTTTTTTAGACTTAATGATATTACAAAGTGGAAGTACTCACTTATTAAAATAATGAGGTAGAGTAGGAATTGATATTTATTGGGCCTTTCCTGTATATTCTAATTTAAAGGTGAGATAACTAAAGCTCAGAGTGGCTAACTAACATTCTCACATTTGTACTATGAATTAATGGGGTTGCTGGCATTTGATTCTATATTGATGACTCCCCTCTTCCAAATTGTTTTTGTTTCCTCCATGCTTTGTTGTCTGAATTTACATGTCTCTCTCCTAGGATAACTTCTTGAAGCTCCATTACTCATTTTGGATAGTTAGCACATTACTCCAAAAGTTCAAAATAGTCTACTGACAGCTACTTAGGAATGATATACATTTGGGGGAAAATATTTTTCCTTTCCAGTTTTTTTTTTTTACTTTTTCATTAGCCATCATACCTACATAAAATGTTCATAGACACTTCAGACACACTGGGAAAAAATCTCACTTTAAGTGAAGAAAATAAACTGGCAATATGAGAAATTAATAATTTTTAGATAAAAGACTTATCTACATTAATTAGCATGCAATGACTAAATTTAAAATCAGACACAGATCCAATTTTAATTTAATATAAGACATTTGGAAAGCTTCTTCATTCCTTGTGCAGTGTGTGGTTGAACAGAATCTATATATATAAAGCCTAAGCGACCATTAGGATGAGCGACCAGAATGACCAGTCGATCAGTCACTATGATGCACACTGACCACCAGGGGGCAGACGCTCAATGCAGGAGCTGCCTCCTGGTGGTCAGTGCACTCCCACAGGGGGAGCGCTGCTCAGCCAGAAGCCAGGCTCATGGCTGGCGAGCGCAGCTGCGGTGGCGGGAGCCTTTCCCGACTCCACAGCAGCGTTACCAAGCAGCGGCAGGAGGCGGAGCGGGCCAGCATGAGCATGAGTGGCACAGCGCCGGCTCAGGCTCCTCCCTGTCTGCCTGCCACTTGGCACCTGTGAGGATTGGGCCTAAACCGGCAGTCAGACATCCCCGTGGGGTCCCAGATTGCAAGAGGGCACAGGCCAGGCTGAAGACCTCCCTCCCCCGTGCACAACCAGGCCTCTAGTTTATATATATAAAAGCCTAAGTAACCTTTACGACCAGTCGACTGTTCAACCGGTCACTATGATGCGCACTGACCACCAGGGGGCAGACATTCAATGCAGGAGCTGCCCCCTGGTGGTCAGTGTGCTCCCACAGTGGGAGTCCTGCTTAGCCAGAAGCCGGGCTCATGGCTGGCAAGCACAATTGCGCAGGTGGCGGGAGCCTCTCCTGCCTCCGCAGCAGTGCTACCGAGAGAAGCGGCGGCAGTGGGGCTGGGATGAACAGCCCTGGCTCAGGCTCCTCTCCGCCACCTGCCACTTTCCACACTGCTACATCCCTCAGGGGATGTCAGACTGCCAGTTTTGGCCTGATCCCCACAGGCTGGCCTACGGGGATTGGGCCAAAACCTGCAGTCCGACATCCCCTGAGGGGTCCTGGATTGCGAGAGGGCGCAGGCCAGGCTGAGGGACCCCACCTGTGCACAAATCCGTGCACCAGGCTTCTAGTTACTAAATGATATCCCAAGACTTTTACACTATAATAGGCTTAAATGGAACCTTACTTAAACTTATCATTTGTGAGATATTTATGAAAGTAGTGTATAAATTTGATTTCATATGCATATATTTATTTCTAATCCTTAAAGGAAGACCTGTAAATATAATGCAAGAGTGGAAGTTTTCTAACTGTAGAATCGAGCAATGAAAAGTGCTAGGAGTCAGGTCTAAATTCATATCTCAACTCTACTCTTTTTTTTTCTTTAGTAATTGCTTAACCTCAGAGGGTTATTATGAATATTAAACAAAATAATCCATGTAAAACACTTAACACACACTACGCAATAGTAGGCACACAGTTAAGTTTTAACTGTTAATATTAAATGTTATTACTTTGTGCTTGTTTATAGTGCCTAGCAACTGGTAAACACTGAAGCTATTATTACTCTAACATATACATTACTTTTCTTTTTTCAGAAATTTGGTCTTTATTTATAATATAATGTTGATTTAGTTCCATATTAAAGTTTTTACAGAAATTTACAAGAATTTTTTTGTTACCTGAACTTAATTTTCCATATTTAAAGATGTCTTTATTTAGCTTAAAAGGGAGATCCTTTCAATTAAAAAACAACAACAAGGGGAGGGTATGCTTAAAACTGATTTCTGGGCTGCCTGCAGTACATATTGACTATTGTTTATTCACTTACAAATATGTAATCACCATAGGGTTTACCTCCAACTATTTTTCTTGATCTTAAAAAAAAATAATAAAATTACATTACTATGAACAAAACTAAACAATAATACATTTACTCTAGTCTCTTGGAACTGGTTTCTGGTGTTTGGCAGCATTTCAATACAGCTAATCAATTTAAGACAGCATTGATTAAGTTGAACAAAAGATGATATTGATTGCAGGCAGTAACCAGTAAACAGGCTAATGTTCCATAGTTATCACAGGTCATTGTTAACTACTCATTTAACTTGACAGAGTTATTATTATTAAATATAAAGTCTCAGAGATACTAATTTTGTAATATTTTATAAACTTTTAGAGAAGTGTTCTTTTAATTTAATGATAAGCATTTTCATTCTTTTAAGAAATATATAAATCACTAAATCTTGTTTTTGAATATAGGTAGATATGCTTAGACTCAATGTTGAAGGCTTCTTAAAGGTTTTGTTGGAAATGACTTTTTATGTAATTTAAACTAATTATACATGAACTTAGACATAGTGGGCAGTGAAGTTTGAAGTTGTTCAAAACAGTCACAAGATGTAATTCATTATAATTATTATTACATAAAATTATTTTCAGTGTATTATTTAATAGAGTTAATTTTCTGGTTCTTATATAAAAAGCATGATTGTCATTATTTTATGTTTGTGTTGAGTTATGACATGTGAGGCTTTGTGATTTGATTTCAATTCTTATTTCATTAAATATTAGGAAAATTAAGGCAAAATGATTGGGCTTAGTTTGTAATTTGTTAAAATAAATTTTTCTGGTAAAAGTAATATAATATGTGATCAGTACTATGAGAGTTTAAGGGAGATAGGGAATATCAGGAATAATGAATTTCATTTCGAAGTTTCAAGAGGGGTAATGGACTTTCATACAACTAAATTGTTTTTTAAGTATTAAAGAGAGCAGTTATCAATGGAAAATATAATAATGTTTTGCTAACGTGGATACAATTGAAGAATTGAATTAAATTGGTATGTTCATGAACATATTTGTGGCTTAAATACTGTATGAAGACCATTATCAAAGAATAGTGACAAATGGAAATTGGGAAAGATATTATCAGGGGGCCCTAAAAATCAATGCTAGATCCATTTTGATTTAACATTATAATTAGTGATATGGAAAAGTGGTTAAACAGAGCATATCAATGAAATGCAAAGATAATCCTAATTTAGAAGTAGATAATTTAGAAATTTCAGGCTGAATAAAATGAGATTACCTTTGTAAGAAAGAAAATTTGATTTTAAGATCTGTTTTTTAGTAAATACTAAGAAGCTCCACAAATATCAATGATAGTATATGTCCACTTAACATTGTTCATATTACCCTGTACTGACAGTGCCTGGCTGCAGAACAAAGAAAAGTGCCATAGAATAGGCATAAAATAAGCCTCAGTCATTTAAATTTTATATGTTTTTATTGATGATACTTTTAATTATTATAACTAAATAGACAGTTTAGCAAATTGGTTTTTTATTGTGGTCAACATTATTTTTTATTTTCTTTTTAGGCAGTATATAATTATCTTTAGATTTAAGGAAAAATTATTTAAAACAAGTTTTCATTTTGAGCCATTTATAATCTTCATTATTAAGTGAAATGTAGGTGGTCATTTTAGCCAATTAATTTGCTGACTAAAGATCTTAAGTAGAAAATGTGTATAATGTCTACCAAAGCTGAATGAAGAAGGTTACCATTTGGAAATATAGATTAGTGGTCATATTCATAAAATCTGCTTTCTCTTTTTATAACCACCCTTAGACAGTAAAACTACACTGGCCATCTAAATAACCCTTAATAAATATAGAGAATGACCACTTTAAGAATAAGTGCAATTTTTAAAATATTTTTGAGAAATGTCATTTATACTTTAAGAGTTATAAAAGTCATAAGCTATTTAAGTTACATAAAAAGAACCATCATTCTTAAAGTATATTCACTAAACTACAGGATTTGTATGAAACAAATAAAATATTGGTACATACACCCATGGTGACAGAAAGTATGTTATCAATTTTGATAGCAGGTATATGTTTAGACATTTATGATATATAACACCCTTTGCTTTAAAATTTCCTTTAGAAAAAATAAAACATCAGTTAGACTACAAATGTAAAATGCTTATGGTGCATTATCCCACCTCCCATGATTAGGGAGAGAATGCAGACATGCCACAATAATGCTTTTTATTTCTACTATTTGAACCATATTAATGAGAACATCATTTTTGAGAACTAATTATTTCTATTTGTCTTGTGTCACACTTTCTAATTCCCCTATATTAGCACAGCCAAAGCAAATTAATTGCTTTTCCAGCAGTTGAACCTTGTCCAAGAATGAGCTCACATTCCCTTCCAGTTTCCCTGTTTCTGGGAGTGCATTGTGTCAGAATTTCTCTGGATACTAAACATAGTCTAGAGAATATCTTTACAGATTTCTGTGCGCTCACTTGATGAAATTTATAAGTTTAAGTGACCCGCCAGGAAAGATAAAGTTCTTAGCTGCAAGATTATACATCAAAACAGTTAAAGTGAAATTAAAATTAAATGAATGAATCTCACTGAAGCAAAAAAAGCAGTAATTAATGGTTCCCTTAATTGTCTTCATAAAATATTTGCATGGGTCTAATTTGCATAATTTGCATGTATTAATTAATCTTTCAAAGGAATTTTGTGCTGAGAGAAGCCAAAAAATCTCTTTGTTTTATTTAACATCTAATGAAATATTTATCTTCTTTAATGAACTTCTCATCTTCATTAAAATAAAAATTGCACAAGTTTGTATGTTTTAAATGTTTTTATAATTGAAGTATTCAAAAAATCTCTTTAGATTTGCAACAGCTGAAAAACAAACACATTACTTACCACTCGGTATCATCTCAAAACAGCAATATTTTTTTTAAAAGAAAACCTAATTTTACTTTCTCATATGTGGCAAAGCATTTGGTGAATAAATATAATGATTTAGTGTTAAAAGTACGATTTACAAAAGCCTGATCATTTCTTTTAATGGCAGTGTTATGTTTATGGCTGAAATAGTAGGTAACAAGTGGGAATACATGAGAATCAGTATGTTTAATTGTTTGGGAAATGGTTCATTAGTTGAAAATATTTTAGTTGGTTAAAATAAATTAGTCCATTAAAATTCAAAATATCCATTTGCTATTATTAACAATTCTAGATTTACTGACAATATTTTCTGACAAAGGCTATACAGTTTCAACTTTATTCTAAATCTGCCTGCTGGAGATTTGCAGCCGGAGTTTGATCTCTCACAATCTAAGAGATCACAGTGAAAATCAAGACATGCCTTAAAAGGGATGAAATCCAAAATGTTATCAAGTGCCAAATGGTATATATTCAAGAGAACTAAATAAGAGTTTGTGGAGACTAAAGATATATATAGAGGCCTGGTGCACTAGAGGCCTGGTGCATGAATTCGTGCACCAGTGGGGTCCCTTGGCCTGGCCTGCGGGATCAGGGTGAAACTGGCTCTCCAACTTCCCCTGAGGAGTCTGGGAAATGGTTCATTAGTTGAAAATATTTTAGTTGGTTAAAATAAATTAGTCCATTAAAATTCAAAATATCCATTTGCTATTATTAACAATTCTAGATTTACTGACAATATTTTCTGACAAAGGCTATACAGTTTCAACTTTATTCTAAATCTGCCTGCTGGAGATTTGCAGCCGGAGTTTGATCTCTCACAATCTAAGAGATCACAGTGAAAATCAAGACATGCCTTAAAAGGGATGAAATCCAAAATGTTATCAAGTGCCAAATGGTATATATTCAAGAGAACTAAATAAGAGTTTGTGGAGACTAAAGATATATATAGAGGCCTGGTGCACTAGAGGCCTGGTGCATGAATTCGTGCACCAGTGGGGTCCCTTGGCCTGGCCTGCGGGATCAGGGTGAAACTGGCTCTCCAACTTCCCCTGAGGAGTCTCAGATTGCAAGAGGGCTCAGGCCAGGCCAAGGGACCCCACCGGTGCACAAACAGGGCGAGGGAGGGACCACAGGAGGGCTCCAGGGACCCCAGCAGCAAGCTAACCTACAGGTTGGAACATCTGCCCCCTGGTGGTCAGTGCACATTATAGCAAGCAGTTGAATGGCCTTAGCATATCATTAACATTTTATGCTTTGATTGGTTGAACGGACTACCGGACACTTAGCATATTAGGCTTTTATTATATAGGATATACATTTATTATATAGTATATAATAAAAGTATATACTATATATATACTTACATATATAGTAGGAAATTGTTTATCTTTAAATAGTATTCATTTTGATTTAGCAGAGATGGGCATCAAAAAACATTTCTTACAAGGAAGAACACCAGCTAATGTTTCTAAAGCAATTTGAAGTTTGCTCAGCCTTTTCTCAAATGTTATTTTATGATCCTCATGCATGCCCATTTTATACTATTTGAGAAAACTGAGGTGCATAGAGGTAAAGCAAAGTGCTTGGAAGCAAACTGAATTCAGGACCTGGCGTCCCTTTAACTCCATATACTTTTCTTCTGCATGACATCCATTTCTTATGATAATTTATGAAGTGGCTATAAATGCCTAAATATTAAACTAGATAAGGAGGGTGGCATAAATTTATAAAGATTAAGATTCAAAATTCAAATATATAGTTTTTTCCATGTCAAGTTTAGTAATGTGATAAAATCAATTCCATTGACTTGGGTTTTCTGTAGGGTGTATCTTTACGGAAGCTAAAAGGCATTTCCACTAGGCAACAGTTATTTCTTAGCCCTGCAACTGCTCTCATAATTTACAAATTCTCATGAAGTTTTCTCTAATATAAAAAGGAAAATAAAGTCATTAGGTTACGAAGATTATTACTAATCAGTTACAAAATAAATGTCAATGCAGATTTTCTCTAACATTAACATTGAAAATTTGTTTAAATAACTGAGTTCTAAAAAAATTAAAATTAACATTAGGATGAGTCAGGCCTAGGAGAGCACTGGTAAACTGAGAGCTAGAGTCTAGTGTCAACACTTCTGTTCGTTAGTGTTGTCACCCTGGTAACTCACTTTAACTGCTAAGATCTGCTCTAAGTGTCAATTGCAGAGACATCTAATTTTTTATTAGTACACACACACACACACACACACACGCAGTGTGTCCATGGTCCACTGTGGATGCATGTATTCTGGAATCAGACTACTTGCGATCACATCTCCACACTGCAGTTTATTATCTGTACAACACTGAGTGTGTAAATCAAACTTTCTGATTTTTTGGGTTCCTAATCTATAAAACACAGGTAATGATCATAATATCCACCTCACAGAGTTGTATGGGGATTAAGTAAATGAATATATAGAAAGAGCTTAGGACAGCGCGCCTGGTAGAGGCTAACTTATAGTAAGAATGTGCTATTTTTACAATTCTGCACAAGTTTAATGTAATGGTACTTGCAGTAGTGTTCACTAATGGTAAAAATTAAATAATTTTTGAAATGAAAAGAAAAAATTTAATACAATGAATAATTTTTCCTATGTGATACATGCTTTTTCTTTTAGCATGTTCTGAGGTGGAAAATAAAAATTATATTTACCAGATTTTCCAAAGCATTAAAAAATTAATGACAGAGTGTGAATTGAAATATTTATGTCAATCTAAGCAACATGGGTTAAGGAGATTTATTTGCAGCCATGTATTCTGTATTATTATTCATCTCTTTCCAAATTAAGTAAAAGATAAACCAATTTTTTTTTTTACTCAGTTTAGATGGAAGCATAAGAGCCTCTTAATTTTTTTATTATATTTTGGCAAATTTCTCTTAATATGGTTTGTATTCTCATAGAGTGTGGAGTAGCTACAGACTCTCCTAATTCATATATAATCATACTCCAGAGATAGTAAATCTCCAAACATAGTTCCACTTAAGCTTACTAATTACACCTATAAAACGATGAATGATGGCTACAAATTATTGGATCTGACTCTCATTCTTTATTTATTTCTCCCTGGGAGAAAGAAACTGGATGGGGAGGTTTTAGATCATAATTTATTCCCATAAATAATAAGGTGTGTTGTGTTTTACTTTGATATTGCATACTGTGGTTTTACATTTACTTACGGAATTCCCATTTTAACAGATTAAAAATTAATTATTTGATTTTCATGATAAAATTATATTTACTTGTATTAGTAATTTCAATTTCTGTATTTTTTAATGACTTATACTGTTTTATATAATTTTAAGCTATCTTGTTCCAAGTTATCAGTCTTTTGATTGTTTTTTATAAATTTTTCCAGAAAAGTCATACAAAATGTTACAGTCTAAACCTATCCTTGGTAAAAAGTTTGGAAATAAAGAGAAATTTTACAAATGAAAAATGTAGATTAGATATGAGTCAGCAGGAATGGAAAGTATATTTCTCTTCAAAACACAACAGATGGTTCTGGGTTCTAGCCAACTGTTGCCCAAATGGGACTATAAGCTCAGTACTATCATATTTGTTTTCTGAGGGAACTCAGAAATACACATTTTTATATAAAATTACATATTTTTGAAAGAAGTACTGTTGAAGCCAGAATAAGATATTATCTTTTATGAAACAGAAAAAGAAAAGTTTTCTCAATTCAAAATAGAACCCGTCATATATCAGGTATTAACACATAAACCAAATTGAAAATAGAAATTAAGTCACAAGTAAAGAGAATGGCTCTCCTAGCTTTTCAGAATGAATACAATTTCCCCTAACTACCTTTAATTCAGACATCCTTTAGAAATAATATTTTGAGGCCCACTCCTCATATCTTCCTTCAAAAGTGTGCAATTCAGATTAATTCCATTGTGTTAGGCATGGAAGTGATATGGTTACTGCACATAATTAAAATGTCCAATTTTTTAATCTTTTAAATTATAATTGTACTTCTTAAATTATTAGGATGAGAACCATTTAAAGACATTGCAGGAGGTACTTTAAAAGTTGTTGAATTACATAATATAGCTCATAGGCTTGTATTTTCCAAAAAAATTCAGAGCCAATCTTGGTTAATGTATCCAAGTCTCAATGAATGAAAAGAGTGAAGTAAATCTGGTAAATAAAAAGAAAATTGTTAATGGCATAGCCATTATTCATCTACTTATGGTCTATTTTTGGAATAATTTTTTATAATCCTTCTTAACTTTCCTGGGTGAGACTTTATTGAAATACGATATAATTCAATAACTTCCCAAGGGTTACCAGCATCAGAATCAAAATGTGGCTATAAAAACTATTTCTCCATATCATTTTGTTCCTTATTTGTAGATATTTTATTGCAATTTTACAATGACAACTTAGAGTGCAGACAAAATTCAACTGTGTACCTACTGATACAGTAAATGAGGGCAGGTGGCCCATTGCACCGGACTCATTCAGGTTCAGATTAGACAGAAACTTCTTCAGTGGCTTTCAAAAAATTACCATTGTCAAGTCCAGGTCCAGGGCAAGAACTTGCATGCATATATGCATAACTCGGGGACACAGATAATAGGGAGGTGCAGGCCTGGGGCAGGGATGGGGGTGGCTAGACGGGGTCCATGGGAGAAAAAGAAGACATATGTAATACTTCCAACAATGAAGATAATTTTCAAAAAATAAATGATGGCTAACACTACAACATTTCAGCCATCCAAAAAGAAGTATAAAGTCACTCAAGAATATGAGCTATTGTGTTAACAATAGAGCAAACCTCATTTTGATCTGAAGCTGGTAATAGCATATAGCAGTTCCCACATTTTCTCATCTCATAATTTCACATCCACAACAAAACTCTCAACTGACTAATTCTAAAAATACTGATAGCATTTATCTACACAGTGAAAATGTTATGAAAATTAATGCTGGAGAGATTATAAATAAACACCAAAGTTAGGTGAATATTTTAGAGATTTATATACTTAAGTGCCAAGATAGATAGATTTTTTAAGTCACATACAAATTGATTTCCTAAATTAATGTTTAAATATTTAGTTGGTAGATAATTGCCCACTTTGATATCAAACGCATTTCTTGGTTGCCTTGTTTTGAATAGTATTTCAATGTGTGAATGTATTCCTTTGTGAGAAAATTAGAACATAGGCATCTATTTAAACCTAACAATTCACATAGGAAGGCTGTGAACTATCACAACTCAGTAGGCTTCTTTGCATGTTATTTTTACAAAACAAAGAAAAACATAAACCTTTCTAATTATTCTCTTAATGTTAAAAATGTATATTCAACAGAGGTGAAATTTTATGTTATCATTCCAAAGCTATGGGCTTTTAGATTTAACACTTGGAATGATGAAATATTAGGGAATAGGTATGCATGAAATTTTAGCAATACTTAATGTGATAAATGGCTGTGTAATATTCTTAAAGTCTTGAAAATAATTACTTTGATTATTGTTTTTTACTATTGGCATATGTATAATTTCCGAATAAAATGAGTTAGCAATGTGACAAACTTACATGAATATATAAAACCAGACTTCTTTTTTGTTTGTTTTTGGCTTTGATTTTAGTTTCTTCTTTAGTGTGGTACTGTCTTCTCCCTCTTTATGCCACTAACTGGATGTTTACATTTTCATATGGCTACACTAATTAATAAAAAATATAAAGTGATATCATGAAGGACAGTTTTAGAAGCTCCAAATCATGAAATTTAAGTTATAATTGCCAGGATTGCTGTTTTCATTTTCATGTATATATTTTTCATCTGATCTCTCTTCTTGAAACTCCTCTGACCACCACAAATGTATGAAATCTTTATTGCACTGTAGAATAAAAATAAACAACAACAAAAATCATAGATGGACATGCTCCTCCAACATGGCTTCCAATATGCTTATCAATGCCCCTTTCTGGGAGTCATCACATGAGGAGTTTGGGATAACAAAATTTTAAAATAGCTGTCTGTGAAAAATGAAAATATATATTTAAGTATATATATTATCTTGAATTTTCAAAGTCCATGTTTAGTATTTTAAAAACTCCAAAAATCCTACGGTAAAGTCCTACATTAAAGTAAAAAAAATGTCTTGCATTAATTGTAATATATTTGACTGGGAAGTTAAACTAACATTTCCTAAAATCATCTGACTACAAAATTAATGTGTTGAATTAAATGTATTAATATCTCATGGAATGAAATTTGGCACAATGTTTATTGTAACTAGTTCTTGTTAAATCTATCTGTTGTAACCAATTCGCTTTAGCAATGCTTATATACTTAAGTATGGCCAGAAAAAAGGTAGAAGACATTATATCTTTCCTAAATAACTCATCTTCTAGTACAGGCATACAGAAATAATTTTAATAAAATACATGTAGAGTTAATTCCTATTGATAAAACTGTGGGTATCATGGTATTGTTCAGGGGGTAGTAGAAATTATAAGTCAAATTGTGTTTCTATATTAATATGAAATATTTATACATTACATTAATTATGTGAAACAAATATATTTAACAAAGCAAAACATGTAAATGCATGCTTCTATGTTTAAAAAAATAACACTCAACAAACATTTTAGGTAGTCATCTTTTGAAGTGTTTCCAATAGAACTCAATTTTAGCTTTGTTGTTTATAAGAACTCACTAGCACAATATTAAAACATGCATCCAAGGCCTAAAATTAATTTAATATGCTAAGTCTGAAATTTAGAAAATTTGATGATTTTTTTCCTGAAAAATGTAAAAGATCTTTTGTTCTCTTTTAATGAAGTAACACTCTGATCCAGTGCTTCTGACGTGTAAACAAAGTACTTTCAAAACACAAACAAAGCAATAAAGTCCATTTGGGTGATTAGTGAAGACACATTTAAGTCTAGCTATGTAAGTCTAAATCCTCTGAGATGTCATATTATTGACATATTTTATGTAATACTATTTGCAAACAGAAGAGAAATAAACATTATGGCTGTGTTTGAGTATGGCACTGGACAAATTCCTAAAAATTTATAAAAATAAAGAGTAGGTCCCCTGTATCTGAAATCAATATAATAAATCTAAATCTAATATAAATATTGCATAAGAAGTGTTGATAGAGAATGAGAACAAATAAATGAAAAATGTAATAAATTTAGAAACAAGAATAAGGAGGATCCAAGTTCTGGTGTGCAAAGAATGGGTGGGAAGGTGCACTTAAAATACAAGGGAAAAAACTGTAGGATTTCGAAAAGGAAACCAGTGGTTGATAATTGGAAATAGGTAATCTGGAAACGAGATCCAGGCTAGAGTAAATGCTGAGGTTAGCCTGTTACTGTTGAGTCTGGTATGGCAACGGGGCATTTAGATAGCATTAGGGTAAGAACCTAAGTGAATATAGAACTAGAGTTTGAAAGTGAGGCAGTTTGAATGTGAAGGCCAGACATGACATACAACTTTGGACACTATTAAAGCCTTATTTTGAAAATATAGACTTTATTTCCATAATCTTAATATTGTCATTATTCTGAAAGGCTAGAGTGTCCACCCCTTCCCCTTACAAAGAACAAATTATAATAGCAGATGCAACATTGAGAAGCATATTCTCATGGCTATGACACTACATATCTGGAACATTTTATGCCATCCTTATTTGTATTGAAT
>NW_005371791.1:369323-399516 GCF_000412655.1 Myotis brandtii | reverse complement strand
TGTAGCTTTTTCTATGGTGCTTAGAAAGGACGGATTACTAGTGTTGAATTTTGTCCATTAAAGTGAGTGTAATAAAACTGGGACTGAGAAATTTACAGTGCTATATTATATTCATAATATTAGAATAGAGAATGCTAAAAATGCAGTGGTATAGTAGATAATTCATATTTTGACTTATTTATTTTGCATCTTTGTTGATTCTGCAGATTTTACCTATGACAAACTGTCAATTCAACTCTTGCGTTAAGAGACATGTATTTTTCATGATATTGTTTCATATGGCAATATGTTGACTATCAGTCCTTTCAAGTAATCAAACTACATTGAATAGAATCATAAAAAAGCAACAATAATTTACTCCCATTGTTAGCTTTTTCTTCTGATACATAGTTATTCTTTGCAATCGTTTGAACTGTATAATACATTCTTATTTTGATGAAGGTAAAAATTACACTTATCCTTTAGACTTTGTAGGTAAAGAAAAAATGCTCATGTAATAGTGTTTTGAATGATCACAACAAAATGTGTGTTACACAAAATAATTCTAGTCCTACACTATATTTAAAACTTTACAAGCATTGTGATTTTTCAGTACATAAGGCATTTGGTAATAAAGCCAGGAAATGCCTGGTTAGAGTTGAAGCATTTAGAGAATTCTCATCCAAGGGCTGGATTAGTAAAGAACCTGTGAAAGAGGCTACTCTATTCAGACACCATGTTGCTATCAAAGACCTGATGGGAAAATAGGCAAGACTGATTATCCAAGACTTACAAGTTAATGTTCTTATACTATGTAAGCAAGTTTTCCTAAAAAGGGATGGAACTGAATTCTGTCCAATTGAAATGAGTCAGGGATACTGAGATAAAATAGGCATTCCTGGTTGAACAAAAGTAAGAGTAGTATATGGTCTGTATGGTAGGAAAATAAAGATTTATTATAAGGTAGTCTTGACATAATCTTAGATGAGTTCCTTAAATTCATAGTACTTCTCGAAACTAACCTCAATCCAGGATATAATCATGTACATGGTGACATAAGTTAATTTTATTCATATCACAGTTGCTAGTGATGGGAAAATAAGGAAATGCTGACAGTAACCATAGCCACAAGCTGTTAATTTTAATGGAAACAGTGGCCTATGTTACCATGACCGAGGGCAGAATTTCACAGTGGGCATGCAATATATCAGCATTTATCCTCTTTCTAAATGTATGCACATTTTTAATAATATACTTTAAATGTTTATTTGTAGAGTTCTGGTGTTAATTTTTTGAAATTGTATTAAATAAATTTGGCAATCTCGTGGAATTTAATATATGCTGAGAACAAATTAGAACTTACAATAAACAAAGCATTTCAGATGATTCCTGAAATTCTTTGTTTCCTCAGAGATAATTTGTAAAATGCAAACTTATCTATTAGCATCGCATATATTTGTGGTAGCACATTTTGTCTTTTTTTCATCGCTTTCCATTTTAGAAACCATTTATTGTCTTACATTTGTTATTGTTTGTGGCTGTTTGGTTGATATTTTCCTGAATAATTTGAAAATAATTATGTCTGTTTCATTGCAAAACATGCAGTATAATAAACAACAGCTTCAAATATTCCAAGACCCCAGCTATAACCAAAAGTGAACTTGACCAATAACCACTACTGTGATTTTTCAGTACATAAGGCATTTGGTAATAAAGCCAGAGGATGTCTGAGGGATATTAAAAAGATTGTCTGGTTTCTTGTTCAACATATTATCTTCCTACATGGTTTTAATAGAGAAGTTTAGACTTTTTTTTCTTGTATTTTCTTTTTTGGTAAATGGCAGTTCATTAAATGGTAACAACTTTAACAGTGTGGAATGATTACCTCTGTCACAATTGCACAAAGTGATTTGATACAATCATAATCATTATTATTCTGAAATAAATTTAATATAAGGATTAGACTATTGAAAATTATAATTTTTATTTCTGAGACTGCCACTATATATCATGAAATAAAATTATCAGTCTTCCAGAGAAATCTTTTACTCCCAGTAGAATAAAAGTACCCTCTCTGGCTGGTGTAGCTCAGTGGTTGAGCATCCACCCATAAACCATCCGTTTGATTCCTCATCAGGGCACAGTCCTGGTTTGCATGCTCAATCCCTAGTTAGGGATTGTGCACAAGGCAGACAATTGATATTTCTCTCTCATTGATTTTCTATCTCTCTACCCCTTTCTCTCTAAAAATCAATAAAAACATATTAAAAATATATATTTAAAAAATAATAAAAGTACTCTAAGGTAACACAAGTAATTTACTACAGGATAAATATATCTATAAACATATGTATAGATAGATAGATAGATAGATAGATAGATAGATAGATAGATAGATATAGATATTTAACATATATAGTTTAAAAAGACCCGGCAAGTTCTTTAAACATGTGAAAATTAGCATAATGTGATTTAGAATAATGTGTTCCATTTGTAGCAAATCAGAGATGTTCTTAAAAATTATTTTGCTATAGGAAGACAATAAATATTGTACTGGGAAACATGCAGGTGGGTTTGTTGTTTCTCTGAAATGCAGTCAAGTCTCCAGGAGAACTTACAAGGTGGCTTGGTGAGTTCACATGACCCAGAGTTGGGTTATCAGTCTTCTCCAGAAGAAAGCAAACAGATATATTAAAACACTGGAAGTCATAAGAACTGAACAATTTACCTATGTCATTGACCAGCACATCTTTTTATAAAGGAAGGAGCATTAATTATGTGTTGTGGCATAACAAATTATTTCAAAACTTCATTGTTTATTACCTCACATGTATTACCTCACTGTTTCTGTATGTGAAGAATCGTGGAATAGCTTAGTTGGGTCCTCTGCTTCAGGCTCTTTCCCAGGCTGTAATAAGTTGTTGGCAGGAGCTGCAGTCATCACTAGACTCAACTGAGGCAGGGCCTACTTCCAAGCTTCTCGTATGGCTGATGGCATCCTCCTGTCCTCAAGAGTGCTGGACTGAGAGCCTCAATACTTGCTGACAATTAACCTGAAACCATTATTTGTTTCTTGACACCTGGACTCTCCATGGGGCAACTCAGTACCTGGTAACCTGCTTCATCAGATCAAGCAAGTGAAAAGATTCAGAGAGAGAGTGTGTCTGCCAGCAAGATGAAAGTCACAGTTTTTTATAACCTAATCTTGGAAGTGACTTCTCATCACTTTTGCCATATTCTCCTTATTAGAATGAAGTCACTAGGCACAGCCCACACTTAAGGTGATAGGGATTATACAAGGATGTGACTACCTGGAGAGAGGAAGCAATGCTGGCTATCTTAGAGGAATTCTACCAAGGAGGGCTATGTAGAAAATGAATCTGTCAAGTTACCTAGAGAGAATGGGATCTAACAGGGAATACTATATAATTCAAATATTTTATGAACCCAGGAATATCTCCAAAAGTATATCACACGTCCACATTCATTTCTGGTTCGTTGCTAAATGAGCATTTGCCAAAACTTGCCTGTTTAACTGTTTCCTCTGGGCTTATATATCTGGACAGACATTTTACTGATTCTCATATTCTTCTTTAGATATGTTGATGCTGTCAATACACTTTCTTACCTGTTTGCTAGTCTGTCTCTTTAATAAGACTTTTAAGTTTTTAGTGCACAAGAGCTACCTTACTTAATAGTTCTTGTACAGCATATTATTGTTCTCATCCCCACACTGTCTACATAACATTTGATGATTCCATTAGATAAGATATAAAGAAAAGCTTCCTTCAAAAGTGCCATTTATTTCATTTAAAAAATCCTCCTATTTATTGAAAAAGTTTGAGATTTTTTCATTGAAGTTTGTCATTTGTGTAGTTTAACACTAGCCCAGCATTATGGTTCAGCATTGCATAACTATGTTAAACAAAGCTCTAGAGATTTAGAACTTTATTCACTCACAATTACTTCCTAAAACAAATATAAATTTATTGAAATTACTGTATTATTAATGCTACTAGAGGCCTGTTGCAGGAAGATTCCTGCAAGAACAGGGCTTCTTCAGGCCTATTCCTGCAAAAATAGGGCTTCCTGAGACCGGAGCGAAGCAGAGAAGGGAGCAAAGCCCACCAAGGCGGGCTTCGCGCCCTTCTCCGCTGCCTCGGCTCCTTCCCGTCTCTGCCGCCTTGGCTCCCTTCCTTCCCTGCTGCCTCGGCTCCCTCCTGTGTCCTCTACTTTGCCTCCCTCCCATGTTGGCCGCCTCGCTCCCTCCCTTCTCCACCACTTCATTCCCTCCCATGTCCGCTGCCTCAGCTCCGCTCCCGTCTCTGCTACCTCCGATCCGTTCCCTTCTCTGCCGCTTGGCTCCCTTCTGCAGTGCGTGGCTTCCTTCTACACTGTCTTCAGTCTTCGCTGGGCACCTGTGTATGCAAATTAACCGCCATCTTTGTTGGGTTAATTTGCATACTCTTATGATTGGCTGGCGGGCGTAGTGAAGGTATGGTCAATTAGCATCTTTGTCTTTTATTAGTGTAGATAGAAAATAGAAAAAATAGAAAATGTTATACTTTAAAAGAAAAATGAGGATTTTTTTTATATATAAAAAATAAAATAACTAGACTCTCACAAGACCTGCCCTACTAATTGACACCTTTGGTTTTCCCCCCATACTTATTTTGAAAACTTAATTTATTCACCAAGTATTTTGCCAGTTTCTTGCAGTTCTGAAGGACACATATGCTTGACTTGAAAGTGGCTTGTTTCCCTTCTGGCAGTATCTATTTTATCAAACAAGGCATCACTTTTTTTCCTACCCTCTGTTTTAATTAGGCAAAGGAGATAATTTGTCCATTCATCACTCAGGTTCAGTTGTGCCCTCACATGATTATCTTCTTCCATCTCTGTTTCTTAGTCTTCTTTGCCCCAGATATGGATAGAAGAATAGAGAAAGTAATGATATTTTATTGTGCTTCACTTTGCTGAAGTTGAGAGGTCTCACCTTCCAATCAGGACAAAGTAACCTAAGTGCAAAGTACCGCATTCTCACTTGCTGGTACATTAACCACTCTGATGGTTTCTCACTTCTTACTAATGAATGCTTAATTAGAACACACACACACACACACACACACACACACACACACACTTTACCAAAGCAGACCTAAAAGCAATATAATTTTTATTTATTTACAGAAACAAAACTTTTAAAGAGGTCTGTGCTTGTCCTTTTATTTTTGTTTCAAACAGTTAAACAGACAGTCATTTCTTTATATCAAAATGCACATTAGCATACACAGTCCTAACTAACTGGTAATACAGTTAAGCGAACTCCGTAGACTTTAAAATTGTAAGTTTACCATTAAAACATAATGGACCAATAGACCAGAATCCAGTTTATATCCACAGCCCAGTCCAGTAAGTTTCTTAAATCTTAACCTGGTTTTTCTGAAGAACTCTATTAAGATGATCACTAAGCATATTTTTACTAATATTTGAATAGGTCTTGCCAAATGTCTTGTTGATAGCCAGAAAACATACTTACTATGAAAATACTGCCCATTTAAACAGTGAAACAGTGTATGTAGATAGAGGAGGGTGTCAGTCTTCAACATTAATAACTATCTGATATTGGTGATGTATTAAACTTTACTCAGGCAAATTTTTATGTTTTGAATTTGAAAAAATATTTATAAAAAAGTTCAAAAAGGTCTCAAAAGTTTCATATTTAATTTAACAAGATTCATCTACTAGTAATATTTTGTTACAGTGTACTTTATACTTTTCTCTCTCTGCATTGTATTTTCGGACTTATTTGAGAGTAGCATGTATAAATCCTGAAGTGTTATATTTACCACATGTATTTCAGGGGCATTTACAAAAAGAAAAAGGGATATGCTTTTGTATATAAACACAATATATTTATTAGCTCAATAAATATTTCATTGACACAATCATTTTATTTAATCTGACTTTGAAATTCATATTTTGTCTTTTGACCTAATCAAGACCCTTAGAGCATTTTAATAGCATTTCTGAGTCCAAATTAGGATCACATATTATATTTAGTTGTCATTTCTTTTTAGTCTCTTTGACCTTGATCATTTTTTTGGCCTGTTAAAAAAAAGTTTATGAAATTGACATTTTTGGAAGAGTTCAGTTTTAGCAGACTGTTTATCAGTTTACATCTGATGCTTTCTCATGATTAGTCTAAGCCAGTATGCTACCCAAGTGAGGTTGTATTCTTCTCAAGGTATATCACCCAGAGACATATAATATCCATTATCCCCTCATTTTTTATGTTATTTCGGTAGTTTTTCCAAATATTTTTATTGAGCACTTGCCAGGTTCCAGGCAATGTTCAAAGTACTAGAAATACACATGGGCATATGGTATGTTATCTGCTTGTAAGGAGATTGTGGCCAGACTTTAATAAATTTCTCTAGGATCGAGAACCTCTATGTAAGTGTTAGTGTAGTTGCAACATCTTGATGGAAACAAGAGTTTAGATCCTATGACAAGTGGTTGTAACAACACTTAAGTTCTAGTAATACAATGTATGGGTCCAAAACTTCTCTACATGAGTATAGGCTGAACATTTATGACTAAAAGTTTTGTCAAAAGGATAATCTTTTAACATTAAGCATAGAACTTTCCTTATTGTTTAAACCACCAATAGATAATTTCTGATGATTTTGTAAGGCTTTATTATTGAAAGTATTACATATGTTGTCTTTCTTCCCTCTTTGACCTCTTCTAGCCTGTCCCCGCCCCATGCCCTAGGCCTTCACCACCCTATTGCCTGTGTCCATGGGTTATCCATATATGCATACAAGTTGTTTGGTTGATCTTCTTCCCACCCACCCACCTATCCACCTTCTTCCCTCTGAGATGTGATAATGTGGTCCATACTTCTGTCTCTGTTTTGTTCATCAGTTTATTTTGTTCAGTAGATTCCACATATAAATGATATCATGTGAGATTTTTATTTCTCTGACCAGCTTATTTTGCTTAGCATAATAATTTCCAGTTCCCCCTATGCTGTCTCAAAGGGTAAGCAGACATTTTTTTTTACTGCTGCATAGTATTCCATGGTGTAAATGTACCACAGCTTTTTTTATCCAGTCATCTACTGATGGACACTTGGGCTGTTTCCAGAACTTAGCTATTGTAAATTTCACTGCTATGAGCATACATACTTTCTGATTGGTGTTTTGGGTTTCTTAGGATATATCCCTAGAAATGGGATCACTGAAAGTTTCATTTTTAATTTTTTGAGGAAACTCCATACTGTTTTTATTATGTCTGTACCAGTCTGCATTCCCACCAGCAGTGTACTAGGGTTCCTTCTTCTCCACATCCTCACCAGCACTTGTCATTTGTTGATTTGTTGATGGTGGCCATTCTGACAGGTGTGATGTGTTACCTCATTGATATTTTAATTTGCATCTCTCTGATGATCAGTGACTTTGAGCATTTTTTCATATGTCTCTTGGCTATCTGTATGTTCATATTGGAGAAGTGTCTATTTTGGTCACTTGCCCATTTTTTAATTGGACGGTTTATCTTCTTTTTGTTAAGTTGTATGAGTTCCTTATATATTTTGGATATTAATTGTTTATCAGATGTATCATTGCCAAATATGTTCTCCCATACAGTGGACTCAGTTTTCATTTTGTTAGTAGTTCCTTTTGCTGTCAGAAACTTTTTATTTTGATATAGTCCCATTTCTTTATTTTCTTCTTAGTTTTCTTTGCCCTAGAAGGTGTATCCACAAACATATTGCTATGATGGATGTCTGAGACTTTGCTGCCTATGGTTTCTTCTTGAATTTTTATGGTTTTGCATCTTACATTTAAGTCTTTTATCCATTTTGAGTTTATTTTTGTATATGGTCTAAGGTGGTGTTATACATAGTTTAATTTTTTTGCATGTATTTGTCCAATTTTCCCAACACCATTCATTGAAGAGATTGTCTTGATTCCATTGTATGCTCTTGACCCTTTTGTCAAATATTAATTGAGGGTAAACTCGCTTGGATTGATTTCTAGGGACACTGTTTGTTTCATTGATCAATATGCCTTTTCTTGTGCCAGTACAGGATGTTTTGATTACAGTGGCTTTGTAGTATAACTTGATATCTGGTGTTTTGATCCCTCCAACTTTGTTCTTCTTTCTCATGATTGCTGCAGTTATTCAGGATCTTTTTTGGTTACATATAAATTTTTGGATTATTTGTTCTAGATCTGTGAAATATGCTGTTGGTAATTTAATAGGGATTACATTGAATCTATAGATTTCTTTGGGAAGAATGGACATTTTAATGATGTTAATTCTACCAATCCACGAACACGTTATATTCTTCCACTTGTTTATATCTTCCTCTATCTCTTTTTTTAAATGTCCTGTAGTTTTCTGAGTATAAGACTTTTAACTTCTTGGTTAAGTTTATTCCCAGGTATCTTAATTTTTTGTTGCTATGCTAAATGGGATTGTTTATTTAGTTCCTTTTTCTAAGAATTCATTATTGGTATATAAAAATGCCATTGATTTCTGAATATTAATTTTGTATTATGCTACATTGCTGAATTCCTTTATTAAATCTAGTAGATTTTTGGTGGAGTCTTGAGGGTTTTCTATGTAAAATATCATGTCATCTGTGAATAATGACAGTTTTAATTCCTCCTTTCCAATTAGGTTCCTTTTATTTGTTCTTGTCTGATTGCTGTGGCTAGCACTTCCAGTACTATGTTGAATAAGAGTGGGGAAAGCAGACATCCCTGTCTTGTTCCTGTTCTTAGGGGGAATGGTTTTAGATTTTGCCCATTGAGTATGATGTTGGCTGTAGGTTTGTCATATATGGTTTTTATTATGTTAAGGTATGTTCCCTCTATTCCCACTTTGCTGAGAGTTTTCATCAAAAATGGGTGTTGGATTTTGTCAAATGCTTTTTTTGCATATATTGATCATGTGATTTTTGTCATTCAATTTGTTTATGTGATATATCACATTTATTGATTTTTGAATATTGTACCAACCTTGCAACCATGGAATAAATCCCACTTAGTCATGGTGTATGATCTTTTTAATATATTGCTGGATGCGATTTGCTAACATTTTGTTGAGGATTTTAACATCTATGTTCATCAGGGATATTGACCTGTATTTCTCTTTCTTTGTGGTGTCTTTTTCTGGTTTTGGAATTAGGATAATGCTAGCCTCATAAAAAGAGCTTTGAAATCTTCCTTCCTCTTGGATTTTGGGGAATAGTTTAAGGAGGTAGGTGTTAGTTCTTCTTTGAATGTTTGGTAAAACTCCCCTATGAAGCCATCCATCCATTTTGTGAATGACAAAAATCACATGATCAATATATGCAAACAAAAGCCATCCAGGGCTTTTGTTTGCTAGTAGTTTTTTGATTACTGCTTCAGTTTCATCAATTGTTATTGGCCTATTCAGGTTTTCTGAATCTTCCTGATTCAGTTTTGGAAGATTTTTTTTTCTAGGAATTTATCCATTTCATCCAAGTTTTCCAGCTTTTTGGTATATAGTTGCTGATAGTATCCTATATAATAAAACCCTAATATGCAAATCAACCGAACTGCGGAACGACCAGCAGAACGACCAGTCACTATGAGGCACACTGACCACCAGGGGCAGATGCTTAACATAGGAGCTGCCCCTGGTCTGGGGCAACCCCTTCATTGAGCTTCTGTCCCCTGAGAAGGAGGTGACTGGCAGTGGCGATTGGGGGGCAGGGCCGGCCAGCAGGTGGTGCCAGGTCGCCAGCCAAGGTGGGTGCCAGTGGGGGCCTCCCAATCACCCAGCCCGCCGGTTGCCCCACAGAGGAAGGCGACTGGTGGTGGTGGTAGGGGGTGGGGCTGGTAAGTGGGCGGTGCCAGGCTGCCAGCCAAGGCGTGTGCCTGTCAGGACCTCCAATCGCCCTGCCTGCCGGTCACCTCACAGATGGCCCTGATCGCTGGCCAGGCCTAGGGACCCTACCCTATATATTGGGAACAGTCTCTTAGATTTAAAATTAAAACCTTGGCAAGGCTACTCTAACATTGAAAAAGCCTAGGGACCCTACCCTATATATTGGGAACAGTCTCTTAGATTTAAAAATTAAAACCTGGCAAGGCTACTCTAACATTGAAAAAACAGGATGATGCAGCGATGATATGCTTCCACATTTCGTGGTCAGCCCTGATTCTGACACTTATAACTGTGTGACAAAGCCAATTACTTAACTTCTCTCTGCTTCAGTTTTTCTACCCATAAGATGGAGAAAATGGCACTACTGTCTTAGAAGGATCATGTTATGTACTACTTTTTATAATCAGGGCAAAAAAAATGTAGCTGCCCATACAACAGCAAGATGCCTTTCACTTGTATGAAAAGTATGGTCACTGGTGCATGCAGCGTCCCGGATTGCGAGAGGGATGTCAAACTACCAGTTTAGGCCCAACATCCCCCAAGAAGTCCTGGATTGCGAGAGGACACAGGTGGGGTTGCGGGACCCCACCCCCTGCACAAATTTTGTGCACCGGGCCTCTAGTTTCATTTTAATCCTTTGTACTTCTGTGGTGTCAGTTATTAATTCATCACTTTAGTTTCTGATTTTATTTATTTGGGTCCTCTCTCCTTATTTTTTAATGAGTTTGGCTACAGTTTCATCAATCTTTTTTATCTTTTCAAAGAACCAGCTCTTGTTTTCATTGATCTTTTGTGTTGTTATTTACAATATGACATTTAGTCTCAATATCATTTATTTCTAATTTAATCTTTATTATTTTCTTCCTTCTACTTATTCTGGTCTTTTCTTATTGTTCTCTTTCTAATTCTTTAAGTTGTAGGGTTAAATAGTTTATTATTAATTTTTATTCTTTTTTGAGTTAGGCCTATAGTGCTATGAACTTCCCTCTCAGGACTGCTTTTGCTGTGTCCCAGAGATTATGGGTTGTGTGTTCATTTTCATTTGTTTCCAGGAAGTATTTTATTACTTTCTTGACCTTATTGGTAAACCATTCATTGTTTAATAACATGCTATTTAGCCTCCATATATTTGAATCTTTTTTTAGTTTTTTACTGTAATTGAATTCCAATTTCATGCCATTGTGATTTGAGACGATGCTTGATATAATTTCAGTCTTCTTGAAATTGTAGAGACTTGTTTTGTGTCCTAACATGTGGTCTATCTTTGAGAATGACCCATGTGCACTTGAGAAGAATGTATATTCTGCAGCTTTGGGGTGAAATATTGTATAAATGTCAATTAAACCCTCCTGATCTAATGTGTCATTTAGCATCATTGTTTCATTGTAAATCTTTTGTCTGGGAGATCTATCCATTGAAGTCAGTGGGATGTTAAATTCCCCTACTAGGACTGATTTGCTGTCAATATCTCCCTTAAAATCCTCTAGGAGTTTTTATTATATATATATAATAAAATATATGTGTGTGTGTGTGTGTGTGTGTGTGTGTGTGTGTGTGTGTGTGTTTCTATATTGGGTTTACCAGGGTTATAACCTCTTGTTGGATCAATCCCTTTAGTATTATGTAGTGACCTTTGTTGCCTCTTGATGGCCTACATTTTGAAGTCTATTTTGTCAGATGTGAGCATTGCTACCCCAGCTTTTTTTTGTTGTTTCCATTTGCATGGAAAATTTTTTACATCCCTTCACTCTCATATTGTGTTATTCTCTTGTTCTGAAGTGGATCTCTTGTAGACAGCATATAATTGGGTGATGTTTTTGTATCTATTCAGCTACCCTATGTCTTTTGATTCGAGCACTTAATCCATTTACATTATTATTGATAGGTACTTATTTATTACCACTTTAATTCTATATGCCTATGTTTCTCTATATATATTTCTTCTTCTCATTACAGCAGTCCCTTTAGCATTTCTTGCAGTGCTGGTTTGGTGGTGATAATCTCCATTAGCCTTTTTTTTTGTCTGGGAAGCTCTTTATTTCACTATTTATTTTGAATGATAGCATTGCTGGATATAGTAATCTTTGTTTGAGATGCTTGCTTTTCAATACCTTGGATACTTCATGCCATTTCCTTCTAGCCTGTAGAGTTTCTGATGAAAAATCAGCTGACATCCATATGGGAGCTCCTTTGTAGATAACAAATTGCTATTTTCTTGCTGCCTTTAAGATTCTCTTTTTGTCATTAATTTTTGGCATTTTAATTATGATGTATCTGGGCTTGGGCCTGTTTTGGGTTCTTCTTGCTTAGGACTTTCTGTGCCTTCTGTACTTGTGTGATTATTTCCTTCACCAGGTTAGGAAAGTTTTCTGCCATTATTTCTTCAAACACATTCTCTATCCCTTGTTCATTTTTTTTCTTACCCTTCTGGCACTCCTATGATGTGAATATTGTTACATTTCATGTTGTCTCACAGCTCCCTTAAGCTGTTCTTTCTTTTTCCATTGTTTTTTTTTCTTTTTTGGTTCTCTGACTGAGTGATTTTTCCACCCTGTCTTCTAATTCACTGATTCGATCTGCAGCTCACCCTAATCTGCTGTGCATTCCTTCCACTGTGTTCTTTATTTAGTATTATGTCATTCTTCATAATTACTATATCTTTTCTCAAGCTGTTGAGCATCCTTGCCATCATTATTCTGAACTCTATGTCTGATAAATTTCTTACCTCCATTTCATTTAGCTCTTTTTCAGGAGAATTCTCTTGGTCTTTCATTTGGGGCTTATTTCTTTGTCTCCCCATTTTGGCTGCCTGTTTGGTTTTGTGTCTATGTATGAGGTAGATCTGCTAGTGCAGGACAATGCTAGATACTGTTTCTGAATTGCACTGAGTACCCTGTTTGGAGCTATAAATAATCCACAGATTTTGGTTCCCTCTGCTGGGCCTGGGTGCCTTTGGGAAAGACCAAGATGAGCACCAAGGTCTGCTTCCTAGCCTCTTACCCTGGATTAAATCAGGCAAAGAATCAAAGTCTCCAGAGACCTGGCTTTGTCTCTAGTTTGATTGTTATTCAGTCTTGATTAGCTGCAGGCGATAGACCACAGAATGGGGTGAGAGGTTTTCCAACAGGGTGGGACAAATGCTCCTGCCTGCAGGCTGATTGTTATTCTCAGTCTCTTAATGGGCCTTAGAAACTTCACAGGGTGGGGCAAGGGGTTTTCCAATAAGGTGGGGCAATTACCCCCCACCCCCCCCCAGGTAAAAGGTGCCTGGATAGTAAAGGTCTGCCACAGATAGATGTCCTCTGCAGTATGAGGGAATGTCTCAGCATAGGAAACTGGGGAGTCTGTCTTCCAAGCTCTGCACCAGAGCCTCCATTTCTGTCCTCTGCTCACACACCTCCAGTCCACTTTGCCCTCCCTTTGCTGGGACCCAAAGTGAGTGGCTGCACATGAAATTTTGTGTTGGCCCTTTAAGAGGGTGTTTGCATTTCCAGCTGTCTTTCCCTGACAGACAGCAACCCTGCTGCTTTTCACAGCCAGGTGTTATGTGGACACCTTTCTGACTTCTGGTGCTCTGGTCTGGGGAGCCCAGCTTGGGGTTTAGACCCCAGAGTTCTCAATGGGAACTCCCCACAGCTAAGATATTTCTCCAAAACTTCAGCTGCTGTCTGTGGGAGCCTGGCCAGCCCTTTTGTGCCTCTGCACTTCCTACCAGTCTCTATGTGGTCTATACTTTTTGTCCTTGGTTATCAAGGTTATCTCCAGCTAGTCTTCAATTGATTATTCAGGATGGTTTTTCTATATTTTAGTTGTAATTCCAGTTTGGTCCTGGGAGCATGTCAGTGTAGCTTCCATTTATTCCACTACCCTTTTGGAATTTCTTGATGACTTTTGAAATCAATTTTGCTTGGTGTGGTCATGGAGGTATGGCCTTAAGAACATTTAGTGCATAGAACCACAGGGTCCAGATTTTTACTCTAATTGGGGAAGATTGTTGAGTTACAGGATAAAAGGTCTTTAATACCCAGTAAAGCAGGATTATCTTAGACTCTGGTAGTAAATTCCTCTTTGTCCATAGAGAGCATTAATATCACAGTTGAGCCTGAAATCCAAGAAAAATGTCTCTTTTGTTAAGATATTGACATGAATGTCACTTCTCAGAGGAATTGAGATACTGTAAACTGATCTAGCTATTTGAGAAAAGTGTTTAGCCTAGGGTTGGAGTTGACTAAATAACTCCAAGCCAAGTAAGATTAACCATAGCCATGTGTAGATATTGAAATGCCTTCTCTTCACATTCTTCAGTTCAGCCTTCCTTACTGATTTTTCTGTTTAGTTTCCCATGTAAAATGTTGTGATTATATCAGCTTGCACAATGGCGATCCCTTCTAGCCCTACAATACCTAACGTCTAGTTCCACCTGCCTCAAATTGTTCAGCTGTCAAAGTGCATGTCTCTCCTTTATTCCTGTGTGTTACCTAGAGCCTTACACAAAGTCCCTTACATGGAAAAGGCATGGTTTCATTTTCACTTTTTGTCTAAAAACATAGTTATCTTTTAATGTGTATACTATAATTTTTAGATGATGATCTGTCCTGGGAACATGTTTTAAACTAGACCGTGTTATTCTCTGAAGAGAACTGAAACATATGTAAAAGAGGTTCTTGATTATATTTTATATTATCCATACTTAAGACTTTACTTCTACCAGTTTTGTAAATAAACATGATATTATCTACTCTGAATTCAAGTGAGCTGGATTGTATTGGTCCATTAGGTCACCCATTACCTACTGCTTGTACTAGTATAGATGGAATGCGCAGAGAGAATACCCTTGTGTTCTCTTACACACGTTCTGTACCACTGTCTAGAATAGCATCATGTACTTATGGAGAAACTATTCAAAAGATCTGAGTTCTTGTCCACTCTGTGAGCCTCAGGGTTCTGCAGCTATAACCCTAAATTAGATAAAATTCAAAATCTGTTGCAGCTTTTCAGTTTTTACTGTTTAATTTTATTTTTTACACACTCTTAAATATGACTCATAGAAAATCACTTATACTGTTATTATCTGCATTTCATGAGAAGAAATGCTATTTATTTAGTATCCTCTTTAAAAAGTGCTTATGCTGAACATCAATCTCTCTTTAAAAATTTCTCATACCAAGCGTAGACTTTGTGTCTCTGCTCCATTGCTTTAGCAGTAGCAGAATGTTCTCACTCTAAATATAAAATTATAAAAAAAGCAAGAAACAATATTTTCTTTAATTAACTTCTTCTTTTGGGTGTTTTAGAAGAGGGGTTATGACTTGACAAAGATTCTTTCCATCTGGTCCTGTTTGTTTGCTTTTATTTTTACTTCCTTTCTTTGTCTTATCAAATATCACATGAATCATTAACATTTGTTTCCCCCACTTGTTTTGATTTCTCATGATTAAGACATTATGTTGAGAGAGGCTCAAAGCTACTATATTTCATATTAACCTAATTTTAAGTCAATATCAAACTTTCTAGATATATGATCTTATATGTTTGCCCTGTTTATGTTAGTATTTTCCTCAGTTCTGGTGTAGGGAAACATTATGCACATAAATGTCCTGTTCTGTGAAAGCAGCAAACGTCATTAGATTCTAATGGTCTACATATAAATTTTGAACAAATAGATGGCTTTTTAAATAAAGCTACTTTCTAACAGGAAATGCAAATTATTAAGCCCTTAGTGGAGAAAATACATAAGAGAACCTTATGGATGTTTACAGGGGTGTTTGTATTCAAAACTGGAATATCTATTTGTAAATTGTGTGATACTTTTTACTAGTATAGTTCCTTGTTAATTATTTCACTACACAGTGAAATAATTGTATTTCTGGTGTCACCCAACTAAGCAATTTGAAATTGTCTAGTATGTTTGCCACCTTCTAATATAAAATCTTGTTGTGTGGTATAATTGTTATTGAGCAAATTTTATTTGTTTTTAAAGTAAATGATAAAGCTATGCAATACTCTAGTTTTATACATGAAATAAAAGCTAAACTGTATAGATGTGTATGTTAGACATTATAATAAACATTTATAATAAAACCTTCAAATACATTAAATCAAAACAATAGACTTAATACACAAACATAAAATAAAATAAAACAAAACTATGTGATTCATTCCCCATTTCTCTTTCCTTTGCCACAGCAAATAAATAACATATAGAATCTATATACTTAATGGTCTGATTTGGTTTCAACTTTAATATTAAAATATGAGATCCATTTTTACAAGGAATTTAAAATGTTTTCTTCAACTCATCTATAGATCTAACCTTAGAATAACAATAAACAACATACAAAAATTCACACCTGCAATAAACTATTCAGTGATCTAGATACTTTCTTATACACCAAATTATAGCTGTAAGCATCAAATTACAATGAACTCTGGAACTATTATGAATTTTTAATTTAAAAAGTTTCACTCAATCCTTACTCCCAAATGCTTTTAATTAGAACAGAATCTTTAATTAAGTACTCCCATGCACAAAGTATAGCTTGGCTTTTCTGTCATATTAGCCTCCCATACGAAAGCAAACAATCATTGTGTTGAAGGAAAATATTTTCTCCAAAACCAAACTATAAAAATTCTGGTTCTGGTTTCAAGTTGTTCAGTTGAGGCTCTGCATACTAAAAGGAAGCCCCTGTCTCTGGGAGGACCATGAGAAACAGAACCAGCGAGGCAGTGACACTGATGGTACTGAGATGGAGAAGAGCCAGTCCCTCATCTCTGCAAGTCAGAGACATAGAGTCTCTTCCAGTCATAGCCCAATTGCTTATAGGATGAAAGTAATACAATAGGATGGACATGAAATTTGGATTCACATAAATAGCAAACCACTTCACTTCCGTTTGCAAGTCTTGCAAAAGTGTGCAATATATTTAACCCTTTTGAGCCTTCATAGCTATTTATAAAAGACACTAAGGGATACCTATTTTGTTCAGTTTAGATTTGCTATCTATAAAGTGCCCTGAACACAGTAGGTGCTCAGAAAATATGAAATATCTGGATAATAATTATCATTGTCTTTATTGCCAATTTACTTGATCTTAAAGAAAAGTTATCATCCATTTGAGATATCAATGAATAATTGATAAACCTGGCTCACCATCAGGAACAAATAGGAAAAAATATTTTTCTGTGGCCAATGCATGCAGAAATAAAAAAAAATATATATATATAGAAAATAGTGGGTAGGTGTGAGACTGTCTAGTCAGAAAGTAAGTATAATGCATAAAGGGAAGCCCTTAAAACAAAGCATATGAATAAGCCCTCTGAGTTTCCGGATGTGAACAACACTAAAGTCTTACTAGCCATGGAAACACTCCTGGGATTCCAAAGAACTCCACACAGTAGCTTGTTTTTCCCAGGCTTCTCTATGACCTTACAACTTTTCTTGCTGTTTGAATAGTCAGGGAAGGAGAAAGTATTGAAAACATTATTTTATAATGTAAAATCATGGCACAGTTTGAATTATAGGCCTGTGTATCCTTCCATTTAACTTTCACTCAGGTGGTTTGTTATCAGAAGACTGAGATAGTTCTCATAGCTGAGAGGCCTATTTTTAGGTCTGTGGGTACATCCATAGGTGGTTATTTGCTGAAGGTTGCAGGACCAATACTATAACTTATCTGTAATAATATAAAATTAGTTAGAACTTTTTTCTTAAATATATTGAATTATGCATAAGTATGTTTCAATAAAGATGACAAAATTATAAAGTAGAATTGCGTTGAAAGTTAGGTTCTGTAGACGAAGGAAGAGAGAATCACTCTTTTAGGGTCTGTCCATGCCTCATCTATTGCTGCTTCCAGTTAATTGTAAGGCAGATAATCTCTGATGTCTAAGTGTTAATTAATCATAAAAATGCCATAATTGTAGCAGTTGGGATTTGTTTTATAACTGGAATCTTCAAATGCTTGATGCATTAGTTCATCTATTAGGAACACACATTAGTCAAAAAATGTAAAGAGAGACTTATTAAAAGTGGAATTATTATAAATCAGATACTGAGTACACAAATATAATGTATGTAATTGCTATACTATAAATGCATTTTATAGAAGATGTATGGTAAATATGCTTACACATTAATTATTGTTATATTTAAAAATAATTTAGTTTTATTTAAAACAGATTCAGCTAGCTAGACTTTAAAATTTCTAATATGCTACAGATAATTATTTTTATTACATAAGCATATTAATGAATATATTTTTCCAAAAATTTAGCATTTAATACTGCATTAAAACTTTAAAAATGTATTTATTAATTGAATTATCATAGAGAGAGGAAGGGAGAGAGAGAAACATTGATCAGTTGCCTCCTGAAGGCTCCGCAACCAGGGATTGAACTCGAAACCTGGGTATGTGCCCTGACTGGGAATCAAACCCACCACCTCTTAGTGTACAGAACTACATTCCAACTAACTGAGCCACACCAGCAAGGGCTGCAGTAAAATTTTAAAGAAAGAATGCTACAGCATTCTCATTATGATTCTAATGGGGAAAGAAATATGGCTGCTTCGTTTGTGGGTCTCACCTTGTAGTAGAGACAAGTGCAATGGAGTTAATTCTTAGAGTGCTTGCATTAGAGAATAAATAGGAGATTCTATTTAGAGAATTTCAATAGAAAGGAGCAGAAAAATAAGTGGGGAAGGAGGAGGCTTCTAAGAAGGAAAATGGGCCTGAATTCTCCATTGCATTACAGAGCTTGGTGTGCCATAAAATATGAAGGAGAGTCACTGAGTAAGAGGAGAGTGGTGATAGATAAGGTTAGAGAGGAAGATTAATACCAAATTATGTAGCATCTTGTAGATGGTGATTATGGCTAGGGGATCTTTTATATTTTATTATTTCTTAAAAGTTATCTTTATTGTTGAAAGTATTACAGATATCTCCCTTTTTTTTTCCTATTGACCCTCTCCACCCTGCACTTGCCTCCCTCCTCCTCAGGCCTTCATCACACTATTGTCTGTGTCCCTGGGTTATGCATATATACATATAACTTCTTTAGTTGATCTCCCTCCCCCACCCCTGCCTTCCCTCTGAGTTTAATCAGTCTGTTCCATGCTTCTAGGTCTCCGGTTAATGAATTATTTTTATATATCCACTCTTCACTATTAGATTTGTTCTACGTATTATGCTATAAAAATCACAGAAAATTATAAAATTATTTTTCAAGACTTCATGTACAAAAATTTTAAAAACCCATCTTGAGCCCTGAAATGTTAATTTTGAGCAAATTACCTGTTCACAGGTTTTGTTAAGGACCTCAATTGATAGAATTTGAATTTTGGGCAAGTTGAGAATGTCTCTTTCCTCTCTCTCTAATCCTAGGAAACATTGTCTATTTAAAAAAAAAGAATGAGAATGATATTCTTAACATAGTTGAATACATAAGAGAAATAATGAGACAATTGAAAAGGGAGAAAAGTAGAGATCAATTAATTAATGACTAAGAATTACACAATTTTGGTGAAAGTATCAGCTCTCTACTTCTTTGGTTACTTCTACAGTAGGTTTTAAAACTTGAAATGCAGACATATTTTATACAAATATATTTAAAGTTTAGACCACACCACAAGTAGACAGTTTGGGGGATGTGACATTTGAAAAATAGGCTTATGTTTAGTTTTGTTTTCTCTCTGGATTTTTAACTTCCTAGTTCTTATTTCTCATTCATTCAAATGCATTTATTGAAAGTGTCCAAGATTTGATTTTCTTTTTTTCACATAACTGTGTTACCCAATTGGTGAAGGTTAAGCAATACATTTTCATCTTAACATTTAATTGTTCGGTTACTCTCATGTCAAGGGTGGAAGGTTATAGTTTATTGATAGTGATGAAATTACCTAGGTGGCTTTCATATAAATAGCAACAAATATAGGAAATAGTTACATGGCATGGTATATTTAACAACAGTGCTAAGGAGAAAGATTGGACCTTGGTCTTTCACGATGAAGATACACCTGAATGCATCCAGAGAAAATTTAGTTCTGCAAGCTTGAAGAAAGTAATTGTCATTCAACAGAAGTCAACTAGCTTTGCATATCAATAAAACACACACAGCACATACTCTTATCTATTTTTTGAGTGCTCTGGAACTGATAGCAAAATAGCAAATATATATTTATGAGAACTAGAAATGCTGTATTCATTGCAATCACATTAACTCAATGTAATTATGAAATTAACTTTGAGACTATGTGGAAAATGTTACTTCCTAATCAAGTGAAGAGAGACTAAAATCCACAAATTTTATATCAGGCTATGAAGTTTTTATATTCACATTTGTTTTCAAAATGTCATCTCATTAATTATTTTTATTGTTTATTTTTAGATGGAAGACTGTATTTGAAAACTACTGTCATGTACTGAATCTTTCCCGTTGAAGAAATCCATGTTATAGTAAAGAACTTTGCAGTCAGACATTCATCATTGAAAAGTTCAGAAAAAAATAAAAGTCCTTTTAAGGGAACTTCCTCAATTTTGTGTATTAATGTTCTTTAAAAGTTTAAGTATTCTACAAACAAAAAAAATACAAGGTTCCTTCATTGATTTTCACCTGTGGTTATACCAGAGACCTGAGAATGTTTGTAAATGTACAAGTATCAAACTTCTTACAATGAATATCTGCAACTTTGCTGCTGGACACTTGTATACAGAGTTAAATGCAGGTCTGAATAAGACCTAGCTTTGTTTTTTTAATGGAATGAACCATTTTCCTCTTCTGAATATTCTGTATCTGAGCACATCAAGAGACTCTTGTAGCAGTGGTCACCCAGACTTACAGAATAATATCCTCCAGAAACCAGCAAGAACACTTGGAAATGAACTTATAGGAGGCATAGAGGATTCCTTAAAAGTCAATACAATAAAGAGTAATATTCTGTTACATTCTATTTTAAACTCTCTAATTGTGGGGTTTCTCTTGAAGATGTTTTTTCACATACTTTCCAAAAGGCCAATAAATGGATATTGACAACAATCCAGTGAAATAACATTTTGAGTATCTGAAAAGAAGTATTGAATATAAGCCAAAAGGTTTCACTGAAGGTCTTTTTTCTTTTAAAAAAAAAAGAAAATACAAATGTAACACGTTTTCATTCCTGACTGGTAGTGGTATATAGAATTAAAAAATAATAATGATGCTTCTTATTCAAACTGTTGGTCACATGTACAGTATATAAACATAAAACATACAAGGAAGGTATGTATGTATGCAGTAGTATACTAGAGTTTAGGAAAATGAAAATTTTAGAAAATATGTTTTGTCACCCTGTTGGTCAGAAAGACACCTTTCTGGTTTTAACGCATGCAGGCATGTAAATATTTGTCTGGAGTCACAGTATTAATGAATGAGATCTTAAGCATCTGGTGACATCAGAACTCTGTGTCAGCCATTTTTATTTGTATATTGAACCCTAGTTAGTGCCCCAAGCTGCACTATTGAGAATGGATTGTGGCTGAACAGTAAATTGAAACACCAGAAATATTTTTATATGTTAACGTCATATTATGTTAATGTTGCTGAAAAACGAAACCTAACAAACCCTTGATGTATCAGTCCAATACCATGTAGCGCTGAGTGATAAAGTTAAAATGTGTTGTGCTTCCCACCCTGGTCAGAGGGAAGGGTGCCTACGTGTTATTTTCACTGTCTTTGGAAAGTTACAGTATGTGTTTTCACTTTGTGCAGATAACTGGAAGTAAAGCTGCAAACAGTGCATATTATATGCTGAAGTTACCTTCTCTTTGCTTTTACATACCTGGAGTTAACACCTTTAAAGGCTGATATTATGAATCAGTACAGTTGCTATTCATTTTATGATTTTGCTGTCACATTAAAATGTTATGGTCATCACATTATTTATTACCACAAATGGCAAAAGCTTAAATATCCAAGAAAACTAGCTTAAAATGTTCAAGGAGTTTGGATTTGGATTATTTGGTTAAGAGAAAAATATTATACATACTCTGGCAGTCAGCTTCAATAGTTTATAGGTCTTCCTTGCAATACTGGAACATACATCTTTTGCGTAGCTCACTATGTAACAGCTAAGTCCATTTTTTTTTAATACAATAAAAAGGTTATATATGCAGTTCCTATTTTAGCTTGCTTTAAAGGGAGCAATATTTTTATTTAAAATACTGTTAGTTAATGCTTTGTAGAAACTTGGTTTTCTAAGATAGTTCTTCCATTAACCATCTCTTGTTTGAGCGCAAGAGATTCTAATCCTAGTTGTATCTATTTCTTGTTTTTCTCTGTATGCAGTCTTTAAAGAATTACAACACTTAAAATTGGAGGGACTTGTGGCAAGCTTTTGAATCATACATTTTGGAACAATTTTTTAAAAAGCCTACAACTTACATATGTAGTAGAATCAGTGCTCTGCTCCTTGCATAGAGTCACCTGTTAAGTAGGTTAAATAGTTTTAAAATACATACTTTTAAGACCTTTGAGAATGCTTTAGGATTGGGTTTGATATAAAAGAAAATTTTAGCAAGGATTAAAGAAAAGAGCTATCAACTATATGTTAAGAGAGAATCTTACTAACACTGTTGTAAATATTACAATTCTTGAAATGTTATTTTAAGTCTGTAACTTAAGTTTACCCCCCCCTTTTTTTTTTAGTTATACAGGTTGGTTTGAAATTTGTTTTTGCTATAAACAAGTAAAATTGTGCCCATTTTATGGTTTCCGTGCTTTTGTAATCCTAGAAATATTAATGTCTAGTTGTTCTATATTATAACTACATTTGCGCTCTATGCAAGCCCTTGGAACAGAACATACTCACCTTCATGTAGGACCTATGGAAATTGTCTATTTTTATCTATATATTTAAAGTTTTCTAAAAATGATAAAAGGTTATTACGAATTTTGTTGTACAAAATCTGTACAAAAATCTGTTTTTACATCATAATGCAAAAATTGGAAATTTTTCTATGGTAGCCTAGTTCTTTGAGTCTGGTTTCAATGTGAGAACCATGTTTACTGTTACTGTATTTAATTTTCTTTTTCTTTTCAACAATCTCCTAATAAAACTGTCTGAAATCTCCCTGTGACTTTATTTACAGTTCGTCTTTATTAAATTTTGTGAAATGCATAGCATTGAAGGAATATTTACTTTCTAATGGGAGGCATCTAAAAACATCATAAGTCAGCTCTTTGCAATGTGAGGGAACAATGCTCCATGATTTTATTTAACATGCAACTGCTTCTATCTCTAATATGAATTGCTGTGGTGAAAAATATCATAAAAGCACACTCTGTAGTTATTGTTTAACAAGCAGATTTTCCATATTTTGTTTCTTGCCAGCTAAGCAAACTTCCCACATATACATGATTTATTTATGTACATTTCTCAGTTTATGAAGCTGTTATGTGTACCTTTTTTCCTTTATATTCTTATATTCCCATGATTCTTATTTCACAAAGCTTTGTGCTGAATAATGTAAAGTAGACATGTTGATGGAACAAAATATATTATTCCCATATCTATGAGTGTATATTTGTAACTCTAACTGAGTGTTTTGTTTTTGATCTCTATCACTGGAAAAATGCCTTTAGAAACTTTGAAGTTTTAATATCCTTTAATAATATATAAACATTTTAATCAATCTAAAATGCAGCATTTGAAGAAATATTGGGTTACTATCTCTGTGAATATTCTAAACTCTCCCAAGAGAATGGAAAATGGATATTTTTTTCTGTCAAAAGAAATTATTTCAATAAGTTAACAAATTATGATCTTTCCCTAATAAACACCCAAAATGTTTATGTGACCCTTACAATCACATTTTTGTCTTCTGTCATCAAATGTTTATGTCGGTAAGACTTGTACTGGAGTAACATACAGTCTCTAGATGTTAGTGGAATTTGGTGGTAATTTAAGGTTTTCCCAATGTGTTTTCCTTTGGACTAGCAAAATTAGAGTCTGCACAAAGCTATTTATTACTAGAGGAGAGTAAATTATGAATAAAGGTTATATGAGTTGCATTTTAAAAATATGCGAAATAGAGATGTTAATAAAATTAAAAAATATTGTAAATGGCATTGTAAAGATATCATTTTTCCTCACGTGTAGGCTTGGTGCTCACATTTATCTTTAATGTGTACAACTGGTATATAAAAGCAGAGTTGATCCTCATTTATTCATTTAAGCAGATTCACTAATAAAGCCTCTATTCTGCACCAAGCACTGTGCTAGATGTTGTAGTCACTGGAATTGAAACATAGCTGTTCCAGAGGAGTTTATACTTCTGTTGGAATCAGATCTTACTTTCAGCAAGAAAAGATGCATTGAGAATCTTCTACTTGGTAGTGAACATATTGCTGGTCCAAAGAGGGTATTGTTACCTTACCATTAAGTGGTAACAATCTAGTGGCCCACAGTGTACATTCACCTTCTGGAGAACAGAACAAGATATTTGGGGCGTCAGACAATTCTGGAGGAATTGAGAAAAGCATGGACACATTTCTCCCTAAGTAAAAATAATACTACTGTAGCGATATGATTTTTCATGTTATTTTTCATTCAATCACAGCACATTTACCAATGCTCACAAACTTTGCCTTATGGTAGGTAGCTGGTTTAATCACAAAAAAATGTTTTATCATTTACAAAAAATAAATTCCTAATATAGTCAGACTATTGAGTATAGATCTACCATATTCAATTATTACCCAGTACCTATGTATACAGGGTAAGTACTTGCCTAAAATGATTCACATACAGAGCATACATTCCTAAATGCCAAGTAAGTGTGTTAGATAATGAGCATCATTTAAATTTCTAGGTCAACTAGAGGCCCGATGAAAGGGGGCATCATTTACATTTATTGGTCAACTAGAGGCCCAATACACGAAGATTCGTGCAAGAATGGGTCTTCCTTCCCCTGGCTGCTGGCACCGCCTTCATTCTGGCCTGGAGTCGCCCTTACGCCTGATTGCATCATCGCCATGGCGACAACCAAGCATCCTGCCCCACCCCCGGCCGCTTGGCACCTGAATATGCAAATTAACCAGCCATCTTTGTTGGGTTGATTTGCATACTCACTCCTGATTGGCTGGTGGGTGTCACAAAGGTATGGCCAATTTGCATCTTTCTCTTTTATTAGTGTAGATGATCTGGAGCTTTTGAGTTAAACTATTGGATCAGCTACGATGGTTGGATATAACAAAAACAAATCCCTGCAACTTTAAATACCATACAAAGTGGATTATAAAGACCCAGAGGTACACAAGCCAGAAATATAGTTAGCCCCCAGAGACCTGGGACCCTCTACTATTTTCACCTTTCTGCTTCTCAGTGACTCTGCTTCTTTCTCCCCACACTGCAGGCCTATTTGCTTCTCCTGTTTATCTCTTGACTTCTCTATTACTCAGGAGCATAAGACCCATCCCACAGAGATGATCCAATGTTCTCTCATCCCAAATCAGATTCCCTGAGAGTTTGGATTTCCTCAAGTCAGGGCACATGCCAGGGTAGTAGCTTGGCAGTACAGTGGATATATATGGGGAAGGTTAGAAATTACTGTGTCTGATGAAATTTGAATCTCTGGGGGTTGGAGTTAGGGCATCGGTATCTTTAAGTTTCTAAGTTTCTTGGGTGATTCTAATGAGCAGCTAAGTTTGCAGGCCACTGTCTGGGACAGTGGAAAGTGTCACATTCTGGAAAACTACTAGTGGACCTTCTGCAGTGAGGAGTTTGGAGTGGGCAGGGGAAATTCTGAGTTGTGCAGATACTGCAAAAGCAAACTAATAGCTCTGGAAAATCATTAAAATTTCATAAAATCTGTAAAGTATTTCATATATTTTAAGTAGTTTTAGCATTATGAACTTAATTCTGAGGTGAATATGAATTTTTAATCCTCCTAATTAGGTGCAATAGAAGACACATTATTTTTTCTTCTAAATAAAATTATTGATTAATCTTCCTCCAGAACCAACGACACAGCAAGTAAAAATTCTATTTCAGTCATCATTGGAGCTCTCTGCCTCTGAATGCCCTCCATCTACACTAGCTGAAGAGAATCATTAGGTTTTATGCCTTGGATTCAGCCTTGGAGAAGCAGCCCTAAGCCCTTCTCTTTGAAGAGCCTCCAGGTTTGTTGAAGCAAAAATTATAATACAGTGTGAGGTAATTCTCAGTGTAGGGAGAGAAAATATTTAAGAAAATTATGTTATAAATGGGGGAGTGTAAAGTCCTGTGAAAGAAGGTAATGCCTCTATGCTTTACTTGAACTGGTATGATGTCATTCCATACAAGTATAGTGCAGTAAGTTTTCTGTATATATTGTAATACCTGAAGCAACCACTAAAAATGCTATATTGCCTTAGCCAGCATGTTCAGTGATTAGAGCATTGGCCTGGACACCCAAGGGTCTCAGATTCGACTCCCAGTCAATGGCACATACCTGGGTTGCAGGTCAGATCCCCACCCTTAGTCTGGGAGGCAACCAATCTCACATCGATATTTCTCTCCCCTTCTCTCTCTCTCTCCCCCCTCCCCCTCCTTCTAGTCTCTCTCAATAGAAAAAATATTCTCACTCCTTGAGTGAGGATTTTAAAAAATGCTATATCAATATTACACTCAAAAAAAGCTACAGATAAATCAAGGTGGACTCAATACTGTAGTAAGGTTAGCTTCCACATAAACAGTAACTATTTTTTTGGTAATTCATTCAGAGGTTTAAGTTACTTTGCTCGTAGTTTGCAATCCTCTCTCAGGTACTTTGGCTGCTCTTTCAACAATGCTATTTGGGTATTAAACTTTGCTACATTAAGGGACAGATAAAAAGTTGGTTTATACATCTCCAGAACTATACTAACTCATCTCTTAAATTTACAAAGACAAAGGGGCTCCAATTGAGTCGGATCTTTCATTCAAATCCATCCGATTGTTATATGACTGGGTTCATTTATGCTGAATGGATTTGGGCTCTTTCCATTAATAAATTATATGCTTTATATGTGCTTTCTTTCTTATCCCACTGGTAGCTACTGTGAGACAGCAACCGGTACACATCAGGGTATAAATGAAAATGGACAAGTTCTCAGGAAATGAACTTTTCATGCACTATAGAACAGAACTGGGCATAAATGGAGAATCTGATCAAAGAGCCAACAGGCAAACAATCTCATAGGACAATATTTTTAGGGGAGGAAGGTTAGGGGAGTGGTAGAAAATTCTTAATTGGCTAGCACAAATGATAATTTAGCACCTAGTTGACAAGTTTTCAAAGCTGATTCCTTGTGGGTTTGGGGGACATTGCCTCATCCTCAGGGAATCTTTCACCTACAGTTGCCTTGATGCAGCCAAATGCACCTATATAGGGTGGGCAAAGGTAGGCTTACAGTTGATGGTATGGAAAATAATACAATATTTAATCAACAATAATATAAGAATAAACTCTGTATTTCATGTACTCATAATTGTAAACCTACTTTTGCCCCACCCTATATTTTGGCAGATCATCTTCAGAGTTAGGCCCAGCTCATTCTTGCATCTGCACTACATGTATCCACAGTAAACAGTATTATTTACCTCAACAAACACCAGGTATGTTTATCACAGCAATAAGTCAGACACACATTCCTACCATGTAAAATTCAATACTGAGACAGACACTGGTCCTTTGTGTCTAATAGCCTCTAGCGGACAATTACCAGGTCCTCTGGTCCACTGAAGTCTCTTCCCTAGACTTTAGATGAGAGAGAGGCACCTGTCACCTCTTATGGATGATTGTAGCGATTTGGACCTGAACCACCCACAGCCCTCACCAACAATTTTTTCCTCAATTTTTTACCCCACATATTATCTCTTTTAATGTTTGTAGGTGGACAGACAGGTAAGGTCATAAAATTAGTTTTCTGATCGCTATTTTCAAGCTTCACATGATGACCTTGCATTTTACCTTGAAAGATGGTATTCATTTTATTTATTTACTAGAGGCCTGGTGCACGGATTTGTGCACTGGTGGGGTCCCTCAGCCTGGCCTGCTGGGATAGGGCCAAAACCAGCACTCCAACATCCCCCGAGGAGTCCTGGATTGTGAGAGGGCGGTTCTTGGGTGATGCACCCTGGAATCGGGCTCCCTCCTCTCTGGCTCCAGGTGCGACACCTGAGAACCGCAGCTGCCAAGTCACCGCAGATCGGTAGCTCCAACGTTGAGTGTCTGTGTCTGGTGATCATTGCGCATCATAGCTACTGGTCAGACGGTCAGACGGTCAGATGGTCAGATGGTCACTTAGGCTTTAAATAATAAAAGTTATTAAATTTTAAATTAAAAATTAAAAAACTGAAATAATTATAGACTAAACATAGTTGTAAGAAATACCAGAGACATCCCATGCACCCTTCAACTATTTTCACCAAGGTTAACATTTTGCATAAATTTATTATAGTATCTAAGCCAGGAGATACTGTAGACATCTACCAACTTTATTCAGATTTCACCAGATTTATATGTACTCATTTCTGTGTGTATGTTGTATGTAATAGTATTACAATTGTAGATTTATATGAGCAGCACTCCAGTCAAGGCACAAAATAGGTCCATAACAAGGGCTCCTCATGTTATCTTTTTATAGCTTCAACCATTAACCTCTTCCCTTACCTGTCTGTATAAGTCAGGGTTCTCCAGAGAAACATAATCAATTGTATACACACACACACACACACACACACACACACACACACACACAGAAATGCAGGAGCTACGAGACCCTGTAGAATATGTTGTTCCTCCAAATGCCCCTGCCCCCATTCCTGTGATGGTCCCTGTCGCCTATACAGAGTTAGTGGGGGAAATTCCTATTGATATCTGATGTACAGTTGGATGTAGTTGGGGCAGCCCACCCACATGATTGTAGTTAGTAGTCAGCCCAATACTGATACCATCTAGAAGGAATAGAAATGCATTTCAGTAGTCAGTGGGCTGAACTCAGAGAGGTTTGGCTACTGATCACTCATGAGCCCTCACTGTTAACCCTTTGCACTGACCGTGGGCTGTTCTAAAAGGGATTAACCCTATGGGTTGGAAATGGAAAGCCAAGGGTAGATGATGGTGAATAAGCCCTTGTGGGGTCAGGATATGCGGAAAGACATTGGGGTTATCCTCTAGGAGCCTGAGGCAGTCCCTACTGCTCTTCACACCTTCTCATAAGGTGCTGACACCTCCTGGCAACCAGGAAGCTGATGCCCTAGTGCCCCTATGAGCCCTAGAGGACATTACAGCAAAAATAGGAGCCTTTATTAAATTCACCCAGCAAGCTGTAAATGATAGCCAACAAAGCCTGTCCTTACTGAACACTGGCAATGTCCCTAATGAAAACAGCTCTTTTCCAAAAGACAATGGCCTTGGACGTTATTACTGCCTCACAAGGAGGCACCTGTGCCATTATCCAAACCAAATGTTGTACCTGATGAGTCTGCTAACACAGCACCTGTTTTAAACCACATAAGGAAACACAATTAAAGGCCCTGAGTGATCTGACCCCCAGCCTAAGGATTTAAGTAAATCATTGTGTGTTTTTGAATCATTACCCGAGGATATGTTTATTGATTTGAGAGAGAGAGAGAGAGAGATCCATTGCCCTAGATCCTGCCCCGACCAGGATCGATCTCAGAACCGAGGTATGTGCCCACACCAGAACACAACAGCAACGTTTTCAGTGTATGGGACCATGATCCAACCAACTGACCCACTGGGCCAGAGAAATCACTGGTTTTGAATTATGGGGCTCTAGGTGGGAAAAAATGTGACTTATTTTGGGAATCATTATCTCAGTCTGTGTCTTCTCTTGCACGTACCTATACTGTTGCTGTGGTATCTGCCTGCAGTGTAGCCTGATGGCCACAAATAAGCTGCCTCCATGCCAATCAAACCTCTCGGTAACCACTCAGGGGCGCTGAGGAAGCGAGGGGCCGTGGGAGACGGAAAGAGCCAATCAGGAGTGTGGAGGAGGTCATCGGGAGGACGTGGCCTCTGGTTGACCCTCCAGCTGGCCTCCAGAAGTAGGAGGCTCCTCATCCGCTCCTCTGTCTTTGGGAATATACCTTTGGGCCCATGTTTGCACACTAGGGGCTGCTTCAAGGAGGTGGCCCTGAGAGGTCAAGGTGCGTTGAGGCCCTTTGGGAGGAACACGTGCCTGGAACCGGTTCCAGCCTCTGTATAGCGGCCGGGAGTCCTGCTGCTCCTGCAGCTCCCAGGGACCAGCTGGTAGGTTCTTGCTGCTA
>NW_005371791.1:347442-369245 GCF_000412655.1 Myotis brandtii | reverse complement strand
TCTTTCAGGTTCACTTCACCCTCCCTGTAAGGGGCTAGTTTTAGATGTCACCCACCCAGGGTACCACTGAGATTGTGAACCAACATTTACCTTTAAAATATCTTTCTTTTACCCCTTTCTTGGAGGCGGTGGGCGGAGGAGGTGATAAAGTCAGTGTTGCTTGGTGTATAATTCTAGGTTTTCTAGGTGTAAAATTTCTAAGTAATTTTTTTCTTAATTTTTGTGTTAAACTGGCTTCTGACATCCATAGTTGTTATAGCAAGGTACTTTAAATATGATTCTTTGTAGGCAATTTGTCTTTTCTCTCTGGATTTTTTTAAATATATTTTATTGATTTTTCACAGGGAGAAAGGGAGAGGTATAGAGAGAAACATCAGTGAGAGAGAAACATCGATTCAGTTGCCTCCTGCACACTCCCTACTGGGGATGTGCCCGCAGCCAAGGTACATGCCCTTGACCAGAATCGAATCTGGGACCCTTCAGTCCGCAGGCTGATGCTCTATCCACTGAGCCAAACCGGTTAGGGCTCTCTCTGGATGTTTTTCATAACTTTTATTTGTCTTTGGTGCTTTTCAGCCTGTATATCATGTGTATAAGTGTGAACTCATTTTTATTATTTGGGGAACTAATAGGATTCCCAAATAGTCAAGGAGGTGTTTTTCTTTAATTTAGGGAATTCTAAGCCATGTCTCTTCAAATGATGCCTCTGTCTATTTTTTTACCACTTTCTGGAATCCTAAATTAAACTTTTTTTTCTTTAACTTACAGGTTTCTTAACCTTTATATAAGCCATTTCTTTAGCTCTGGTTTATTCTGTGTAATTTTGAGATTTAGCTCTTAGCCTACTAAGTATATGTTCAGGTGTATATAGTTTGCTATTTCACACTCGCATAGAATTTTTAATGAATAATTTTTAATATTTTTATTTTTAGATATTCTATTTCGTTCTCTCCAAACCTTCTTAGGCATTTTTGATAGTCTCTCTTTAAGTGTTTGGTTCTATTATTTACTTATGTATTGTGATATATACAGGGGTGGGCAAATGTAGGTTTACAGTTGTAAGTATGAAAAACGCAGTTTATTTTTGTATTATTGTTTATTAATTATTGAATTATTTTTCATAGGAACTACTGTAACCCTACTTTTACATATATATATATATATATATATATATACACACACACACACAAATATCTCACATTTTTAGTTTGTTTCTAAATAATCCAATATTTTATATTATTAATGTCTGATTTTGCACTCATTATATTGATGATTCTCTCTATTAGGTCTTCTTAATAATTTTTATTTTTTTTATTTGAACACATATTTATTGGAGCTCTATCTATGGGAATTCTTTAAAATCTGGATTGAGAATGTAATATTCAATGGAGGAATTTTATTTTCTTTTAGTTAAAATTAAATTAACTTTAGATTCTTAACTTGTAGTCTCTTAGTTCACAAAGATAGTGTAAATTTGAGTAATTATTTTCAAATCCAGAAGAATAAGCCTATTCTCCTGATGTCTCAAATAAGACTTTTCTCCTCTACCCAAAGCCACAATTTTATTTTGACACCTGATTTTGTGAAGTTGATTTTTTTCTACTTCAACTTTTAAACTGAGTGTTAGCACTTTTGGGTCCTAGTTTCATGTGAGTTTCATCAGTTCTGGCTTTATTTCCTGACCCCCATAATCATGACCATTGAAGCTGAAGCTCTGTCACCATAGGTTTATAGATGGCTGAGAGATAAGCAAGGGCTTCTGCTCCTTGTCTACTTTCTTGGAGGGCTTGTCCTCTTTGATTCTGGCCTCAGAATGATACCTCCATGGTTTTAGATATTTAATCCAGCCTTTTCTGTTGTTGTAACAGGCGGGTTTCAATCTATTAGACTGATATTATCAGATATGAATACCCACTACTTCATATTTAATTATCAAATTCCTGAGATACAATTTATAATTATAAATCATTAATAAATCAATTAACAGAAGTTAAGTTTTCATCTGTTGTGCTCTTGTTATATGAAATTAATAATATAAAATGTGTAAAGTTCTTAGTCTAATTTCTAGAGCACAGTAAGTGCTGAACAACATTAATTTTTTTTTTGTTTTTAGACTAATAAAAAACATCAAAGACACAATCTTGGACTCAGGAATATATATGATTTAATAAAAGTAAAAGATTAAGATACACATTGTTGATTACAATTTTACAAAACTAACGAATGACCTATAGTATTTATATGTACCTTTTATACTAAAAGGCATTTAACATAATATATACATATATAAACTCTTAAGAAGTAAATCTATCCAGACGCAATGTCTTATTAATTGTATTACAAGGATTTACTTTCTCCTTATTACTTTTCAAGATTTCTCAATTTTAAAAGTAAACATATATTACTTTTTCTCCTTTGTCAAGAGTTACTAGAGATTATTGATGCTTCTTGAGCATTTACAATTACATTTTGCTTTTTTAAAATATATTTTTATTGATTTCAGAGAGGAAGGGAGAGAAAGAGATAGAAACATCAATGATGAAAGGGAATCATTGATTGACTATCTCCTTCACTCCCCCTACTGGGGACCAAGCCTGCAACCGCCCCCTAGTGGGGACAGAGCCTGCAACCCAGGCATGTGCCCTTGACCGGAATTGAACCTGTGACCCTTGAGTCCGCAGGCTGAAGCTCTATACACTGAGCCAAACTGGCTAGGGCTGCTTTTATCATTGATCAAGCCATGCTTCTGACAAGCATGATCTAACTCAACATTTCATTTCTTTTCCCTCTCTCTTTCCCTCCCTCCCTCCCCCCTTTACTTCCATCATGCTTTCCTTCCTTCCTTCCTTCCTTCCTTCCTTCCTTCCTTCCTTCCTTCCTTCCTTCCATACAGAATTCAGAAATAGTAGGTAACTTACCTATTATTTATCTTTGTTCCAAAAATGAGAAACTAAGGAAACTAGGTTGGCTACATAGCATAAACTGCAGTGTAAATTGGGCAATTTCCCAAATTTGCTTCATGTTGATGGCAAAAACTGACATAATAATTAAAATATATGTCCATATGTATACACACATTATAAATATTTGAATAACCTAGATTTAGTAGATAAGCAAATTACTCAAAAGCTATATGGTTTGTTACTCAAATGTGGTTTTTGGAGCAACAGCATTGACATCACCTGAGATCTAGTTAGAATTGAAGACTCTCAGGCCCTACCCCAGGGGTGGGCAAACTTTTTACTCGATTGCCACAATGGGTTCTTAAACTGAACTGGAGGGCCGGAACAAAAGCATGGATGGAGTGTTTGTGTGAACTAATATAAATTCAAAGTAAACAGGATGCTGAATTGTCTGGATTTAGATTTTTCTGCCACAGGGTAGGCACTGCTATGATGACTGCTTGTGGGTGATCATTCAAGTCTCTTAAATTCTTGATGAATCAGGAGAAGTATAGTTCTGCTCATCATTTAAAGGAAAATTAATTATTATATAAACAATGGTAGGAATTTAAAAATTAAAAAGAAAATCCTGAATCTCGCTATGTTGTTTTTAATTTTAATGGTTGTACACTGTTATGTTTATTCCAATCTAAGGAATGAGCATGGACAAAGTTGTGGAGGATAGAACAAAAGAAAGGATGTGATATTTGAAGACTTTGTAATCATTCTTTTTTGTATAGTGCTATGTTAAGCTAATTGTAATAATGATTGTCAATAATAATTGCAACTACACTCACACTTTCTAATCATGATTTGTAATAGCTGTGTCATTCCTATTGAGTTGGTGCACAAAGATTACTTAGTTATTCTCTCACTAGAGGCCTGGTGCATGAAAATTCTTGCATTCAGGGGGGTCCCTCAGCCCGGCCTGCATCCTCTCACAGTCCAGGACCCCTCAGGGGATATCCACCTGCCGGCTTAGGCCCGATCCCCCTGGGGATCAGGCCTAAGCCAGAAGTCAGACATCCCTCTGGCAGCCCAGGAGCCCTCGGGGGATGTCCAACTGATGGCTGCAGTCGGACATCCTTAGCGTTGCCAAGGAGGCAGGAGAGGCTCCCACTACCTCCGCTGCACTCGCAGCCATCAGCCTGGCTTGTGGCTGAGCAGAGCTCCCTCTGTGGTACTGCACTGACTAACAGGGGGCAGCTCCTGAGTTGTCCGTCTGCCCCCTGGTGGTCAGTGCGCATCATAGCGACCGGTCGTTCCTGGTCTTTCCACCATTAAGGTCAATTTGCATATTACCTTTTTATTATATAAGATTATTATATAGGATTATATGAATATTCTTATAGTTTTGCTATGATAAATAATGTCATAATAAACATCTTTGTATAATAGTTTAATAAACTAAATTCATTTTCATAGCAAAAATTACCAAAAATGGAATACTAGATTCAAGTATATGTAATATTATAGAGTTGGGTTTTTTTAAGACATTATTTTTTTTAATGCAGCTTTGGGTTGAACATGTATTATTTTAAAATTGAGATTTTTAAGTAAAGAAAATAAATCTGTAGTAAAGTCAATGAGTATGATAATTGATCTTTATTGCTTTGTTTCTTCTGCTTATTTTGGGCTTTATTTTCTCATATTTTTCTAGTTTGTAAGTTGGATGCAGAAGCCATTGATTTGAGACTATAAATTTCACCTTAGGTAGTATCTTAGTGGTATGTCTTGTGCTTTTATTTTCATTCAGTTCAAAGTTCTTTCTAATTTTCCCTTTTAATTTCTTCTTAATCCATAGGTTATACATAATTGTGTTGTTTCATTTCCAAATATTTTGAGGTTTTCCAGAGATCTATTATTGAGTTCCTATTTAATTCTTGTGTTGCCAGAGAAGATACTTTCTAAGACTTGAATATTTTAAAATTTATGAAACTATGACTTAGAGACAATTTTATGATTTAGACTATGGTCAATGTTTTAAATGTCCCATAAGCATTTGAAAAGAATGTGTATATTACTCTATTGTTTAGTGGAGTATTCTATAAATGTCAATTAGATCAAGTTGATTGATGATGTTGTTCAAATATTTTATATTCTTGCTGATATTTGGTCTAATTGTTATCTGCAGTATTGAAGGAGGGGTACTTAAATATCTTCCTATAGTTTTGGATATTTTCTATTTCTCTGATTAATATTGTTAGTTTTTACTTTATGTAGTTTGAAGCTCTATTATTCTGTATATAAATATTTAGGATTGCTAATTTCTCTGGATGTATTGACATTTTATCATTATGATATATTCTTTTCTTCCTTTTAATATGTATTATTTGCCATAACCGGTTTGGCTCAGTGGATAGAGCGTCAGCCTGTGGACTGAAAGGTCCCAGGTTCGATTCCGGTCAAGGGCATGTACCTTGGTTGTGGGCGCATCCCCAGTGGGAGGTGTGCAGGAGGTGGCTGATCGATGTTTCTCTCTCATCGATGTTTCTAACTCTCTATCTCTCTCCCTTCCTCTCTGTAAAAAATCAGTAAAATATATATTTTTTAAAAATGTATTATTTTATCTAAAGTATGTTTGATATCCATATAGATAGTTCAACCTCCTTTTGATTACTGCTTCTGTAGTATATTATTTCCCATCCTTTCATGTTGACCTATTTGTGTCTATATTTAAAGTGGGTTTCCAATAAGCAACTTATAGTTGGGCTTTATTGCTACTTGTTTTACATTTGTCCATTTATTTGTTTATTTTTATGACTTTTTTAAAATTAAGTGTTCAAGTTATTATCTCTTTTCTTGATATATTAAGTTAAAGCTCTTTGTTTTATTATTTCAGTGGCTATTTTATGTCTCATGCTATACATCTTAACTTATTAAACTCTAACTTAAAGTGATAAGAACGTTACAAAAATATATTTTATTTCCTACTTATTGATCTTTGCGCTATGTTGCCATATGCTTTATTACTATGTTATAAATCACAATACTACATTGTCATATTTATTGACACTCCTAACTATATATTTTTTAAAATGTAAATAATAAGAAAAATGCCACATTTACTCATTGAGTTACCATTTATTACTATCTTTATTTGGACACTCCAATTGTACTTATACTGCTTGAAGATGCTCCACTGTTTACATTTCTATTGCAATTTTTATTTTTTTTTATTTTTAGTCCAGTGCATTCATATTTTACTGCTCATTAGTCACGTAGTAGCCATCTCAGTTATAAGATCTACTGTTGAGATATCAAAGTGCTTCCCTTCAAGTAACCCTTATTTTACATAATAATGGTTTCTCCAAACATAAGAGTAGGGATTCTGACAATTCATATATGCCAAAGAGATACCAAAAGTTCTTTCTTTCTTTAAGTGAAAAGATATATATGCATGTATGTATATATGTTTGTGCATAAAAAAATATGTATATAGTCCAATACTACCCATGGTTTCAGGCATCCACTGGGGGTCTTAGAATATATTCCTCATGGGTAAGTGTGGGGGGAGGCTATTGTAAATAATCTTGAGTTTTGTTCTTGGATGCTATATCAGGGATCCTTAAGACTGTACCAAGTTTCAATGATTCTCTAGAAAAACACACATGGCTCATCATATAGTCATGCTTATGCCTGCGATTTATTATGGAGAAAGAATAAAAAGTAAAAACCAGCAAAGAGAAAAGATGCATGGAGCCAAGAGTGAGGGGAACCAGATCCTAGCTTCCAGGGTCTTCCCAGAGTAGTATCACGCAGGATGCCCTTAAAGCCCCCCAACATGAGTTATGACGGCATGTGTAGAATGTTGCCAACCAGGGAAGCGCCCCAAGTACCTAAATTCTAGAGTCTCAGGAGGAAAGAAAATAGTTAGCATAACCCATATTGTTTGTTGACCAGTTTAGACAGAGTGAGTCACTCTTGTCTGTAATGGTTGGAACTCTCCCCAAACCAAAGTTTCCAGATGTCAGCCAATGCCAACCTTGGATGCAGGCCTTTCAAAAGATAGCAGTCAGGACTGCTACATTAACTGTATGTACACCAATGCCAGTAATTAAATAGTTTTATTCTTTCAGATCTTAACTTAAGGTTTGCTACATGGGACTGGAGTAGTGCTTGCTCTGTGGTTAATTATTTCCCACTACTGAAGCAAGATCCTTTTAGTGTTTTACTCAGCACCGCATGAATTTAGGTTTTAGAGTATGGTTGTTGGGAATAGGCACTATTCCAAGACCTGTGTGAGCCTCAGGCACTGTTCCCTCTTATTCTTGCATTTCTTTGCCAGCCTTCCATAGTTTCCTCTCACATCGGTGCTGAGCAGGACTCTGATGAAAAAGCAAAGGAAATCCTCTGTAGGTGTCCTAAGTTCTCTCTCTGTGGCTCTTCCTTGTCAGTACTCTGCTCTGTGAATTCATGCACATATTTACAAGTTAATCAAGAAGAAATACTAGTAAAGATTTGAATATTTCTGTTTTGTCTTTATGGTTAAAGCTTGTGTAGTTAGCACCAGACATTATACTCGAATTCCTAATAACAATGATTTTCTAAAGAGAATCAAAGCATTTCCTAACAAAGTATACATGAAGTGTTAAAAGGTCTTCTTTAAGAAGAAGAAAAAAGAAAGGAAAAAAGATCAAGAATAGGAACAACAGAATGGTAATACATATCTATCAACAATTGAATCTAAAAATCAAAATAAATGAACAAGCAGAACAGAAACAGACTCATAGATAGAGAACATTTTGACAGTTGCAGATGGGAGGGGATTTGGGAGGGATGGGTGAAAAAGGTGAAGGGATTTAGAAGTACAAATTAGTCATAGCCCATGGACACCGACAATAGTCAGGTGAAGGCTCGGTAGGAGGTGGAAAAAGTGTGGAAGGGGGAAATGGGGGATATTTGCAATACTCTCAACAATAAAATAAATTTTAAAAAATTCAAAGGAAAAAAAAAAGGCAAGGAGACATGGACCTTACATTCCTGCATGGATATATGGGTAGTTTCAGGGAAGGAGACATGACGTTGGGTGAAGTGGCTATCTTTAGTTGAGGACGATATTGGGAGAGGTACTCAGATGAGAAATGTTAGTAGCCAGCCAATCAGCCTGGCAGCTGGAGGAACAAGCTTTGAAGGGGGACTTGGTTGGCATACTACAGCATCCACACCAAATAAACAACACACTACAAAACAACCCCAGAAATGTTCTCCCTGTTGCTCAGCTCAGTCTTAGATACTAGACCAGTGGTCGGCAAACTCATTAGTCAACAGAGCCAAATATCAACAGTATGACGATTGAAATTTCTTTTGAGAGCCAAATTTTTTAAACTTAAACTATATAGGTAGGTACATTGTTATTAACTTAATTAGGGTACTCCTAAGGCTTAGGAAGAGCCACACTCAACGGGCCAAAGAGCCGCATGTGGCTCGCGAGCCGCAGTTTGCTGACCACAGTGACTATGGTTCAGGTATGGCCCCTCTGTAGCAGTAAGCATTAGTGGACTTTCTCAGTAGATACTGCTTCTTGCTCTTTATCTTCTTATTTTGCTCTGCAGAATTTCAGCTGTGTTTTGTCTCTGGTTTTATTGCTGCAGGTCCTGCTGTTACTAGCTAATTATCTTTATAATCATGACTTCTCAGGCTTCAGAGACTACAGTATTCTTGCCGTGGGTCTTCCTGCTTCTATAAGACTTGACTGTCTGCTTCTTGTCTCCCATTCAAATTCTCTAGAATGTTATTATATTTAGACCCTCGCTGTTCAAGATAAAGTGTGTCTCTTGGGTGAATCTCTTATGCCAGGTCCTATTATGAGCTGGTCCCTATAAGTGACTTTCTTTGAGTTTGTGATGAGGCCAAATTAATGAGATCACAGGGCATACAACATGAGCTATTTATAAAGAACTTCCCAGAAGGAGGGCTCTGGGCAGGTAAAAGGGACTACTCAATAGAGGTCAATTTAAATTGAAGCTCATTGCCTGCCTTGCTATTTCTTAGTGGTGATCCCGTTATGGATTTACCCTCCAAAAGGATTGTCTCAGCAGGGCTCTTAAATTTCACAGTGCACCTAATATCCTAGGAAGATAGTTTAAGATAAAGATTCCTGGGTTAACATAAACATTCTGTGTTCATTGTGTTGCAGATAACAAAACCACTCTACTTAGTTTCAGAAGAAGGACATTTAGATCAGGCAGTCAGATGCCTACAAAAATTTTGGGAGGGTTGGCATACGTGGCTCCAGGTTTGACATCCAGGAATAACTCCCCCAAAAACACCACGGATCTTGGTTATCAAGGGAGCTTCTTTGCCTGCCCTGATTGGGCCATTAGGGAATTAGTCAATCCCTGCCACCATATATGCCAGCAATATGGATGGCACAAATAAAAAGCTGTGGAAGAGGCACAGGGCTCCTAAAGTTGTCCCAGGAAAAGTTGTCCATAACCTTAACCCTACATAGAGCAGAAATAGGGAAAGCAGCAGAAAAAGGGCCAATGCTTTGTCATAGTCCCTCCTTGCCCCAAACTTTCTTGGGTGTATCTGCTTGCAGAAGACATCTAGATCCTATGTGGAATCCAGGGAGAAGGGAGCCTGGGAGAGAGGCACAGGGCTCCTAAAGTTGTCCCAGGAAAAGTTGTCCATAACCTTAACCCTACATAGAGCAGAAATAGGGAAAGCAGCAGAAAAAGGGCCAATGCTTTGTCATAGTCCCTCCTTGCCCCAAACTTTCTTGGGTGTATCTGCTTGCAGAAGACATCTAGATCCTATGTGGAATCCAGGGAGAAGGGAGCCTGGGGACTGTTTCCCTAACTTCTAGGCTGCCATGAGTAAGTGAATCTGAACCATCTGCTGCATACCCCAAGTAAATCTAATGCAGGTATCCATGAACCACAGATTGAGAAAACAAATGATCAGATGGTAACTCATTGGGTAGACATTAGTGGATTCTAATAAAGAAGAAAAAAATGGAAGAAATGGCCTTTCTAAACATGTCTGGACTTTATAGTAACATATGTTGTAATTACTGTGAAGTACATAAAGATGCTATGATTTTTGTTTTTGTTTTGTAAATTATTCGTATTTATATTGAAGCAGTCAGCATTGAATGTTAGAGATTACCAATCTCTGGCCTTACACATTGAAATTTAAACTAATGGGTAATATTGTCAACTACATTAAAACCATGAACTACTTAATAAAATAGTGGTTAATATGGCCCAAGACATATAATCCCGAATTACTCTTTAACACCATGTCTCTTGCTTTGTTTCTAAACTGATAAAGCAGAGAGGAAAGAGAAGGAGGTAACAGATGAAGCCCCAGCACTGAGAGCAGCAAGGCCTTCATCACTCAGCGAGCGACATCATTCAGGGACAGATCTGCTATTTGTTTCTCTCACTGCACCCTTCTGCCACTCCATAAAATTAATACAATGTATGGATGTTTCCTTTTTATAAAAACAAAAACTGTGTAACGTGTTTATGTAACATGAATTAACTAACACACATTTGGTTAAAATGGGAATAGAATACAAGCATTGTTTTAATTTGTACTTGAATTATCCCATACTATATTTTAAAAATAATTTATTTTTATTGATTTGAGAGAGAGAGAGAAACATCTACTGTCTGTTCCACAAATTTATGCATTCATTGGTTGATTCTTGTATGTGCCCTGACTGGGGATAGAACCCCCACATTGGCATAGTAGGATGACTCTCTCACCAACTGAGCTACTCAGCCAAGGCCCACACTATTTCTTTATTAATTAATCCAAGGTATTTAATTTATGGAAAGAGGGGCTTGGTCAAGGAAGAGATACCACCAGCTTTTAAGTAATTACAGATTTCACGTTCCTGTCACACTGTTACCCTTACAACAGTTCCTACATTTATTACTTCTATAACCCTGGACTCAGACAGGCTGCTAATATCCAAGCACTAGTGAGATTCTCATCCAACACTGACAATTCGTTATGTGGCCGAAAGTTCCTTATTATGGCAGAAAAAGAAATGTCAAATGCAAGGGACTTTTTAATCCACATATATTTAAAACATTCCATCCTTCGAATCCTTTTTCTCTGTATTCCTAAAACACGTGTTTCAAGGGAAACAATACAGAACTGAAATACAGATATGTTTGTTGGAAGATTTTTTTCCTGGCAACTTATTAATGATTAGAGGCCCAATGCACAAATTCGTGCATGGGCGGGGTCCCTTGGCCTGGCCGGTGGTCAGAGCTGATGCTGATTGAGCTGATCGGACTGGTGAGTCGGGGGGAGGGACCTTGGGAGGTTGGCCTGCCGCAGGAGGTTGGTTGTGGGAGCGCACTGACCACCAGGGGGCAGCTCCTGCATTGAGTGTCTGCCCCTTGGTGGTCAGTGCGTCATAGTGACTGGTCGAGCTCCTGCATTGAGTGTCTGCCCCTTGGTGGTCAGTGCCTCATCATAGTGACTGGTCGACCAGTCATAATGGTCACTTAGGCTTTTATATATATAGATAACTGCTTTATAAATTATGCTCATTGGATACTGTCTAAAGTTTCAAAATAAATAAAACAAACCAACTAATTTTTATGTGAAAACAGAGACCTTCTTATCTTGGTCCCAGTGTCCCTGTTATTTTTTAAAGACTAAAAATCTGGAAGTCGCTCCCTCATTTTCCTTAGGTGAGACATTCATTGTGGCTTGCATTCAAAGGGTATTTCTTGGTATAATCTAGGTAGTCAACAAAACTGGCCAACAAATACTTTTTAAGGGTCCCCAACAATTTAAAATGATGCCTCTTAGTCTTGAATGTGCCTCCTGAGTCCAAGATTTGTGGGGATATCTTTATAATCATAGTAGCACAACCACTGTTACTCTTTAGAAGGCCTGACACACCATGTAACTATTTCCACTTACTTTCCTCTGAGAAGTTATAGCAGCTGAACGCAAAGTGCACTAACAGCAGAACTCAGCAAATTCAGGAGGAAAACTGGTCTTATCCTGTTTCAAGGATTTTACATTATCTATAAATTAATCAAATTTTTAAAATTAGATTGTGATGGGATTAAATTTGTCTTGCAAATTATGGATAAGTACTTAAAAATAACACAAAGAGACCAAAATCGATATTTTAGCTAGCTAAGAAGTTAAGATCTTGCTTAACTTGATAAATAAAATCTATCACATACCTTTAATAAACTTTAACAAACATTATATTCAAATGGAAATCTTAACTTCCTCTTAAAGTCAGCAATGATGCAAGTATGCTCACTATCACTGCTTCTAGTCAACATTACATTGAAAGTTTTTGCTATCACATATAAAAAATAAAAGGAAGAAGAAAAATAATTATAGTTAATAATTTCTTTCTCTACAAAAAAGGAAAAAATCTACAAATTATGAATTTATAATGATCTAGTGAAATTTCTATATTAAATATCAACAAAGAAAAATTATTTGTACCCCTATTTCTATTTGCTATTTGTACATAAGCAAAGCTTAAATATAGGGTTTTATAGGGAGTTTGTTTTTTATAATAAGAATAATAGGAAACCTTTATAGAATTTTGAGTAGGGATATAATATTGTCTTCTAAGCAAGGATTAGACAGAAATAAGGATAAGGAGCCCTAGTTTCGGGAAGCTGCTGTCATAACTCAGTGAGAGATGAGGGTAGACTGGATAAGAGAAGTGATATAGGATGCTCCCTTGTGCATGAATGCAAAATAGAGTCTTTGGTTTATAAGAAATGGTGAGTGAGAGAAAGCAAGGAGTCCCCAGGACTCCCAGGTTTATAGATAGTAAGAGAGAGAAAAATAGTAACAAGCGATAAGCTAGAAATGGGAAATGGTTGTATGTATTGGTCAGGCACAAGAAGATGAGTGGTTAAGTTGGGTATGTAAAGTTTCAAATTATCATATTTACCAAACTGGAGATAATCCTGTAGGAAATTGTACATACAGGTGTGAATCATAGAAGGAAAGCCCAAGCTGGAGATACAAGTTGAGAAGTACGGGATATTTAGAGTGAAGAAAGCCGTGACAGTCACTGAGATTAATCAAAGACACTGTGTAGCAGTCATGAGGAAAGAAGGAAGCCAGGGCGGGACTGATCATGATGTGTGAGTTCTTCAAGGTAAATTGAACCTGTGTGGCTAGCAAGGTAGGAGAAAATCAGAAAAACATGAGAGATCACTGTGGATTCAGTAAAAAGTTGGTGAGAAAGTAGAAATGGGAGAGTTGTGATAAAAGAAGGAACAAATGAAAAACAAGAGGGTATTACATCTTTGGCCAAGACTAAGAATAAAGGGATGTCAGACATGATAGACAGAGCTGGCTACAAGATTGTAAAAGGATTTACCTTGACATTGGCCTGGTTGATGTGGGTTGCCAGTCTTCCTGGGATTCTGTTGAGACTTGAGAAGGTTATAGTTTAAAGTGAATTTACATTTTCTGATGAAACATACCTATTTGTCTGATGATAACACAAATTTCCCATGACCATCTCCTTTTTAAACTACTGTAAATTCTTCTACAGAATGATCTAAAGTGATATGGCATTTATTTGGCATAAAACCATAGTTTACTAAAGTGTCATATTTAAGTATTTCTCAGTTCTTTCTCATTACTGTGAGCCCATACAAGTAAAAGTTAATGCAAACCAAAAATGCCAACCTGGACATTAAAATTTTATTGCAATGTTAGATTATATGGTGTTTGTTGAACCAGATAACCCATAATACATGTATAACAATTTTTATAATATCTGGATTTACTTTATTTTCAAATAATTAGGGACCTGATATATATTCTTTCTGAACCTCAGCCTCCCTATGCATAAAATTAGGATAAAATAATAGCTACTTCATAGACTTATGTGAATATTAGAAGAGTTAATGTGTTCAAAATTTAGAAAATGCCTTTCATACTCAATCCTCAATAAGTATAAATTATTATTCTTAACAATTTTTATTCTAGAATGAATACAATATATTTTAGAAATTAGTATTAAAAGCTAACCATCCTCTGAGAATATACTCATAGGATCAGGATTATAAAAATCCATTATGACTCTCTAAACTACCTATTTCAGAGCTGTGGTTCACAGTAACAATATTATACAGAATAATTGTTTCCAAGTTAATTACTGCTATTTTGCAAAAATAATTTCCTTTCTTAAACATTTGCATATTTGAATAGAAAATTTATGCTAGTTGCCTTTCCACAGGCTCAACTGTCAAATCTTTTGCCAAATTTTGAATATCTATATTTAAGTACCCTGAAGTTTTTATCACAGGGGATCTGGCACTAGGTTATATTTCTTTTTTTATTTCTTGAAAGCTTGGAATAAAATGAATTTGGCCAAAAATGTGGATTTGTGTTGACATACTGTTTGCTTTTTTGTATGTAAAAAATTATATATTTTTAAATTCAACACATATTAATGACTACTTCAAAAGCTCCAAAAATTTCACAATTCCTATTTATTTGGATTTTGTCCAAATAAAACTAATGTCAAATTATGCCTCCCCCTTTTTTTTCAAATCCTATTTACTCTGAGCCTCAAAGCTGAGGAAATTAGATGCATGATTACATGGGAAAACAGATGCTGTGCTGACCTCAGTGGAGACAAACCACAGTCACTTGGTCTTGTGAGTATGGACCCTACTGGAGTTTCATTTCCACATGCCAATGGCAATGTCTTTTTTCCTCAAAGTCACAAATTGTTTGCTATATGAAACTCCTGGGCAAATGAAATTCGATTTTGAAATGGAGTAGAATTGAGGACAGGCAAGAAAATGAATCATCCTCCCTTCTTTCCTAGAGATTCCTGAGAAATTAGCAATTCACTATGTTACATTTTTTTGTTTACTTTTTAATTTTTATTGTCAAGAAGCAGAGGAAAACCATGAAACTTCATAAAAATTCATATGCCACTCATTTAAATTTGTAATCTTCAGTTCTACCTAGATATAAAATCATTAGAATGTCCCTAAATTTTCTGAATTGTCAGGATCTTTTTTTTTTCCCTAGGGAGTTAGTAACAAAAAAGGAAAAAAAATAAATCAAACAAAAAATTCAAGTTAATTATTGAAAAAGTCTCTATAAAAATAATCTCAGTCATTAGTACTTCTGCTGCTAGTCATTTAATATCATAGTCAAAGCAGGATAGTTATTGCACATATTGCTTGTTTTCAGAGAAAAGAAAACACAAGTTTATTAACACCCAGTTTTCTTTGTAGAACTATTAAGTTACACAAAGTCCCTCTATTTATGTATTCCTTGCAGGTCTTTTCAACCAGATCACTTTCAGCTTTGAGAATCAATTTTTCTAGCAATATCATGGTTTGCTTACATACTCAACTACATAAAATTTTTACTCATCTTTCTGGGCTCTCTGTTCTAATTAATTCTACTGAATTCAGAACACAATACATATAATTAAAAACAAACATACAAAAAACACAATTCAGGACTCTACAATACAATGTCCAGCAGGATAAAGTTACTTGGTGACAGACTGATTATAACATTATTATTTCCTACCTGAAACATTTTCCAATAATTTTGTAGTTGAGCTGTCTAAAACAGTAAGAAACCCATGAACTATAACAATGATAATGTCATCAATTGCATGAAGAAGATTACATTCAATAAATGTAATAATAGGAGTTTCCTGGTATTTGGCTTGTACTGGATTGGTTTCAGTTCTCTGTAGCATAGATGCTACTGATCACAATGTAATTGTCAGAAAAAGAAAATCGGCCAGATAGCTTCTGTGAGCTGATTAGCATAAGGGAAATCTACACTTGTGCACACAGACAAAACCTGGCTTTGCGGAACACAATGAATGTGATTGGCATAACTGTTTGACCCCCGAGTTTGAAGGGGGATTCTTGTGGTTCCATTCTTCCTTTAGAGTCATGGTGTGAAATGAAGGCAGAATGCTCCCATTCTAACTCTTTCGATATCTCTTCTTCTCTCTATTAGTTAGCTTATAAAGCTTTTACTGCTAGCCCTAAGATCCTGGTTGTATGATAAAGGAGCAAATGTTGCCATTGGAAACTTTGGTTTGGCTCATTTACTGTCTGGGAAACAACCACAAAAAGAAGTGAAAGAGAAATGTACTTGGTAAGTGCTTTAAAGAATGGTCAAAATGATGAAAACAAATTGAACAAAGAGAATTTGTGAATCAAATAGCCAGTACCTTTCTTTATACAATCAATAACATTTCTTCTCTCAGTATAAGAAGTATACCGAGATCCCAAATACCATTTTTACAGTGTGAAAATATCTTACTTGCGTATATCTCTGTATCACTACTCAGGTAGTAAATTCACTTTCATACAGTCTACACGGTGATACCTTGGATGAAGTTATTACTGTGACTCAGCCTCAAACAACAAAAGTTAGTACATGGGCCTGGTTGAAAGTTATTTGTTGAAATTAAGGGTTACAAAATAAATAGTTGCAATATATTGAACACTTACTTTATGCCAGCTTCTCTTCTAAGTGCTTCACATGTATTAACTTACTCAATCTTCCCAATAAACCTAGGAAGGAGGAATACATATCACCTCTGTTTTATAGATGAGAGCATTGAGACACAGTGAGGCCCTCAGAGCTTATAAGTGGTAAAATAGGAATTCAAAACCAAGAAATCTGGCTTCACGGTCCATCCTACTAACCACTATGTAGACATGCCTGTATGTAAGATCTGATTTAGGAGGCAGTTGGGTATGTGGAACTGGGTTGGAATTGAGTTTTTCACAGACAAGCTCTCTGTTCTTAAGCAAATCAGTTCATTGTATGGGGACTCAATCTCTCTATCTGAGCATAATTTTCAAAGTGTATGTATAATTTGCATATATGTGTATATTTTGGTCTCATTGTACATTGCATACATATATTTTGCATATCTATTTTTTTCTAAAATCAATTCTGATGGAGACCCTCTTTACAGTAATAAAAAGTACCATAATTGCAACTTGCTGGACAAACAAAATGTTCTTCATTTTTTCTTTGTACCCACTTTATAAATGACTAGAGGCCCAGTGCATGGATGTGTGCACTGATGGGGTCCCTCGGCATGGCCTGTGGGGATCGAGCCAAAACTGGCAGTCCAACACCGCCTGCCTCTCCTGCCTGCCACTCCTGCTCATCCTGGCCCTGCTGCACCTGACGTGGGCTCACACCCAGTCAGTCCCAATCAGGAGAGGCTCAAGCTGCTGCAGCAGCACTCACCAGCCATGAGCCCTGCCTCTGGTGCCCACCAGTCAGCTGAGTGGCACTCCCGCTGTGGGAGCACACTGACTACTAGGGGGCAGCTCCTGCATTGAGTGTCTGCCCCCTGGTGGTCAATGTGCGTCATAGCGACCAGTCGACCAGTCGTTAGGTTGTTCAGTCATTTAGGCATATATATATATATATATATATATATATATATTAGAGGCCCTGTGCATGAAATTTGTGCACAGGGGCTCCCCCTCAGTGCAGCCTGCACCCTCTCCAATTCGGGACCCCTTGGGGGATGTCCAACTGCTGGTTTAGGCCTAATCCAGCAGTCAGACATCCCTCTCACAATCCAGGACTGCTGGCTCCTAACTGCTCACCTGCCTGCCTTCCTGATTGCCCCTAACTGGCCCCCCTGCCAGCCTGATCACCCTTAACCACCTCTGCCTACTGACCTGATTGCCCCTAACTGGCCCCTTGCCGGCCTGGTCGTCCCTAACTGCCCCACCTGCCAACCTGGTCACCCCCAACTTCCCCCCCGCTGGCCTGGTCACCTCTAACTGCCCACCCCCGCCAGCATGGTCACCCCTTACTGATCCTTCTTTTTACAGCTGCATAGTATTCCATTGTGTGTATATACCAGAGCTTTTTTATCCATTCATCCACTGATGGGCACTTGGGCTGTTTCCAGATCTTAGCTATTATAAATAACACTGCTGTGAACATAGGGGTGCATATATTGTTCTGATTGGTGTTTTGGGCTTCTTAGGATATATTTCTAAAAGTGGAAACACTGGATCAAATGGCAGTTCCATTTTTAATTGTTTGAGGAAACTCCAGACTGTTTTTGATAGTGGCTGCACTAGTCTGCATTCCCACCAGCAGTGTACTAGGGCTCCTTTTCTCCACATCCTTGCCAGAATTTGTTCTTTATTGATTTATTGATGATAGCCATGCTGGCAGGTGTGAGGTAGTACCTCATTGTTTTTTTAATTTCATCTCTCTGATGATTAGTGATGTTGATCATTTTTCATATGTCTCTTGGCCATTTGTATTCCCTCTTTGGAGAAGAGTCTATTCAGGTCTTCTGCCCAGTTTTTAATTGATTGTTTGTCTTCCTTTTGTTGAATTGCATGAAGAATTTATATATTTTAGAAATTAACCCCTTATTAGATGTATCATTGGCAGATATGTTTTCCCATATAGTGGATTCTCTTTTATTTTGTTGATGGTTCTTTTGCTGTGCAGAAATTTTTTATTTTGATATAGTCCCATTTGTTTATTTTTTTCTTTATTTCTCTTGCCCTAGGCATTGTATCAATGAAAATTCCTCTACATAAGATGTCTGTTATTTTGCTGCCTATGTTTTCTCCCAGGATTTTTATGGTTTCATGACTTATATTTAAATATTTTATCCATTTTGAGTTTTTCCTTTGTATGGTATAAGTTGGTGGTCTAGTTTCATTTTTTTTTTTTGCAGGTTCCTGTCCAATTCTCCCAACACCATTTATTGAAGAGACTGTCTTTACTCCATTTTATGCTCTTGCCTCCATTGACAATGTTCATTCTTTTGAATCTAGCAAAATTTTCATCAGCTGTCTCTTTTGAAGTAGCCTGTATAACCCCTGGCAAAAATTAGGCTTAAGGGTCCACTTCCTTATATGGCTATGTGCATCCTAGATTGCTTTGAGTAGTGCTTTTCTGGGATATGAATATATGATAGGCAATTGGGGGAAAATTCTACACACTTCTGTGATATAGCCCATGCAAGAACAGGATATCTTAGACTTATTGGTTGGCATTAGAATAAATCATCATTTTTTTTTTGCCTATGCATTTCTTGTGTGTGCCTGTCTGTGTGTGTGTGTGTGTGTGTGTGTGTGTGTGTTGTAGTATAAATTTTAAAATGAATAATATATTTTATAAATTATGTTCGTTATTAAATTATCAGCTATATATGCAGCAACACATTTTTTAAAAAGATGTTACTTAGATTTTTTTCTTTTTACTATTAAAATGATTGTTGATCATATTTGGGTTTTTACATTTCACATCTGCTTGCTACAACTGTATCTTAGCCTGCCTTGCTTGCCTCATTTCTATTTCATTCCTTTTCATTTTGTACACAGCTACTGAGACGATAGTATATATTAGATAATGTAATCTTGTCACATGGGGTTATTTCTAGTTTTTCATGATTATGATTAAAGCTGTTAAAACTGCATTCCAGGAAAAAGTTGCAAAGAATTTTAGAATAATATTAAAATATCAAGGTTTTGCCAAGCTAAAATTCATAATATAGGACAACCAATAAAATGTTACCAGACATACAAAGAAGCATGAAAATATGACTTAAAGAAAAAATCAAACCATCAAGACTAAACCCAAACTGACACAAGTGTTAGAATTAACAGACATTGACATTAAAACTGTGTATTCCATATGTTCAAAATTCAATACATAATTTTTTAAAGAGTGACAGAGAGACCTAAATAAAACTTCTAGTGTTGAATACTATACTGTGTGAGATGAAAATTATACTACATGAAATGAATAGCAGATTAGATATTGCAGAAGATTAGTACATTTAAAGACAAAGCATAATGAAGTTTAAAATAGTGATATCCAAAATGAAATGGAGAAAAGAGAGAATTTTTAAAAAATGAAGAGAGAATCAGCAAGCTGTAAGCAACTTAAAGAGATCAAAACACATGTAATTGGAGTTTCTAAAGGAAAGTGCAGAGGAATATAAGATTTATTAGGTAGGGCCACAGGGGGGCTCAGTCTAGGATCAATTATTACCACTGATGTATGACCCTTTTGTGTGCTCCACCCAATGTCCACTGAATTATGAGTTTTACCAATCCAACTGGTGTGAACAGGCCCTTTGCTGAGCCCTGTCTGAGTATAAACCACTGTTTTTTCTCATCTTTTCAGGTGGTTCCTTTCCCACTTTAGAGAGTTTTGACAAAGTTATGTATGACGGATACTCAGGTGAATACTGGAAGTGATTTGTTTCTCTGTGTAACTCTCTTCTCTCTAGTATTTCAACAACCTTTATTTCTGACTAGAGGCCCAGTGCATGAAATTTGTGCACTGGGGGTGGTGTCCCTCAGCCCAGCCTGCACCCTCTCCAGTCTAGGACCCCTCGGGGGAAGTACGACTGTCGGATCAGGCCTAAACCAGCAGTTGGACATCCCTCTCACAATTCGGGACTGCTGGCTCCTAACCACTCGCCTGCCTGCCTGCCTGATCACCCCCTAACCGCTCCCCTGCTGGCCAGATTGCCCCCAACTGCCCTCCCCTGCTGGCCCGATCGCCCTGGCTGCCCTCCCCTGCCCTCTCCTGCCCTTCTGTGCCGGCCTTATCTTGCCCCCAACTGCCCTTCCCTGCCAGCCCAATGGCTCCCAACTGCCCTCCCCTGCCCAGCATCTTGTGACAACGTGAGGGAAGCCATGTTATGACAACATGGGGGCAGCCATCTTATGATGACATTGGGCGGCCATCTTAAGACGATGTGGGGGCGGCCATCTTGTGGCAGCCACCTTGTGATGACATGGGCGGCCATCCTATGATGCGAGGGCATGAGGGTCAATTCGATCTTATGATGACATTGGGCGGCCATCTTAAGACGATGTGGGGGCGGCCATCTTGTGGCAGCCATCTTGTGATGACATGGGCGGCCATCCTGTGATGCGAGGGCATGAGGGTCAATTCACATATTATCTCTTTATTATATAGGATGATTTCTCAATGCAGAGTTTTCTGACTAAACACCTATTGCTCTTATCCCTATATGCCAAGAGAAATGCCTGATTTAAAATCTAATCTCATAAAAGAGAAACATGCAAATTAACTGCACCTCCACTACACCCACAAGCCACGCCCACCAGTCATGCCCACCAGCCAATCAGGAGCAAATATGCAAATTAACCCAACTAAGATGGCGGCAGCCATGGAGCTGGAGTGTTGCCCCCAGCAATGGAGGAAGCCAAGCTTCCCACCTGCCCTGCCGGCCCTGAGCTCCACTCAAGGCTACAAAGTTTCAATTATAGAAGATAAATAAATCCCAGATATCTGCTTCCAGTCACCATAGCCTCCGATCAAGGAGGGGCTGAGAGCCTCCGTTGCCAGGGGCAACTCAGGCTTCCAGGACCTGGGCTCCTTTCAAGGCTACAAAGATTCCATTATAGAAGATAAATAAATCCCAGATACCTGCTTCCAGCCAGCGACTCCCCACTCTGAAGGGGCTGTGGCCAGCCTGAAAAAAGCCATCAGCCCCTCACCCAGGCTGGCCAGGTAACCCAGTGGGGACCCCCACCCTGAAGGGGCTGTGATCAATGTGAAAACAGCCCTCAGCTCTCACCCAGGCTGGCCAGGCACCCCAGCAGGACCCCCACCCTGATCCAGGGCACCCTTCAGAGCAAACCAACTGGCCCCCACCCATGCACCAGGCCTCTATCTACACTAATAAAAGAGAAAAATGGTAATTAGCGTACGACCGCTACCCTTCCCATTGGCTAATCAGCATATCCTTATGCAAATCAACTGCCAACTAAGATGGCGGTTAACCGCCAACAAAGATGGCGGCTAATTTGCATACGCCCAATGATGGGAGGCGAAAGGGGAAGGACTGAAGAATGGTGATCGGCA
>NW_005371791.1:330730-344393 GCF_000412655.1 Myotis brandtii | reverse complement strand
GCCTCTCCTGCCTCCTCAGCAGTGCTAAGGATGTCTGACTGCAGCTTAGGCCTGCTCCCTGCTGGCAAGTGGACATACCCCCAGGGCTCCCGGGCTGCCAGAGGGATGTCTGACTGCCAGCTTAGGCCCATTCCCATGGGGAGCGGGCCTAAGCCAGCAAGTGGACATCCCCCGAAGTGTCCCAGACTGTGAGAGGGCACAGGCAGGGCTGAGGGACCCCCTGAGTGCACAGATTTTTGTGCACTGGGCCTCTAGTATTGAATTATAAGCCATTAATAGGAGTTTGAGAACAAAAATGGAGAAAATGCAAAGGAGAAAATTATCAAGAAAATTTTACATAATAAAAAGATAAGATTATTTAGATTAATCAGACCCAGAAGCCTAGAACAATTAACTCAAAATATTCATATGAAGCATAAACTCTTGAAATTTTAAAACATCAGGGCAAATGATATGAATCTTTTTTAAAAAGCTAATATCTATAATATTAAAAGCATAATATGCAAATTGACCCAATGCCCGAACAGCAGAATGACCATCTGGATGACCTTTGGACAACCACACTATGACACACACTGGTGCCAGGCCAGCCAAGGTGGGTGCGATGCAATTGGCCGGGGGCCTGGCCATCGTCCCATGATCACCCTGCAGAGGGAGGCCCAGGCCACTGGCCAGCAGGGCAATTAATCGGGGGGGCTCCACAATCATCCCAAAGAGGGAGGCCCAGACCACTGAACCACAGTGCTGCGGCGGGTGGGCGGGGCCTCCCTCTGCAGGAGCAATCCATCCTGTAGCCCCGTGTGGGTGGGCAGGGCCTACCTCTTTGGGACAATCAATGGCAGAGCTCCATGATCGATCACCTCAAAGAGGGAGGCCCAGGCTGGGCAGGGCCTATCTCTTTGGGGTGATCGATCACAGGGCTCCAGGACTGTGAGAGGGCACAGGCAAGGCTGAAGAATCCCCCTCTCCCTCCTGAGTGCACAAATTTCATGCAGTGGGCTTCTAGGGTATGTATAATTATACATACACACACATAGTCTATCATTATTAGAATTATCAGAATTCATGAATTCTGTACTTATAAATTTTCCTATTTGATAAAACTTATTTTTATCCTCAAATTAATATTTCTTCTGCTTTCTGATCACTTGCACAAGTGGAGTGTGCTAAAAAATTTATCACCCAATGTATATAGTTACAATTATATTGAACAAGGCACCATTGTCCTCTTGCTTTATCTCTCATAGTGTAAACAAGTGTCTTACTCATGGTCTTTTTAATGCTTGGTGGTTTCTCTCAGTTTTGTGTGTGTGTGTGTGTGGGGGGGTGATTTTATTAAAATGGCTACCAAGCTTAGTGCTGAAGTGCTGTTCAGTATTCCTAAGAGCAAGAAAGCTTTGATGTGCCTTACAGAGAAAATACATGTTATATAATTACATTCAGTTATGAGTTATTGTGCTGTTGACTGTGAGTTCAATGTTAATAAATCAAATATATATGTTAAATAAGGTGTATTTAAATAGAAATACACATAAAGCATGGTTATGTATTTATCGGTTGATGAAAATGTGAGAATATAAATTTTAAGGTATGTACTTAATTTTAAGGTTCTTTATTACACAAATAACCAGAACCATGAGTAAATAAAAAGAATAGGACATAGGTATACATGTCTGTCAAAAGTGGTCTAACTGTATATTTAAAATGGTTCATCTTATTGTATATGAATTGTACTTCAACAAGTTGATGTAAAAAATAGGAATACTTGGACTCTAGGAAGTATAGAATCTAGAAGAAAAGCAAAAGGAATTCCGAGAATGATAATAAAGAGAAGCCCTAGCATAATAAGGTAGCAGCAGGTATAGAATTTTTTGATTAACTAAGGGAAATGAAGTGTAGTTCTTACAGAGATGTCTTAATAATAAGAATAATTGCTCTAGCTGGTTTGGCTCAGTGAATAGAGCGTCAGCTGAAGGACTAAAGGGTCCCGGGTTCGATTCCAGTCAAGGGCACATGCCTGGGTTGCAGGCTTGATCCCCAATAGGGGACAGCCAATCAATGATTCTCTCTCATCATTGATCTTTCTTTCTCTCTCTCCTCCCTTCCTCTCTGAAATTAATAAAAATATATTAAAAAATAAGAATAAAAATAAAAGAACTGATAAAATATCAGATATATTTGATTATCAAAGTACCTATCTTAGAAAAAGATAAATCCTATTAACATTTATTTATAATTATAGAATTTACAATATTTTATACCCTGCTTTAAATATATTAGTACCATCTCTCATATTGTTAAGCTTTTTTGAATATATCTTAATAAATTCAATGACTTATTGCCTGGCTGGTGTAGCCCAGTGATTAAATGTTGACTCATGAAACAAGAGATCCCCAGTTTGATTCCTGGTTAGGATATATGCCTGGGTTGTGGACTTGATCCCTTCCTTTCTCTCTAAAATCAATAAATATTTATTTAAAAAATTTACATATACGGACTTATTGTTTCATGTTTTTATTCTTTTCTTTGAAGATGTTTCATTATTTGGGGTCATACACCTACTGAATTGTCAGGGTTCTCTAGAAGAAAGTAATTAATAAGCTATATCTACTCTGAGATTTATGATCACGAATAGGCTAATTTGATTATGGAGACTGAGACATCTACAAGCTGGAATTCTGGACAGCCAATGGTGTAAATTCTAGTCCCAGTCTGAAGGCCTGGGAACCATGAGGGTTGATGATGTACATCCCAGTTAAAGGGTAGGAGAAGAATGGTATCTCAGCTCAAATAGGCAAGAGCAAATACTCCCTTCCACTATCCTGTTGATCTATTTGGGCTCTGATCAGATTGGATGATGCCAACTCACACTGGGGAAGGCAATTTGCTTTACTCAGCCCACCAATTCAAATGCTAATCTTATCTGGAAACACCTCACAAACACACTCAGAAATAATGTCTAATCTTAGCATCCAGGGTCCAGACAAGTTGATACATTACTCAGCACAAGTTCACTCCTTGTCAACCTGTCACCCATTTGCATCTAAGTAAACCATATATCCCTTTGTCGAAGGATGGGAGAACAACTAACTATACATTTTTTGGTAGTATATCCAGCCTCTTTTTTCTTCAAGGGCTTCTGATTCTATAAACTAGCTCAAGTCTGGGAACTGATTGATTAAAGTCGGCTTTTTGAGTCAGGTTAGACTTTTGTCCACTTGACCTACAACTTTTCTGCTTACACATATCAAATAAGAATTCGTAGGTTTACTATCTATTTCACTTCTAGGAGCACCTTGATCCACATTGGTCTGCATACTTCAGACTATTCTGATTGCTGCTTTGACTCTTCTGTCCATTACATTAACCAGATGCATTTTGCTTTTGGCAGTTGAGTGTTGCCATTTGGCTCCTGCTATCCCTGGATCCAATTACTCCCATTGCATTTATTTTGGTCAATTCAGTGACTGCAGTTCCCATTGTAAAGTCTGAACTGCATAGAAGAGAGATCACAGAGATCTTCAAGGGTGCCAGGGCTTCCTCACACATTTATTTCTCACAGTGTTGGTGAGAAGCATGTCTTCTGGACCCTCCCAGGGTAGGTAAGCAGATCTTAAATGACAAATCCACTCTACTATTTCTATTTTCCTAACCTTTCAATCTCTTCCTCTGCATTAAACCAAAGCAGGTCTAGCATTTCCAATTCACTCACTGTGCACCACCTTTTGATTCATGTTTCAGCCAACCAACCAAACTGTTAGAGGTCTTTCAAATTCCTGAGCTACAACATTAAATACAGAATCCCTGCTTAGTGAGCCCATATATCAATAAATGTGTCCCTATCCAAATGATATTTCTTCCACCATTGTCTTACATCTTATTTCCTGGTTTTCGACTTTTATAAATCAGGGAACTCAAGGAGCTATTTTGGAGTATAGCATATCTCCTCATAGGTCAAACATTGCACCTCAACTGTAGAAGCCTGCTGGGACCTGGGTCTGGAAGCAAAGAGGAGTGCCGGGGAGGGGTGGGAGTGGATCCTGAGAAAAGTCAGCATTGTCTTGCATGGCCAAGAAGCCATTTCCATTTTCTCAGGCAATGCAGGGTTAATCCCCTCAGACAGGTTGGGAAAGGCAAATGGTCTCAGGGATTGGGAAAGTTACTGCCAAGCAGTGGTGGAGGCTACTTCATCTGGGGTTGGTGAGGTCTCTTCCACTGGCAAAAAAGACTCATGAGAATTTAGGGGCTCAATGTCCTAGTTTCATTAGGATCATCTCACATGTCCCCATCACAACTTACCAGATCATATTGTTTCCCAAACAGTGCCCTCATTTTAACAGACTACGGCTAAAGTCTACTTGTAGGGTGTAGACACTCTATAAGGCTGGGAGTTCAAGTTGAAAGGTACTTGAGCTAGTCACAGGATGAAATTCTACATTTGACTTTCAGGAATTTTAGCCCCTGGGCTATATAGAGAAAGGTCTTCTTCAGGGCACACATACCAGCCTTCAGGTAATTTTTCTAGTGCTTGAGCTGGGAATTCAAATCCCTGAGCTAATATTTTTCTTTCACTACTTGTCCAGGGACATTAAGAGCAAGCAGCCAACTAATGATTATATTTATTAGTTTTCCAAAAAAATTTGAAAAAGTATCATCAGTCATCCAGCTCATGCTTTTTATAAGTAGTTATTAGGAGTATCTCATGCAGATATTTTGCATATCTCTATGGCTAGTTCAAGCCACAGAGTATTAGTGTTGTCTTTACTGCTAAAAATAGAGTTATTAGCATATTTAAATCCAATCAGACTAGAGAGCCAATTCCAGAAACCCCAGAATCAATTCAGCAAATCCTTACATTTTACATTGTTTTAGAACCACACTTAGTTCCAAAATCTGAGTTATTCATTGTTCTCCAGAGAGTGTGTATACACATACAATCTCACCATCTACCATCTGCAAGCTCAAGGCTGAAGAAAACCAGTGGTGTAAAGTCAAGTCTGAAGACTTGGGAATCAGGAGCATTACTCCAACCCAAGGGTAGAGGAAGGCTGCTGTCTCCTTTTAAACAAATTGGTATCTGGAGAATACCAATTTGTCTTCCTCTTCCTTTTTGTTCTCTTCAAGCCCTTCTGGATAGGATAATGCTCACCCGCATGGGGAGGGCAGTAGTCTTTACTCACCTACTGATTCAAATGCTAATCTCATCTGGAAACACCTCACAGGCACACCCAGAAATAATGTCTAATCTAGGCAAGCAGTCAAATTGACACATAAAATTAACTGTTACACCTACTAATTATATTTTATCTTTAATCCTTTAACAGCAAGCATTCTTCACTCTAATAAAAAGATCTTAGATTTTTCCCCCTGCTCCTTTCTTTTTATGCGGTACAAAGTTATTGGAAATAACCTTCTTTTCCTGTTTATTTCCTTGTGTTGCCTGCCCTTCCAGACTTCAGTCACGTCTACACTTTGCATGAAATGTTTCTCAGAATCAAGAGGCAATGATACTTCAGAGTTAAGCTCTTAACCAACCTCCAATTATTTCATGTGTACTGTTTTATGTCTTAAATTGGAGAGTTAGAATCTTGAAAACAGAATACTATATCTTATTTTTATTGTATTTCTTTACTGCATCTAGTGTAGTACAGGGCATATAAACCCAATGATTGATTAACCTGCAAGCTAAGGGTCCTAACTGTTTTGGGAGGAAAAATAACAATGGCCAGGATTGTGGTATTTAAGTCTTCCCTATGCAGTATTCAGGAAGAGAATTGTAGGCAGGTTGGGTATCATAAGTGTTATAAATGCCCTGAAATAGGAGAACACTGAAGGATATGCAAGCTTGAGTAGTGAGTTATGTATTTGGGGGTCAATCTTATGAAACATTTTATGACAGACTTTAGCTCTCTCATACCTGCTGAAATGAGAAACCATAACATACTTTTGAAATTAGTCTGTTGTTAAGGCCATCTAGTTATTTCCTTGCAACCGTAAACAATTTGTATCCTAGATTCAGTATTATATATCATTAAGTGGAATTTACCAAATAGAATATTATTTTACTCTTTGCCAAAAATCAGAGACAAAAAAGAAAGCTGTTTGCTTGAACTGATTATTTCTTGATTGTTTCAAAGTAATTATCTTTCTAAATCTGTTCTTTAAATCCTGCATAAATTGTTGAGAAGGTAGATTTACTAAAATCAGGAAACATTTGGCCAAAGCAAACTTCCTTCTGGCAAATAGGACATTGGTGCCAAGGGACACTTTAAAAGGCCTTTCTTCTTGCATTTGTGCTACTGTGTGAAGTTATCCTATTTAAAGGTTTGGGTTTTTCCCTCACTTCCCTTTTTTGTACCAAGTTTTAAAAATCTCTATCTCCTTTTAATTTCCTTCTCATTTCACATGATCGCATGGTGATCACTATAGATTTTTATTGAGAAGTTAATTTATGAGAGTTTATTTTTTTTCAATTCTACTTTGCTTTTTAAACTATATGAAAAAGAATCTAGCTAGCCCATGGACACAGACAACAGTGTGGTGATGGCAAGAGGGAGGGGGGCAGGGGCTGGGTGGATGTGAGGAAAGGGGGAAAATGGGGGGACATTTTCAATAGTGTCAACAATTATTAAAAATAAATAAAAGGGGAAGAAAAACAGAATCTAGCTAATGAGTACAAGAGAACCAAGTGTTTGTTTCAATTACTTATATCTAGGGTGATTCTACATCCTGTAGTACCCAGACAAATCCAAGTTTATTCCTGTTTTCCTAGCATATTTATTAATTATGCCCCCTTTAAAAATATATTTTATTGATTTTTTACAGAGAAAAAGGGAGAGAGATAGAGAGTTAGAAACATCGATCAGCTGCCTCCTGCACAACCCCCTACTGGGGATGTGCCCGCAACCAAGGTACATGCCCTTGACTGGAATTGAACCTGGGACCCTTCAGTCTGCAGGCCGACACTCTATCCACTGAGCCAAACCAGTTAGGGTTAATTAAACCCTTTTCAATCTCTAAAATGTCTCTGTTTACTTAAGTGATAAATTACCGTGGCCTGTCTCCTCATCGAGCAAATAGCTGCTACATGTGTGTTCTTTTGCAACTATTTGGCCAAGACTACTAGGTATTTATCTCAAAACAACAAAAATCCAAATGACAAAAATAGGAGGGGAAAAAATCCAGCCCATCTTCTTATATTTGAAATGTGTAACATCACTGTAGACATTTCTGCTTCTTGGTCTATGTTTTGTACATACGTGTCCAAGTAGTTGTTTACACTTAGAATTTTCTTTAATAGGAGGATAATACACAAAGAAAAATGCTTGTCACCGAATTCTAGTTATCAGAGTGAGATAGGGAATGGATTTGTATTATGAATTTTATATTTATTTGTTAATGCTTTTGAATTAAGTGATTGGGAAAGATAACTGAGAAGACAGTTTCAGTCCCATAGAATGTATAATATAAAACAGACAATACTAGCTAGACTAGGAAATAAGAGCCATATATTACTATAAGAAAAAAAAGAAAAAACAATATATAATCTACTAAAGAAATTCAAGTAGACATCAAATGTCACTACCTCCCTTATACATCATTGCAAATCTAAGAAAGAGAAGGTACAAAAAATAAAATGGCCGTGATAGTGGTGATGCATTTAGTATTAGCATGTCCCTTCTTCTGACCTGTAATCTATGTGTTCATGGGCCTATTCAAGAAAGTACTGGGCTCCTCATAACTTTGTAACAAAACGTACTTTGGGTAAAGTAGCCTGAATCCTTAGGAAGCTAAAGTAAGAAAACATCTTTCTAAATTTAAGCTAAAGAACAAGTAGGGTTTTATATTCCCAATTTTTTTTAGCTTCTCTAAAACCTTTACTGTCATTCCAAACTACATTTATTGACATTGCTCAGCAAAGGTAATTTTTGAAAATATTCACCTTTGTAGAGAATTTTATATTCTCATTATATCTTAACTATGGACAATTTTCTGACCTAGTCTAGTAGAACTTTTCACCCAAGATGCTTAGTGATTATGTTCTCAAATAAAAAGGTGATAATATGTGTTGGGAATGTAAAATGATCTCTGGTAAGGCAAATAACCCAAGTAGTTCATCATTATGCACATAATCCACTATTTTCAATTATCCATGCCACTGGTTTACTACTTTAGCATGACTAATAAAAAGTTATTATTATTGTTGTTTCTTATTTTTCCTCTATTGAATTACAACTATGAACAATTCACAAAGAAAATGGACGATTCACACCATCACTAATTACTATTGTCATTGATTTATTTGAAGCTGATTACACAGAATTACCACACTTTGGTTAACATTTTAGCTTTGAAATTAAATATGCATAGTACATTTTTCAGGGCTTAGAATACACTTCTTAGACATCATTGGCATTTTAAAAAATCTTGTTAAAAGAATCATCTTCTTTGTGTAATCACTCTTGATGCATATTTACAGTATGTGGCGGATGCTGCTCATTGGCTACTAAGTAGCCACCCCACTCCTCATTTTCTGCTGTGGAAACTGTATTTAAACCAATGGTGAGGAGAAACCCCTTAGTCCTATGAAAGAGAAGATTCTTGCCCAGCTCCCTTATTATACCCAGGGAATAATATGACTATTCTGGGATTCCCTTTACCTTTACTTAAACTGTAGTCAAGGGTAGACATATGGTAGAGTTCTGGCAAATGAAACAGGAGAAATCTCTATCCTACACTCCTTAATCAAAATAACAAGGGGAAAAATTCATGGGAAGAAAATATTTTGCCTCAAACCCCTTGTTTTTTTTTTTTGTGGGGATGCTAGAGGAACAGTAGCCACATATCAATCATAAGGCGAAAGTCTTCAGATCAGAAATCTAACATGCTAAGATGCCAGAAGAAAGAGAAAGAAACAAGAAAGCCTGGCCCTTGATGACATCACTTAGATACTGACCATACCTCTAACTGTCTTGCACCAGATTCAGTCTTTTTTGTTGCTGTTGTTACTTGCTGCTGGAAGCCCGTTTGGAGAAATATTTAACAAGTTGTCCTTCATTAATTCCATGTTTTATTTAAAACTGTTCTTCTTGACTACCATTCATTGTTATCCTCTATTTTTTTTTAAATCTCTGGATATGTAGCCCTCGTCTTTTAGTACAGATTTTCTCTAAGCTTTGGGACCAATCTGATCTATATGCTAGGAAAGTATAAAATCCAATAGGGACTCTTACTGATTATTCACATTCAAGTGAATCTTACATGCAGATTCCAAAATAAGCCTTGTTTTCTGTTTCTAATAACCAGTTTTTTTTTTGGTGTCTCCTCTGAAAAAGACTTCTCCAGTTTAGAATAGTGTCCAAAGGCATGAGCCAGGTTCAACTCCTCACTCTGTCATTTATTAAATTTATAAATTGAGCACATTAGGGAATTTTATGGAGTTTTGCTTTTCTTGTCTGTAAATTGGAGATACTATTGATATTGCTAGAGATGAATATGAGGGTAAAATGAAAATATGCTTAGCTCACTGTGACTCAAAATATCTAATAAGCATTAATGTCAGTCTCTGAGTGCTAGCCATGTAGAGGCTCAGGGGGATTGAGTAAATCATTCAAGATCCCACAGATATGAGGAAGCCAGGAAAAGAAAGATTTAAGCCATTGTCTCTATAAGCTTTATTTTTATTGTTGTACTTCTACCATGCTGCCCCATTTCTACGTTTACTGTTAATAAAATCACTTATTTCTCTTATTTTCCTGAAAACATCTTTCCCTACTGGCATCTTTCATTCACACCCTCACTCTTTCCCATCAACGGGAAAGATCACTTGGCAAGAATCCTCTCAGCTATTTGGTAAAATAATTCAAAGAGCACTGAAATTTTGAGACTTTCAGACCAGGATACTCCATAGTCTTTTCCGTTGCCACTTTGTTAAAACAAAGTGGTAGGTTTGTTTTGGACACTTAGAACAAAGTATTTTTTGTATTCTGAAACCCTGAAGTCTTATGGTTTGGAATTAATTTCTTTTTGTTCTAATTTTAAAATTCTTCTTCAAGAATAATTTAATGTGAAATAGCTTAAAAAATTAGGAATAATTGCTAAATTAATGATGGTTTCCTATGTAAGGTACTAAAGGGTTAAAAGCAAAGAGATCTTTCCCCTTTTGTTCCCAAATTTTATTCTTTTACATCTGGTGCCTTGTGAAACTAGTAGGAGGTCCTGAATGAATCATTGTTGCACTATCATTAACATAATGCCCATGTGTAGATTTATCAGCAGTCTTTCAGTTTGATAAACTGTTGACATGTAAATATTTCCTTGAAGAAATTTCAGTCCAGCTGCTTTTGTTTACAAATCTATCAATGGTTAAAACCATTGAATGTATTTTGCCCGTTTCTGAATTATAATTACATGTCTAATTGTGAATTAATTATAAAAGAGGAAGACAAAACTACACAATAAATATTTTCCCATTTTTGGACTCATGCCAGGTTTCCCTATATTCATGAAATGGAGATTTTACTCTCATATGCCATAACCTTATCTTTTTTGCATTTGTATGTACAGGTAGTTAGACAAAATTAACTTGAAAAATTATTTGATTCTTAGGAAGACCGCTTATTCCCTTGTTTTCCTTTCTTCTCTACACTGCTTAATTGTTCCAAAGCTTTAATTAAGATAAGATTTTGATATGCCAGTCACACGTACATCTAAACTGACCTGAATATTGAATATCTGTCACTTTCTAATGTTTTCATCCCATGCAATCAAAATTATTCTACAATTGTCTTGTTTTCCTGCTTTGCTTTCTCCCATGAACCACAGCAATCAAGTATATAAATTTACAAATTAATATAAATTATGCAAAAACACAGGCCATGGGGCTTTTACTGTTCAGTTGTGAGTTCATCTGCAACACAATTACAGTGATGAGAACAGATCATCAGTACTACTCAGACCATGGCATCTCATCATTCATTGTGCCCATAACACAACAGACATATAGTGAATGGGTCACACAGGATAGCCTGTGAAGGCTGCTGCTACTGCTGTGTGTGTGTGTGTGTATGTGAGAGTGTGTGTGTGCGTGTGTGTGTGTGTGTATGTGAGAGTGTGTGTGTGTGAGTGTGTGTGTTAATGTGTGTGTGTGTGTGTGTGTGTGTGTAAATGTGTGCCAAGGGGAAAAGTTTAAGAGAACCAATTCTATGCAGTAGTGCTCCCACCTCTGCCCTGAGCATTAAGAGGAGAAATGTGGGAGACTGCAGTAAGCAGCTACAGTGGGAGGTGAAAGGTGGAGCAATCCTAGCTCAGAGAAAGAGCCTTGATTGCTTCTTGTTTCAGAAAGCTGCTGCCCATAGGACCTTTACCAGGCCTTCAAGTGGTCTGCAGAAACTTGTTTACAAAGACTTTTATTCATCCTTCAATCCCAAGATACAAAGTGCCTAGCACGGAATAGCCATCCAATAAACGTTTATGGCTCTGTGGAACTCAGCTGAAGATCCTAATTGATTTTCTCTGACAGTAACTGGCAAAGCTACAAGCATGGTGCTCTCTTTGTGAAGCAGGCAAAGCCCTGGAGCCCATTTTGCCCTCTGCTCAGGTTACTTATCTCCTAGGGGACAATGTGGGCTGCTTCTCAGGCATCTTGAAATAACAGCAGCAACCACAACAACTAAAATAATAATATACACTAACATGGAACAGATTGGTTGGCACTTTGCTGAATACTTTTGATGCATTGTCTCCTTCAATCCTCAAACACCCCTTTGAGGTAGAAGATGCCGTGAAGAGAAGAAAACTAAACTATTTTTCAGACAAGAAAACTGAGATGTCCCAGTTGTGACACAAAAGGTCAATCAAGCCTCATTGTCTTTAACTTTCAAATCTCTGTTGTTAAATGGTATCTGTCCTAGAGCCTCTGATTTGCTTTAGTGATGTAATCATCTGAGGTTTCTGCTAGAAATACTTGCCAGGATAGGCACATGGGAAGCAGTATTTTGATAAGCAAAAAGATTGGTTTAGTTCAAGTGATTGTAGAGCCTCAACCTACACTATACCAAGAAAACATAATTAACTCTAAAGTATTTCAAGGAATATTTCCATAAGACAATATATTTGATCTTTAAACAACATGGGTTTGAACTCTACAGGCACATTTATATGTGGATTTTTTTTTCAATATATAATGTAAATGTATTTTCCTTATGATTATCTTAATATTTTTTTCTGTAGCTTACTTTATCATACAAATACAGTATATAATACATTTAACATATAAAATGTGTGTCAATAGACTGTTTATGTTAATACTAAGGTTTCTGGTTAACTATAGGCTATTAGTAGTTAAGTTTGGGGGAAGTAAAAAATGATATGTGGATTTTCAAGTATGTTGGGAGTTGATGCCTGTAACTCCCATGTTGTCCAAGGCTCAACTCCATTGAAAAGAAGGACCATTCCAAGAAAAGAGTTAGTTCTGCTACTATCTCAGCTTTTGAGATTTGGACCCAGTCTCATATATCCATGCCAGCCGAGAAATGTATGTGGAAACTACACTTATTAGCTCTCTTGCAGATAATACCAGGTCTCTCACATAATTCATATATGATCTCAAGTTTTATTATGATGCCGAATAATACAATTCCTCCTCCCTTGTTTTGTGTGTGTGTTTTTTTAATCAAATATTTCTTTATTTTTTTGTCATTACACAGGTAATATGGGATTTAAAATTAAAAAAAGAAGTAAAAAATAGCTCTGGTCAGTGTGATTGGGCATCCTCCCGTGCACCGAAAGGTCATGGTTTAATTCCCGCTCAGGGCACATACCCAGGTTGTGGGTTTGATACCCCATCAGGGTATGTATCGGAGGCAACCAATCGATGTTTCTTTTTCACATTGATGTTTCTACCTTTCTCTCCAGCTCCCTTCCCCTCTCTCAAAAAATAAAAAATAGCTCTGGTCAGTGTGATTGGGCATCCTCCCGTGCACCGAAAGGTCATGGTTTAATTCCCGCTCAGGGCACATACCCAGGTTGTGGGTTTGATACCCGGTCAGGGTATGTATCGGAGGCAACCAATCGATGTTTCTTTTTCACATTGATGTTTCTACCTTTCTCTCCAGCTCTCTTCCCCTCTCTCTAAAAAAAAAAAGAAAAAAAATCAATAAAATACATTTTTTAAAAAATAAAAAATATACTTCTGAGAGACCAAGATGGCGGCATAGGTAAACACCAGAGTTTGCTGCCTCGCACAACAACTTCAAAAATACAACTAAAAGACGGAACAGACATCATCCAGAACCACAGGAAGGCTGGCTGAGCGGAAATTCTACAACTAGAAGGAAAGAGAAAAGCTTACTGAGACTCAGAGGAGGAGCGGTGCAGAAGTAAAATACTAAGGTGCGGAGGTGCATGCGGAGCGGGCTGGCGGCTGAGGGCGCGGTTGTCTTTTTCAATCGGGAGGGAGTCTCAGGCTCTGAGCTCCAGTTCTGGGCGAGTCTTTGGGGACCCAGACTCATACGGGAGAAGCGGGACTGTCTGGCATCGGTCGGAACTCAAGGGCAGCTTTCTCTCAGAGGTGCTTGCAGCGATTACCGGGACATTGAGAAGCAAAGCCTCTGAGGGCAGGACTGAGAGCAGCCATAACTGCTAGCCCCGCCCTGTTGATCCC
>NW_005371791.1:327562-329360 GCF_000412655.1 Myotis brandtii | reverse complement strand
AGAAAGGGAATGGACTGACTATTCTTGGGGGGGAAAGGGGAATGGGAGATGCGGGAAGAAACTGGACAAAAATCGTGCATCTATGGATGAGGACAGTGGGTGGGGAGTGAGGGCAGAGGGTGGGGTGGGAACTGGATGGAGGGGAGTTATGGGGGGGAAAAAGAGAAACAAATGTAATAATCTGAACAATAAAGATTTAATTTAAAAATAAATAAATAAAAAATATACTTCTATAACACAGGTTATATAGTAAAAGTCTGACCCTTCTGCTCTCCCTAACTATAGCATCAGATGATCATATCTGTCCAGACTTTTGTGCTTTCTACATATATTCACATATTAACAAATACACTCAATTTTATTTACAACAATATTTTTTCTGTAGTTAGATTTCTTTTAGTCTATTATGGACATCAATTTAAATAGTACACATTTATATCTACTTCATTATTTTAATATTTACTTATCATCTTTTTTTTAATATATTTTATTGATTTTTTACAGAGAGGAAGGGAGAGAGATAGAGAGTTAGAAACATTGATGAGAGAGAAACATCAATCAGCTGCCTCCTGCACATCTCCTACTGGGGATGTGCCAGCAACCCAGGTACATGCCCTTGACCAGAATCGAACCTGGGACCTTTCAGTTCCCAGGCCGATGCTCTATCCACTGAGCCAAACCGGTTTCGGCTACTTATCATCTTATACAATAGATATAAATATTTTTATCTATCTTTATTGATGAAAAATTTAAATGTCTATTTTTCTCAGTTAACAAGTAACACTAAAGTTAACATGTTATGTAGAATCTCTTATCCATTTGTACATGTGTTACTATCATTTTAAGTAAGAGCTACTTACAACAGATGGATAACAGTTTTTCTGCTTATTTGGGTGACTGGGATGGTGTGGTCTGTGTGTATGTGCATGCCTTTGTATTTTCCTTTGTGCTTGATTGTTGGTGTTAGAGTCTGTGGGCAGTGACCCTAGCCTTTCTTTTTAACTTGGACATACAACCAGACAACATTTCCAAGGAAACTGAGACTCAAAAGGACACACTGGATCAGATGGATTTAACTGACATTTATAGAACATCTCACCCCAATGCAGAAGAATAGACATTCTTCTCAATTGCACATGGATCATTAACAAAGATAGACCACATGTTAGGACACAAAATAAGTCTCTACAAGTTCAAGAAGATTGAAATCATATCAAGCATCTTCTCAGATCACAGAGGAATGAAGTTAGAAATCAACTACAGTAAAAATACCCAGAAATATTCAAACACATGGAAGCTAAATAGCATGTTATTAAACAATGAATGGGTTACCAATGAGATCAAGAAAGAAATAAAAAACTTCCTGGAAACAAATAAAAATGAACACACAACCACATAAAACCTCTGGGACACAGCAAAAGCAGCCCTGAGAGGGAAGTTCATAACACCACATGCATACCTCAAAAAAACAAGAAAAATCAACAATAAAGTATTTAACCCTACAACTTAAAGAACTATAAAGGGAACAACAAGAAAAGCCCAGAGTAAATAGAAGGAAGTACATAATAAAGATTAAAGCAGAAATAAATAAAATAAAGACTAAAAAAAAAATTAATAAAACTGAGAGCTTGTTCTTAGAAAGGATAAACAAAATGGATAGATAAACCATTAGCCAGACTCATCAAGAAACAAAGAGGACCCAAATAAATAAAATCAGAAATGAAAGTGGAGGAGTAATTGCTGACACCACAGAAATACAAAGGATTGTAAGAAAATACTATGAACAACTATATGCCAA
>NW_005371791.1:324209-326251 GCF_000412655.1 Myotis brandtii | reverse complement strand
ATACAAAATTAACACCCAGAAATTTATGGCTTTTTTATAGACCAATAATGAACTCACAGAAAGAGAAACTAAAAAAACAATCCCATATACCATTGCAACAAAAAAAATTAAGATACCTAGGAATAAACTTAACTAAGGAGGTAAAAGACCTGTACTCAGAAAACTACAGGATGTTGAAAAAAGAAATAGAAGAAGACATAAACAAATGGAAGAATACACTGTGTTCGTGGATTGGTAGATCAACATAATTAAAATGTCCATACTACCTTAAGCAATCTATAAATTAAATTCAATCCCCATTAAGATACCAACGGAATATTTCACAGACCTGGAACAAACTCTCCAAAAATTCATATGGAATACAAAAAGACCCTGATTAGCTGCAGCAATCCTGAGAAAGAACAAAGTTGTAGGGATCACAATACCAGATATGAAGCTATATTACAAAGCTACTGTTCTCAAAACTGCCTGGTACTGGCACAATAACAGACATATAGACCAATGGAACAGAAGAGAGAGCCCAGAAGGTGACCCAAGACAGTATGCTCAATTAATATTTGATAAAGGAGGCAAGAGCATACAATGGAGTCAAGATAGTCCCTTCAATAAATGGTGCTGGTAGAATTGGACAGATACATACAAAAAAATAAAACTAGACCACCAACTTACACCATACACAAAAATAAACTCAAAATGGATAAAGGACCTAAACATAAGACAGGAAACCATAAAAATCTTAGAAGAATCCATAGACAGCAAAATATCAGCAATATCTTTACTGATACAGCTCCTAAGGCAATGGAAACTAAAAAGAAAATAAACAAATGGGACTACATCAAAATTAAAAAGCTTCTGCACAGCAAAAGAAACCATCAACAAAACAACAAGAAAGACCACTGTATGGGAAAATGTATTTGCCAATGTTATCTCCGATACGGATTTAATCTCCAAAGTTTACAGGGAACTGATAGAACTTAACAAATGGAAGATAAACAATCCAATCAAAAAATGGGTAAAGGACCTCAATATACACTTTTCAAAAGAGGATCTACAATTAAGATACCATCGGAATATTTCACAGACCTGGAACAAACTCTCCAAAAATTCATATGGAATACAAAAAGACCCTGATTAGCTGCAGCAATCCTGAGAAAGAACAAAGTTGTAGGGATCACAATACCAGATATGAAGCTATATTACAAAGCTACTGTTCTCAAAACTGCCTGGTACTGGCACAATAACAGACATATAGACCAATGGAACAGAAGAGAGAGCCCAGAAGGTGACCCAAGACAGTATGCTCAATTAATATTTGATAAAGGAGGCAAGAGCATACAATGGAGTCAAGATAGTCCCTTCAATAAATGGTGCTGGTAGAATTGGACAGATACATACAAAAAAATAAAACTAGACCACCAACTTACACCATACACAAAAATAAACTCAAAATGGATAAAGGACCTAAACATAAGACAGGAAACCATAAAAATCTTAGAAGAATCCATAGACAGCAAAATATCAGCAATATCTTTACTGATACAGCTCCTAAGGCAATGGAAACTAAAAAGAAAATAAACAAATGGGACTACATCAAAATTAAAAAGCTTCTGCACAGCAAAAGAAACCATCAACAAAACAACAAGAAAGACCACTGTATGGGAAAATGTATTTGCCAATGTTATCTCCGATACGGATTTAATCTCCAAAGTTTACAGGGAACTGATAGAACTTAACAAATGGAAGATAAACAATCCAATCAAAAAATGGGTAAAGGACCTCAATATACACTTTTCAAAAGAGGATCTACAGAAGGCCAAGAAACATATGAAAACATGTTCAAAGTCACTAATTATCCAAGAGATACACATCAAAAGGACCATGAGGTACCATCTCACAACTGTCAAAATGGCTATCATCAACAAATCAATAAAGGACAAGTGCTGGCGAGGATTCGGAGAAAAAGAAACCCTCTTGCACTGCTGGTGGGAATACAGACTGGTGCAGCCACTGTGGAAAACAGTATGGAGTTTCCTCAAAAAATT
>NW_005371791.1:295949-324116 GCF_000412655.1 Myotis brandtii | reverse complement strand
CTATGCTGCTGTAAAAAAGAAGGAACTCTTGCCATTTGCAACAGCATGGATGGACCTGGAGAGCATTATGCTGAGTGAAATAAACCAGTCAGAGAAAGATAAATATCACATTATCTCACTCATTTGTGGAATATAATGAACAACATAAACTGAACAAAAATAGAGCTGGGGGGCGGGAAATATTTTATAATATAATAGAAATAATCCTGTCATTTGCAGATTTTTAATATTTCCTACAACTTTTGTGATATTATACTCTGTTAGTACAGTTTTGGTAATATAATATTTAAAATATTTTTTCTTAAAATATTAATGTTTATTGCATGTAACATTATATTTAAAATCATTTTTCTTGAAAAAAATTTTAAAAGAGAATATTGTTTCAAAGAGTTAATGCAATTTGTCAAAAGCCACCCACGATGTGAACCTGGGCCTGTCTGATCCCAGACCTGATGTTTTTTTCTGCTACATTAGATTCTTTGTCGGGAGAATGTATTCTTTACTAAAAATTCACAGATAAAAGTGTAATTGCAGTTGACAACCTTTTGAGAGAAGCCGAAATAAAATTTCCACATATTTCTAGTCCAGACAAACAATATTCAAATTGTTTTCCTCATGCCTGTCATATTCAGGCTCTATATCACTATTAGTGGTGATAGAGGACCTTAACCCAAGCTAGTTTAGTTCAGTGGTTAGTGTCAGCCGGCAACCAATCAATTTGTCTCTTTCACAGCAATGTTTCTCTCTGTGTGTCTCTATCCCTCTCTTCCATTCTCTACATCAAAAAAAAATCAATGGAAAAAATATCCTCAGGTGAAGATTAACAACAACAACAACAACAACAACAAAAGAACTTCATCTACTAGAATTTTTATACTCCTAAAACAGAACATCACATAAATTCTTGACTTGCTTTATTAAATATTTCATCATGAAAATATAGAGATATCAATGTGGGGAATTGCAACTGTGGACACTATTATGATGAATAAAGAAAATTGGGAGTAGAAGCAAAATGATCTTTGGGAATAAGTAACCATATCATTTTTTTAGTGCATTAAATCCAAATAAATGAAGGCTGGAAGTCACCAAATGTGTGCCCAGCACTTAATGAAAGTATGTTTCAAAATATTGAAAAGAAAATAGTTAGGGTTCTGTTTTGGCTCTAACAGTGAAAATAGCTAAAAAGATATATGGATTATATAAAATAAATTTCTAATGGTGCTGTATATCTAAAGTTTTCTGAAAGATGATTTTTCTACAAATGCTTCAATATAGATTATGAATAATGAATTTTCTAGTTGCAAATTTTTTGAAAAACTTTTTGTATTTGTGTATTCTCTTCATTTTTCAGCTATTCTGTAACACTTTAAGGCTTATTACAGCCCAAATTATTGAAAACACAAGACAAAAAAATATGTAATATCCATTTCTTAAATGTTATATGGCCAACTTAATACTTATAAACTAGAGGCTCAGTGCATGAAATTCATGCACTTGCGGGAGTCCCTCAGCCCGGCCTGTGCCCTCTTGCAGTACAGAAGCCCTCAGGAGATATCTGACTGATGGCTTAGGCCCATTCCCCGTGGGGAGCGGGCCTAAGCCAGCAATCAGACATCCTTAGTGCTGCCGTGGAGGTGGGAGAGGCTCCTGCCACTGTGGCTGCACTCACCAGCCATGAGCCAGGCTTCTGGCTGAGTGGTGCTCCCCCTGTGGGAGTGCACTGACCACCAGGGGGCAGCTCCTGTGTTGAGCATCTGCCCCCTGATAGGCATTGCGCATCATAGAGACCAGTTGTCCCGCTGTTCGGTCGATTTGCATATTAGCCTTTTAATATATAGGATACTTTGTTAGCTACTATCTACACTTTTCCTTCTGTTAATGACCATCTATGATTCCTGAGTGTGGCTGAGACAGCATTTCATCTGTTCTCAGATTTCCCAGCCCCTGAACAGTTACTATGTAAAGCCATGTGATTAGTTCTGGTCAACGGGCTGTGGGCAGAGGGGTCATGTGACACTTCCTGACCAAAGCATATGAGAATTAGTGTCTGATCTTCTGGCTATCTGTTCCTCCAGGATTGCGAACACAGTGGTTTCATTTGAGAGAGATAACCACCAGATTCAAGTAGCCTGCCTCAGTGAGTCATCATTTAGCGCACTGTTGCCCTAAAATGGAAATGATAAACTATAGCCCCTGAGTCAAATCCAGCTCACCACCTTTTTTTGTGAATAAGAGTTTTTGTTGTTGATGTTGTTTGTTTGTTTTTTGAATACATGTTTATTCATTTACGTATCATCTTAGCTGCTTTCATGCTGCAGTGGCAGACTTGAGAGTTGAGTAGTTGCCACCAAGATGGTAAACCCTCAAAACCAAAAATCTGATCTTTTACTGAAAAATTTACCAATGCTTGATTTAGAGTATCAATACGTAGAATGGGATCTTTCTCATACCTTAACAGTGAATCACAACTAAGACCATTAATGTCATAAATATAATATTTCTGAAATACTCTTCAATATATTCTCATAAATGAACATAAAATTGCACATGATACTAAAGTAAGAGGCATGTCTCAAATGGTGTATTATAAATTGTAATTTATTTCTAGATAAAAAGAATATTTTAAACCTAACATACAAAATATGAAATGAAATATAAGCAATATCATTTGAATAAATCAGGCAACTTATGCTAAAGATGGAATTGGATGCTCTTACAACAGAAATTCCTCTGCATATTATTGTTCACTTTGCTTGAATGTTGTCAATCCATTCACATTATGGACTTGAAATATTTTTTTCCTGCCCTAAATGGGCTATTAGTGAAGTAAAAAAAAAAAGTGATTGACTTAAAATGCTGTATATTTTTATCTGTGAATATTGCAAAGGAGAGAGGTAATGTCTGAAGTGTAATTTGGTAGCTATTGTTCATCTGAATCAGTTCAGAAAAATATAAAGGGAAAAACTAGACCATGTGGGCCATTGTGTGTGTGTGATATAACATTACACAGAATCAAGGATAAGATACTATTAGGACATGTACTTATTACACATGGCTAAATAGCTTTTTAGAAAAGATCTGAAAGTACAAATTCACATTTTCAATTCACATATATTGGGTTTATTTAAGCATAGTTTTCAAGTGCAAGTTGTGTTGAATAGATATTGATCATAAATGCATTTTCCATAGCTACTTATCCTATATAATAAAAGCCTAATATGTTAAGCGTCCGGTCGACTGGTTGTTCGTTCAAACAATCAAAGCATAATATGCTAATGATATGGTAAGGCCGCTCAACCGCTCGCTATAACAGGCACTGACCACCAGGAGGCAGATGCTTGGACTGGTAGGTTAGCTTGCTGCTGGGGTCCGGCTGATCAGGACTGAACGAGAAGGGCTGGACATGCCCTGGAGCCTTCGTGCAGTCCCTGCCCAGCTGGCCAACCTCCTGTGTCTCTCCCTGGCTCTGATCGTGCAACAGTGGGGTCCCTTGCCCTGGCCTGTGCCCTCTTGCCATCCAGGACCCCTGAGGGGATGCTGGAGAGCCAGTTTTGGCCCGATCCTGCAGGCCAGATTGAGGGACCCCACTGGTGCATGAATTCGTGCACCGAGCTTCTAGTATTTCAAATAATCTTAAAACATCATTGTAGAAATTTAATTATTTGATTCTGTCTTTTCTCCATCAACTACTATTGCCTACCTCATCCATTCTCTACACATAAATGATGTGTTATATGCACAGTGATTCCACACAATCCCAGATTTACAAAAATGTTTATTTGTAATAATGCAGTAAGCTCTGGGGGAATGTAGTATAAATCTTTGATATTTCCACTAGTAAAAAGTAACTCTAGAGGAAATTATACAGATTTTCTTGGTAGCATTTACTTTTGATATTGCACTCTAGTGTGCTGATTTTAAAGGGGGAGGTGATCATGGCCCAGACCCTTTCCCTATGCCTCTAAAGAGTACACCCAAGGTGTATAGACACTGGGCTCACCTGAATGGAGTGGATAGACTAAATTACTTGAAGGTGATTTTTATCACTTTTAAATATGCTAATTTAAAGCAATAATTCCTGCCAGGATCCCTCAGCAACATCACAAAAGGGGAAAAAAAATTTCCACTGGAAGTATTCACTTTTCTATTGGGGGCTTTTCTTTATCCATGCTCTTCAGTTTACCGTTATCTATACTCAAAACGATTCCTGGATGTCCAAGATTCCTATGCCAACTGCTAAGAATTGGACTAGACTTTTATGATCTTCTTAATCACTATACTGTTTTCTTTATTCCTGTCATTTTGAGTTTTAAAATGCTGATATATGACCAGATTTATTTTTCACTTTCATGATCAGGCATTTCTTTATACCATAAACCAAAACAAGTTTTGGATGTGTGGAACATGTGAATTATTTTTAGCAAGGGATATTATCCTATACTCTGTGTAACTAAGCCAGTACTAACCTTCATAAGACAAAAATATTGCAACCAGTCCCAGAAAATAAATAACTATCTATTACCCACATACTGTTCTCAGCACCACTATTACCAGGTTTGCCTTTCTCTGGAAGTTTCCCATTCCATTATATCTTCCTAGAGAAATCAGTAAGAGCTATAGCAGGAACTGTGTATAAGTGTGTCCTGTAGTTTCATTATAAACATGTAAGCCAAAAGCATGTTTGCTACAATTATTTTCACTGCAAACATTTTTGATGCATAACTAATGAGCCATATGGCAATTGCACCATAAAAGATAAAAGAACAAAAAAATAAAAGAGGGACATTAAAAAGAACACAATGAAACATGAAAAAAAATAAAAGACTTTATTGGAAATAATAAAAATACTGCATTGTCTTCAAAGTCTTTCATTTATAGTAGTATGCATTTTTTTTTTGCTTGTTGATTCATATTCTTATTGGCATCACACTTTTTCTTTTCCCCTAAATATTTATTCCTTCATTAAGAGAAATGTCAGTTTCCAACTACAGATTGGATAATTAGTGTGCTTGAAGACTGTTGTGAATTAGTAGCCACCTCTTTTATATTTGCCATAGCTTGTTAAACTTTTGGTTTTAATGGGTAGGAGAGATGATTGTGCTCACCAAAGGATTTGTAAAAATTGATATATTATCATTGTCTGATATTGTGTGCAATCTGGCCAAGATTTATGTAATATAAAAATTAGGAGTACTGTAAGAACTTTGTTAATGGAGAAATGAAACCAAACTGTCAACCAGTTATTTTATCTTTTGTGGCAAAATCATCATGCCAATTAGTTATACAGCTAAAATGTTCATGGCAAAATGCTTGTGGAAAAGATGTGAAACTACCTAGAATTAAGTGTAAGGTCCCTGAATCCTCAGTTCCTACGTCAATCACGTGTTTATTTGCTTTAATGAAACCAAACTGTCAACCAGTTATTTTATCTTTTGTGGTAAAATCATCATGCCAATTAGTTATGCAGCTAAAATGTTCATGGCAAAAATGCTTGTGGAAAAGATGTGAAACTACCTAGAATCAAGTGTAAGGTCCCTGAAACCTCAGTTCCTACATCAATCACGTGTTTATTTGCTTTAACTTATACTTTTACAGATATAGAAATGACACCATTATAATTAGCTAATTATTAATGACTAGAGGCCTGGTGCACGAATTTGTGCATGGTTGGGGTCCCTCGGCCTGGCCAGCCATCGGGCCGATTGGGGCTGTCTTGCCTAGTCCCAATTGGGGCCAATCAGGGTCGGCCAGGCCGGGGAGAGGGACCAAGGGAGGTTGGCTATGAGAGCGCACTGACCACCAGGGGGCAGCTCCTTTATTGAGCGTATGACCCCTAGTGGTCAGTGTGCATCACAGTGACTGGCTGACTGGTCATTTGGTCAACCAGTCGCAATGGTCGCTTAGGCTTTTTTATATATAGACAGGAAAGGACCTAAAGGAAGTCCAGACATTATAGGCATGTTCCCTGCAAAACATTGGGGGAAGGGGCTTGGACAAAGGGAAAGTAGATGCTTGCTCAGTAAAGTTGGGGTAACATAGGGAAGGTGCTTACTGTCAGTCACACATGGGAACACAAGTCATTGGCCAGAATAGGCATGGCCACTGCAGGCCTGCAAATATTTGGGGTACTTAACCCCCTACACAAAAGAGTTAGTTCTCTGTGCTCTTATGCCCTTGGTTCCTCTTGCCCCACTTGGCTCATGGCTCACACTTGGCTTCTTGGCATTCTTCCATATGGCCCATGGCCATGCGGACCCCCCAGTACACAATAGACTAAGAGACTGCAACTAGCCTGATGCTGTACTGGATCCAGTTCCAACATAGAAAGGAAACTCTGGACACTGCCTTTGCTTCCAGTTTTACTGAAACCCCAGCTACACTTCTTCTATGGCTGTACAAAGGTAAATGGGACTTTGGAAACCCAGGCATTTAACTCTCTGCAAATAAAAATCACTCATTCTCTTGTGTAAGTCTCAGAAAATTCTTTTTTCTCAGGATATTGTAAGAACGCCACCCCCAGCAGCACCAGTGGGGAGGAGGACTCCCCACACACTTTATTCCAATATCACTTAAACACACACACACACACACACACACACACACACACACACACACACACACACACACCTTTCTTTATCTGAAGCAGTACTTTTCAACTGTGGTTGCTAAGTATAATCACAGGGATACCTCTACATAAACTCAAATTATATATGTTCCTATCCCAGATGGCAGATTGTGAGTTCTTGCAGTGCAGTCAGGCAACAGATGACTCTGTAAGGTTAGTGAAACAGAGTGTTGCAGGATGGAGTAAACAGAAACTCACTAACGTCGCTGAGGTTCAATAGTTGCCGGGTGAATTTCCAGCTGTGGGATACCTTTTCTTCCTTGGATCACATCTGCAAGGAATCTTGGAAGGCAATTCTATCCCTTTATAGTCAGTTTCTTGAATATGAGTTTTCTGAACATGGCAAGAATAAGAGTTGTTAGTTCTATTTATTTGTTTTTGCTTTATTTAAATTTGTTTCTTGTTTTATCTATTTAGGTTTACATAAAAAATATCTTTTGCTTTAGAAATGAGGAAATTGGCCAGTTATCAATGAGCATATAGATATTTATCATTTAAAATAAATTTCCCTGAGTTTTTTTTTCTTAAAGAGCATTTGTGGTACTAGATGAGCCTGTCTCTTGTAGACCTTCATGATTATTTATTTACAAGAACTGTCAGCACATTTGGCATTTTTTAAATAGGCAGAATAAGTTGGCTTTATATCTCAGAAGACTTTGATTTAAATGACAGACAAAGCAGTCCAGACAAAATTGTATTAATGAAGACTACTAAGTCTTAACAACGCTACAAGGGTTATGAGGAAGACAATGTAGACTCCCTTTTATGGTTTTTAAATTACTCTTCAATTTCAGTGGGTGCCCTTTATGATAAATCTTCAGTAAAAATTTACATAACAAGTTAGTTTTTAGAAAGCATTTTCATCATTAGTGTTATAAAAGAAAGAGAAAGACATACATTTTTCTTAATAAAATCAACTTTCATTGGTCTTTTAATATTATGTGCTAGGAATTTAAGTGTTAGGTTAAATGGGCCAAAGGGTTCAGAAAAAAAAATCTAGAAAGCCTGGAGACTTGTAAATAGATACTTAATTCTTCACAGTTATGCCTAGAATTGACCTTGGACCTCTGATTCTAAATGACCTCCAAATATAGATTTTCTACCATTTGCCAAAATAAAGAATACTGTGCTAATAGCTAGTTGTGTGAGTTTGGGTACATTATTGATTAACTCTATTGTTTATGCACTGCCTTAAAAATATTTAGTTGCATGATTCATTCACTTTGCACTTAATCAGTCTATGAATTATGCGACTAACTATGATAGGCCAACTGTGTAAATGATAAATTTAGTGAATAGAGTTTTCTGATGCATTTTATCTTTCCAAGTACATTATCAAAAATGAAACGTTGCCTTTAATCCTAAGGAAATATAGAGTAACACTTGGCAGCCTACTTCTAAAGCATATTTTTATTCATAAGGGAACAAGGCAATGCTTACTTTTCAGAATGTAATATGCTTTCCTCTATCTATGGAGCCAATTTGTTATCACATCTATCTATAATGGAAAGCAAATAATATGTCTTACTCTAAGTTTACATTCCTGGTAGCCATTACCATAATTGAGGGGATTGAAATGGTTGAAAAGACCAGTGTGTAGAAGAGTGGCAGAAAAGGATAAAGCATGAAGGGAAAACAGGGCTTGTTGATGCCCCAATGTTTTCTGGTTCACGTGTCTAAGAATAGGGACACATTTCACATGTTCATTTTTATTTCCTGTTGTGTAAGAGGTAAAATACCTATTTTAGGTCTTTGTCAAAATGAAAGAAAACAATAACATAAAAACCAATAGACTAAGATAGCTAATTGATTTTTATCAATTTAATTAAAAAACCAGGCAAATTAGTGAAATTTTTCAATAAATCAATTAAGTAAAATTTTCAATTAATAAAATTTCACTGACATGAATTAGCTGATTGTCCAAACTGACTAGTGGTTTAAATGAACAGATGAGTCAGTAGCTTCATAGAGAAGAAATATGATAACTAAGAGGTAAATGGTAAAATTCTGTATAAAATATGTAAAGAATGAGAATTTTTAGGTACCAGTTTATCCCATCATGTCAAAAGACTAATATATTAATTATGTCTTCCAATATGCTTCATAATAATTATTACATACTTGACATTGAGAATAATATATCCTATATTACATTGTGATTATTATAAACTTTATATTGTGTATAAGTCCCTCTTGCTGTTTTGTATGAATGTAATAACTCCCTAATTTGCATCACTCTTGGTATACCTACCCAAGTCCATTCTGCATGAGGCAGTCAGAATAATCTATAATAATAAAAGCATAATATGCTAATTAAGCTGGACGTCTTTCCGGACGACCTTTCAGATGACCTTCTGGACAAAGCTGGGGCTGTGAGGGAAGCCTGGGTCCCAGGTGCCTGCCAGCGGATGGAGGGAAGCCCGGATCCTGGGTGCCTGCTGGTAGCCAGAGGGAAGCCTGGGTCCCGAGTGTTGGTGGCTGGAGGGAAGCCTGGGTCCCAGGTACTAGAGGGAAGCCAGTGTCGGCAGCCAGGGGAATGAAGGCCTACTCTAGCACGAATTTCATGCATCAGGCCTCTAGTCTATATATATATATAAAAGCCTAAGCGACCATTACAACTGGTCACTATGATGTGCACTGACCACCAGGGGGCGGACACTCAACACAAGAGCTGCCCCCTGGTGGTCAGTGTGCTCCTCCAGCCAACCTCCCATGGCTGACCAACCTCCCAGGGTCCCACCCCACAGCCGACCAGGCTGAGGGACCCCAACCATGCACAAATTGCACAAATTCGTGCACCAGGCCTCTAAATTTTTAATAAACATGAACTAGAACATGTTATTTCCCTTCTCCAAATGTTCAATGTCCCATTATCCTAAATATCAAGTTCTAAATTCTCAAAGTGACCTACAAGGTTCTGAAATTTGCCTGTGCCCTGCTTTAATAGTACCACTCACCTCTGTTCTCAAAGTGTTTCCCTTATAAGACTTCCAGTTCTATAAATGTGCAGTCTTCTCACATAAGGGAATTAGGACATTTGGCTTCTTCCTATTTCTGTTAGCTCACCTATCTAACTCTTCCCATCTTTGAGCTCCTCACCATAATGATTTCAAAAGAAACCTTTCCTGCCTCCTTTAACTAAGAAAATCTTGCTATATGTTTGCACATTTCCCATATTTCTCTTTCGGCAAGAGTTATCACATTTTTAAAATATTTTTATTGACTTCAGAGAGGAAAGGAGAGGGAGAGAGAGATAGAAACATCAATGATGAGAGAGAATCATTGATTGGCTGCCTCCTGCATGCCTACTGGGGATGGAGTCCACAACCTGGGCATGTGCCCTTGACCAGAATCGAACCCAGGGCCCTTCAGTCCGCAGGCCAACACTCTATCCACTGAGCCAAACTGGCTAGGGTAAGAGTTATCACATCTTTAATGACTTGTTCAATCTTTCTAGCTTGCTTTTAAAATCCATGCTGGCAGTGCCATGTGTATTCTCTTCATTCAATCCATATCATCTATAACTCTGTATGAGTAGATATGCAATACATAGTTATAGGTTAAATCACTCAAGGAAATTTCATACTGATCAAAAAAGAAAAGCAAGTATGGAGCTTAATAATTTATCTAGTAATCAAAATACTTTGATTTAATATTTGTATTTATAACAGAGCTACTTGATTCCAAGCTATATCATTCATCCATTGGGAAATACAGTTTCATATCACAGGAAGAAGTAGCAGTTTTTCCTTGGTGTGATGCAAATGAAATCAATTCATTCATTTGCAAGTGAACTTATTCATTAATTCATTCATTTAGCTAACATTTATTGATCACCAAGTGCCCCAATGTGGAGGCTTACGCATACATTATTGAGCAGTGAGTCTTGCTTTGAATAACTCACTGTAGAGTGGAAGAGATGAACCAGTAGGAAATACTTACTATACATGTGGCTTTATTATTTCTCTAATAAAAGCAAGCTTAGGAGCTATGGAATGCTTCAGCTTTACATCAGTTGTTTTTATGTAGACGCAGCTCCACAGCCCATTTTTTGCTTACATTTTATTGACAGAATGAATAAACAATCATACAAAAATTGAAGAAAGATATCCTGAGATAAATAACAGTAAACTATATTTGTTTGCCTCGTACCAACCTCATCAAACTCACATCTTGCTGAACAACTGTCCTCATTATTTGATTTTCTTTCCTTCCCCTGAATTTTAGGAATATTGTTCCTTACTTTATTATCTGCTCAAGCTGAAGATTTTTCTCTGATGCTAACAGATCATCAAGAAACTGTACCTGTTGTGTCATGGTTTTGTCAAATAATGCATAGCCTCTTAAGTAATTATTTTCCTAAAAAATTACTGAACCAAATTCAATACATTAACATTATTTTAAGTGAAAATTTCAGAAATGGTACGACCTCAAGGTAGCCTGTGATCATTGCTTTATTAACTGGCAGGATGTTTTTTGTGATGAGTTTTTATGATCTTAACCCAACCTAACATCTTACTTGCCTTTTGCCTACAATGAAACATTGAGTTGATATCTTCATTGAGTTGTTCACAATAATATCTGGATGTTCTCTTTGGAATTGCAGCTAATTTAGAACCCATTAGTATGTACACGTGATTTATGTTGTTCAGTTAAATGTACAATATCTTGCATGAGTCTACAGTGAATCATGTGCCATCCAGTATGAATTGGCCAGCTTTGTTTGCTTTGTGAGGGTTATGCAAAAAAAGAAAAAAAAAAGTCTGTCTTGTTTTGCTTAACCCAGGTAAATTTTATGTTAACAACAGATTGTGAATGCTGTTACTCCCTCATTTACTCCCTTTATACATCATATTTTTATCTATGTGTGTGTGTGTGTGTGTGTGTGTGTGTGTGTGTTTGCAAAAATGAGAGTACTAGGGCTGGTGTTCCATTTGGGCTCTTTAGATGCACAACTGCACGTTTACTAATGGGATAATAACTCTGGTAATTTGTGTTTTCCTTTGACCACTATGCAGGCAAAATCCTCAAGGCAAGGACCTGAATAAGGATACGATATGGTATCTAGCTGTTCATATAAATGTCCATTTAATAGGATATTGAAAAAATTCTTAAATTTTATCTATTTTGCATTGTCTACATAGGAAACATTTATTTTCTGAGATATTTATGTTGAATTCATTAACATTCATTCAATAGTTTTTCATTCTTTTATATTTTATTCATGAAACAAATATTTACCATATACCTAGTAAATTTCAGCCACTATGTTTAATCCTAGCAACAGTGGTGAACAAGAAAAATGCTGTAACTTTTAATGTAAAAATAAATAATAATAATACCAGAACCAAGAATTTTAAATTGGGATAAGTATATATAAAACAATACTCACTTTTCATACTTGAATGCTTTATACTCCTTTTTTTTTACTCTCCTCCTAAACTTGAGTGCTTTATATACAAATTATCTTCCTACATAGGGTAATAAGCAAAAGCTTCATTGAATAGATAAAAAGGGATCTTGGCTGGTATTGCTCAGTGGTTGAGCATTGACCTATGACCCAAGAGGTCACGATTCAATTCCTGGTCAAGGCACATGCCTAGATTGTGGGCCCGATCCCCAGTAGGGGGCATGCAGGAGGCAGCTGATCAATGATTCTCTCTCATCATTGATGTTTCTATCTCTCTCTCCCTCTCCCTTCCTCTCTGAAATCAATAAAAATATTTTTAATATAAAAAGGGAAAGATGAGAAGAAGGTAACTAAGTGAAGAGTGAGCATATCAGTATTTCTGAAAGCTGAAATAATAGCATGTGCAATGGTCCTGAATTGGGAAAGAGTTTTCACCTTAGAAGAAGAATTTATTATTAGATTAGATAGCACTTTCCAACCCATTAAAAACAAAACAAAGCACAACTGTTCTATTATTCTAAGAACACTGGGACATAATTTTAGCAGGGAAATGACATTATCTTATTTAGGACTTTAAAGATAATTCTGGTATTTGGAGAAGGAAATAAAAGGAAAAAACATGTGAAAGTGGGAAGACAAGTTTGGAAAGCTGATATATTAAACCTGCAAAGATGATGGGTGGCATTAAATTTAAGGGACTGGTGATGAAATATAACCAGTGATGATCATTGAAGATAAACTGAGGTGGAATTTACAGTGATGCTAGTCCTATATAAAAAAAAGAGAAACATGCAAATTAACCACCCCTCTGCTATGCTCAAGCCATGCCCACAGGCCATGCCCACCAGCCAATCAGGAGCAAGTATGCAAATTAACCCAACTAAGATGGTGGCAGCCACGGAGCTGGAGCGAGCAGGAGGCTTGGGTTGCCCCCAACGTTGGAGGAAGCCAAGCTTCTTGCCAGCCCTGGCCAACCCTGGGCTTCGCTCAAGGCAACAAAGTTTCAATTATAGAAGATAAATAAATCCCAGATACCTGCTTTCAGCTGGCCGTGGCCTTCGCTCAAGGAGGGGCTGGGAGCCTGGGTTTCCCTTGGGCTTTGCTCACGGCTACAAAGTTTCAATTATAGAAGATAAATAAATCCCAGAAAAAAAAAGAAAAAAGAAAAAAAGGAGAGGCTGGGAGCTTGGGTCACCGGGGTGCGTGGCCAGCCTGAAAACAACCATCAGCCCCTCACCCAGGCTGGCCAGACACCTCAGTGGGACTCCTCAACTCTGAAGGGGCTGTGGGCAGCCTGAAAATGGCCCTCAACCCCTCACCCAGGCTGGTCACACCCCCATGGGGTGAGGGTCCCCACTGGGGTCTTGACCAGCCTGCAAACAGCCATCAGCCCCTCACCCAGACTGGCCAAACCCTCAAGGGGTGAGGGTCCCTATTGGGGGGCTTGATCAAACTGCAAACAGCCCTCAGCCTCTCACTCAGGCTGGCCAGGCACCCCAGGGGTGACCACCCCCCAAAGGGGCTGTAGCCAGCCTGCAAACAGCCATCAGCCCCTCACCCAGACTGGCCAAACCCTCAAGGGGTGAGGGTCCCTATTGGGGGGCTTGATCAAACTGCAAACAGCCCTCAGCCTCTCACTCAGGCTGGCCAGGCACCCCAGGGGTGACCACCCCCCAAAGGGGCTGTAGCCAGCCTGCAAACAGCCATCAGCCCCTCACCCAGACTGGCCAAACCCTCAAGGGGTGAGGGTCCCTATTGGGGGGCTTGATCAAACTGCAAACAGCCCTCAGCCTCTCACTCAGGCTGGCCAGGCACCCCAGGGGTGACCACCCCCCAAAGGGGCTGTAGCCAGCCTGCAAACAGCCATCAGCCCCTCACCCAGACTGGCCAAACCCTCAAGGGGTGAGGGTCCCTATTGGGGGGCTTGATCAAACTGCAAACAGCCCTCAGCCTCTCACTCAGGCTGGCCAGGCACCCCAGGGGTGACCACCCCCCAAAGGGGCTGTAGCCAGCCTGCAAACAGCCATCAGCCCCTCACCCAGACTGGCCAAACCCTCAAGGGGTGAGGGTCCCTATTGGGGGGCTTGATCAAACTGCAAACAGCCCTCAGCCTCTCACTCAGGCTGGCCAGGCACCCCAGGGGTGACCACCCCCCAAAGGGGCTGTAGCCAGCCTGCAAACAGCCATCAGCCCCTCACCCAGACTGGCCAAACCCTCAAGGGGTGAGGGTCCCTATTGGGGGGCTTGATCAAACTGCAAACAGCCCTCAGCCTCTCACTCAGGCTGGCCAGGCACCCCAGGGGTGACCACCCCCCAAAGGGGCTGTAGCCAGCCTGCAAACAGCCATCAGCCCCTCACCCAGACTGGCCAAACCCTCAAGGGGTGAGGGTCCCTATTGGGGGGCTTGATCAAACTGCAAACAGCCCTCAGCCTCTCACTCAGGCTGGCCAGGCACCCCAGGGGTGACCACCCCCCAAAGGGGCTGTAGCCAGCCTGCAAACAGCCATCAGCCCCTCACCCAGACTGGCCAAACCCTCAAGGGGTGAGGGTCCCTATTGGGGGGCTTGATCAAACTGCAAACAGCCCTCAGCCTCTCACTCAGGCTGGCCAGGCACCCCAGGGGTGACCACCCCCCAAAGGGGCTGTAGCCAGCCTGCAAACAGCCATCAGCCCCTCACCCAGACTGGCCAAACCCTCAAGGGGTGAGGGTCCCTATTGGGGGGCTTGATCAAACTGCAAACAGCCCTCAGCCTCTCACTCAGGCTGGCCAGGCACCCCAGGGGTGACCACCCCCCAAAGGGGCTGTAGCCAGCCTGCAAACAGCCATCAGCCCCTCACCCAGACTGGCCAAACCCTCAAGGGGTGAGGGTCCCTATTGGGGGGCTTGATCAAACTGCAAACAGCCCTCAGCCTCTCACTCAGGCTGGCCAGGCACCCCAGGGGTGACCACCCCCCAAAGGGGCTGTAGCCAGCCTGCAAACAGCCATCAGCCCCTCACCCAGACTGGCCAAACCCTCAAGGGGTGAGGGTCCCTATTGGGGGGCTTGATCAAACTGCAAACAGCCCTCAGCCTCTCACTCAGGCTGGCCAGGCACCCCAGGGGTGACCACCCCCCAAAGGGGCTGTAGCCAGCCTGCAAACAGCCATCAGCCCCTCACCCAGACTGGCCAAACCCTCAAGGGGTGAGGGTCCCTATTGGGGGGCTTGATCAAACTGCAAACAGCCCTCAGCCTCTCACTCAGGCTGGCCAGGCACCCCAGGGGTGACCACCCCCCAAAGGGGCTGTAGCCAGCCTGCAAACAGCCATCAGCCCCTCACCCAGACTGGCCAAACCCTCAAGGGGTGAGGGTCCCTATTGGGGGGCTTGATCAAACTGCAAACAGCCCTCAGCCTCTCACTCAGGCTGGCCAGGCACCCCAGGGGTGACCACCCCCCAAAGGGGCTGTAGCCAGCCTGCAAACAGCCATCAGCCCCTCACCCAGACTGGCCAAACCCTCAAGGGGTGAGGGTCCCTATTGGGGGGCTTGATCAAACTGCAAACAGCCCTCAGCCTCTCACTCAGGCTGGCCAGGCACCCCAGGGGTGACCACCCCCCAAAGGGGCTGTAGCCAGCCTGCAAACAGCCATCAGCCCCTCACCCAGACTGGCCAAACCCTCAAGGGGTGAGGGTCCCTATTGGGGGGCTTGATCAAACTGCAAACAGCCCTCAGCCTCTCACTCAGGCTGGCCAGGCACCCCAGGGGTGACCACCCCCCAAAGGGGCTGTAGCCAGCCTGCAAACAGCCATCAGCCCCTCACCCAGACTGGCCAAACCCTCAAGGGGTGAGGGTCCCTATTTTTATATCATGTTTTTGTCATTTTTATATCATGCCTCTGTTGTTATATCCTTTTGTTACTGTTTATTTATTAATAAATGTATATATTACTTTTATATATATTTTAATAATTTCCTTTCATCTCTCACACTTCTATTATAGAGAAAGGGCAAATAGCAATATTAAAATATTTCCGCTAATTAATTCCCTTTTAATGTGCATGAATTTCTTGCACTGGGCTACTAGTTTCTAACATATTTGGGTTTAAGTCTACTATCCATCTTATCTTTTTTCTCGCTATAAAATTTTTAATTGCTTTATATTATACTATTTTAGTTATACATTTAGCATAATAATTTCCAGGTCCATCCATGCTATTATAAATGGTAAGAGGTTTTCTTTTTTACAGCTGCATAATATTCCATTGTATAAATGTACCACATTTTTATCCAGTCATCTGCTGATGGACACTTGGACTGTTTCCAAATCTTAGATAATTGTATATTGAGCTGCTAAGAACATAGGGGTGCATAGGTTTTTTCTGATGGGTATTTCTGGTTTCTTAGGATATATTCCTAGAAGTGGCATAATCCGTTAGCGTGAAGTACTTATATGACTTTGCTTGCCTTTGATCACCTTGACAGTTTTGAGGATTAGTGGTCAGGTATTTTGTAGAATGCCCTTTAATTAGTATTTGGCTGATACTTTTCTCATGATTAGACTCTAGTTATGTGCTATTGGAAGGAAGACCACAAGAGGTAAAGTGACATTTTCATCAAATCATATTAAGGGTACATAATATCAACAGTATGTGTCACTGTTGGTGTTGACCTTGATCCCTGGATAATACAGTGTTTCTCAGGTTTCGTTGCTATAAGTTACCCTCCCTCCCCATACTGTCCACTTTTAAAATAAATCATTATATGCAATCCACAATTTTTTCTTATTTTTCAATTAATCCCTCTCCCCTCTCCTGGCCCTCCCCCTTCCACATACACATCTGTTAGCCTGTTCTCTATCTATGAGTCTGTCACTATTTTGCTTATTTGTTAGCTCATTTTGTTCATTAGATTCCACATATTAGTGAAATCATATGGTACTTGTCTTTCTCTGGCTGGCTTATTTCACCTAACATAATGCTTTCCATATGCAATCTATAATTAAGGAGTGGAAAGTTATGCTCTACCTTCTTAAGTGTGGAGTACCTATAATCAACTTTATAAAATAAGTCACAGATAAATTACTTGTAGTTTTTGTTGTCTATATCAATGTCAATGCATTTTGAAGTATTTAACAATTTGATTTATATAAGACAAATGCATTACATTTTCATCTTTTTCAAATATCAGGTGTCACACACAAAAGTAACCAAATCTATTTTTTTTCTAAAATCCCCCCTTTATTAAACCTCAACTCATTTCTTACCTGTCTTACCTGTTCATGAAATTTATCTAGGAGATGGAGTTGAAGAGTCAGGAATGGCAAAAGGGAGGAAAATATGTTATTACATACATTGTTTTGTACATTAAAAATGTTTGCATTTTAGTTCAGAAACTTGGAAACATTCAAGTGAAATACCTCTTATGCATCTCTTTATTTTTTTAAAAAAGTTTCTTCTCCTCCTCTGTCCAGTATTTCCCAAGACCACATACAGAAATCTTAGAGCTACAAGATGAAACACCCTGGAAACTACAGTCCTGGGAAGGAAGCAGACTTGCTTCTTCCCACAGAATTTCCATGGTCTAATAGATCTTTCTGTTAAGCCACCAAAGTTTCAAAGTTTGATTGTTATTGTAATGTAACCTAGCACATCAGCACATCCTGAGTATAATAAAACTTTTCATTTAAAATCTTAAGTTAAAATCTTTTTAATTTGAAAATATCTCATGAACACTAATACATTCCCCTACTTCATCCACAGGGGCAATCACTTCTACCTAAATTTGGAAAAGGGCTGTTTTTGTTTTGTTTTTTTTTCTTTGTTTTTGTTTGTTTGTTTGTTTTTTGCCCAAAAGGGGTTTTATAAAGAGTTTTGCTAGGCTTCTTACATAAGTGGGAGAGGTTAGTCAGAGTGAAAGACTCAGATTGTTTTTCTTTCCACTAGAAAAATATACTTTCTTTTTCTGAGGCACCAGCTACACTAGAAAAAGAAATCCTTTATTGATTTATTATTGAACCCATTACTATTTTGCACTAGTTATTACTTTGAGTAAAACATTGTTTTCAAGAAGTCCTTATTAAATATAAAAGTTCTCTAGTGAAACATTGAAGAAGAAGAATAATAACTAATAGTTTAGAGAAGAACCATGTTTTGTGATACTGAATCTTATACTATTTGTTGAGCCCACTTAAAGAAAAATAATATAAAATTAGGAATTAAAATATTTATTTTTTGTAAGAAATAAGATAAGGCTATAAATATAAAAATCATAAATAATACAACACTCCCAAAATAAAATAAAATAATTATCTGCCCAGAGTTTTTGTCTGTCTCCTCAGTCATTTCGCAATAATTTAAAGGTTTTTTTTTTTCCACAAAGAATAGAACTATATCAATCTTTGTACTTCATGGTTGATTAAAATATATATTTTATTCTTTGGAGTTTAGAAAAAAATTCTTTCAGCTTCATAATTCTGAAAGGTAATATTAAGTAAATTTTAGAATTACTTTCCATGTTGGTAAAGGCTGTAAGTTTTGGGGCATTTCAACTTGCCATGTACAATGGCTAACTTAAATATACCTATGTTTTCCAGTGCTTCTTTCCATAGGTCTTACTCATATGTCTCCTATTTCAATACTACCTCTTATCCTGTCACACAATGGATGACTCACACCCAGGAGGTATTGAGTATTCCTGGTAGACCCAGTGATAATTTGATTGTGAACCCCACAAGTATATCTTATAAATAAATACTAATGTCCCCCAACACAATTATGCGCAGTGTGGAAAATATAAAGGTGCGGAGGTGTGCACACAAAGCGGGCTGGTGGCTGAGGGCGGGGTTGTCATTTTCAATCAGGAGGGATTCTCAGACTCTGAGCTCCAGATCCGGGCGAGTCTCTAGGGACTCAAACTCAAACGGCAGAAGTGGGATTGTCTGGCATCAGTTCAAAGAAACAGAATTTCTGGAGAATGAGGCCCAGAAATCAGGATTTTAAAAAGGTTCTCAGGTGATTCTAATGTGCAGCCAAGGTTGAGAACCATTGTCTTAGATCCCAAAGAAACATCTATAGCAACCTCAAAACCACCCTACATGAGAAGTGTGGTGGAGGATAAATTGAGTGGATGTATTCTATCACAATGAAAATGTCTTTCTTTTGCAAACTTATAAAAGCACTAGAGGCCCGGTGCATGAAATTCGTGCATGGGTGCAGTCCCTAGGCCTGGCTGACAATTGAAGTGCAAGCGTCTGGCATGGAAGAGCAGGTCCTAGCTGACCTCTGGGCCCTGGGAAGCACCTGGGCCCCCGAACCCCCACATGCCCCCCTCCTGGCTCCTTCAGCATCTGGGAGCTGCCACTGCCACTGGTCGCCATCTGCAGGGCAGTTGGGCCCCGCTCACACCTGCCTTGGCCTGGCGCCACCCTCTCACCTGCTCCACCTGCTGTGGTCCTACTCTCATCAGGGCTGGCAGTGCCTCCACTGCCACCCACTGCCAGCGCCGCATCGCCAATGCCTGCCATGTTCCATGCCTCCCCCCCTCCCACCCCCGGTGGTCATTGCACCCAGCGCCGCATCGCCAATGCCTGCCATGTTCCATGCCCCCCCCCCTGGTGGTCATTGCAGGTCATAGTGAGCAGTCGAATTCCTGGTGAAAAGAATAATGTGCATATTATGCTTTTATTATATAGGATATGACCATGTGAGTATACTGATAGACATTCTTTCTAGGACACTGGAAAAAGCTCAATCAAGTGAGAGACCTTGCAGCTTAAAAGGCATCTGTTAACATCTTGTACAATGGGTTGTGTTAGTGTTTGCCTCATTTTACTTAATAATATCCAGTAACATATTAGCAGGGTCACCCTTGTATGAACTTGCTAGGAATCACCTCGCACAAAGCAAGACTGAAGAACTTAGAACTATAAGAAAATGTTGATTCCAGAAGAATCATAAGTCTGGTGCATGAAAGACTATAAGCTAAGGAGGCTTGGCTAAGGGATCTGTGGTGAGAGACACATAATATCCAAGGGACAGTATGAAGACTCTTACCTTTAAGGAAAAGAGAATGAAAGAATCAGGGAGTGTTGAAGACAATCATCACCACTAAGAAATTTTCTTAAATATGAGGAGACAGGATCAGTATCAGCCTGCCCTTCACCATACCATTCTGAGGTTCCCTGCAGTTTTAAACTTTTCTTCCTATATGCAGTGTCTGCAGCCAGCCATTTAGAAATGTGCTAGACATACTCAAAAGAGTACAACTAACTCTGCTTGAGAGATTTAAGAAAGATTTCATAAGTTTGATGAAGATGGGTTATGGGACAGGGAAGGCCATCTTAGACAAGGAAAAAGCCTGGGTAAGAACTAAAACAGTGTGACAAGCCATCATATGTCCAGGAATCAGTGATTCCAGTATGCCAAGCAGGAAATGATAGTAGGGAAATGGACAGAAATGAAGCTGGAAAAGATGATTGAGACTAAGGAATTTGGACATGTAGGATACTGCAGGCTAGAGAGAACTGGAGGATCTTTACATAGTACAGATATAGGAGGATATTTATTTCACTACATATAAGAATGGAGCTGGATTGAGTGATTTGAAAAGTGTATTATGTCTTTCATCAAAGGTGACTAAAATCCCCCAGCACTAATACAGCAATTTTTTAACTGCACTTGGGTGGCCTAAATACATTAACGCATGTCTATAACAGATCTGATTCAGGAAAAACAAAACCAGTCAGCAAACATTAGTGATCAGATAGATTTTATGATTGAGCATAATTATTTTTTTTTACCTAAAACTATTCCAAATGTATAAACACAGGCTAAGGTAGCAGAATAGTTAAGAAAACAAACTCTTAAATTATATAGTGACTTCCTCTTTCCTGGAAATGTAGGATGTCTCATGCATTTTAATGGCATTAATATCTAAGTAATATTATAAAGAAAACATAACATTGTGTTTAGTCAGCTAATCTGCACATCTTACACTTTTAAATCAATATATATTTTTAACCAGAGAGAAAAAATTAAACCAAATTAAATGCAAAAGCAGTTAATTGCTCAGGTTTTTCTATTTTGAGCACTTTTGCATAGAATTTTCTTCTACAAGTCCTAGCTTCCCCCGGGGGCGGGAAGGTATTCAGTACCCCTACTGCAAATTGCCAGCAGAGGAGATTTGAGTTACCAGAACATGGCATATGACATTTGCTGTTTGACCTTTGGGTTGGTATCTAATATTTGCAAACATTTTTTCTAAGTTCAAAGTTAGTGTGGTCCTAGTAAAAAATAGACAGAACTGAAATATAAAGAATCACTGTTTTCCATCTTAATAGACTGGACTAAAACTATAAAACTTTTCATTCAGACATATTCATAATGTACTTCTTTGCTCTTTACTACAGGAGTCAATGAAATGAGGACATAACATTACTCCCTAGAGAGCTCTAGAGAAAACCAGAAGTTTTATATTTGGCAATACACTTTGTGTTATGTTTAAAACATTTATATAGGGAGGAAAGTGTACACATAAATGTCATGGACTGAAAAAAATCAGGACTTTCCATGGACAATAAATGTGCTGAATTTAACAAGCTGTATTAGGGTCAAGTCAACATATTCACAGTAGAGCTAAAGAATTCTGACAGTAAATCTTGTTATATCTAATAATTTTTAAATGTGCAAATTGAGTGATTTTTAAGTAATCTTACATTTGGATGATTCTTTTTGTTCTGTCTTGTGCTTTTGATTTCTAAATATCTATACTGAACATAGTTGATGACATTGTCACATACCAGCCTGCTTATTTTCTAAATTTTTAACAAAATCTAGAAAATTGATAGAGAAGATGCATTTCATTATTTCTGGCACTTTGTATAAACCATCATTAAACTCTATGAAAGATATATCTATAAATAGGGCCACATTTCTCTATAATAAAATATTGGACAGGTTACACAGATTTCTCTGTACTTAAAACCTTGAGTATTGTCACCTTATTAAATGTTTTTTCTTTAACTTTCAAGAAACTTCTCTCTCACTTCTCTTTCTGTGAACTCGACTATTCCTTTACAGTTTTGCTTGCTGTTTATAAGTCACTAGAACTAGGGGACATCTATGAGAGTCAACTTCACTTTTTCCCCACACAAAATATACTGCCTAAAGCATTAAAAAAATCACAACCACCCAGAAAGCTTTGTTCCTGAGTAATAAACTTTGTTCTCACTTGAGAACCATGGCAAAGATGGTCAATTTATTCAGTTTATCCTACTCTCCGTTTGTTGATCATCTTGGATGTATGTATAGTTTTTCATTATATTTGGAAAAATCTGGGGCCATTGTTTCTACAAATATTTCTTCTGCCCCTTTCTCTCCTCTCCTGGGGCTTCTACTGAACATATGTTGCTACTCTCATGATGCCTCTAGGTCTCTGTTAATTTTTTTTTTCTTTATGTTACTCAGACTGGAATATTGCAGTGGACATATTTTTTAGTTCATATTTTTTTGATTCTTTCATCTCCCAGCTCAATGTACTGTTTAGCCTCTCTAGAGAAATTTTTATTTCAGTATAAATTTTTATTTATAATTTTTCAATTCCAGAATTCTTATTTAGTCCTTTATTATAATTTCTATATTATTATTATTATATTTTTATTTGGGGACACATTTACTCATATTTTCCTTTAATTCTTTGAATATTATTTTCTTTGTTTTTTGAACATATTTTTAATATCTAAAGTCTTTGTCCAGTAAATCTAACATCTGGGTTTCCCAAGAACAATTTCTATTTTATTTTTACTGAGTATGAGCCTTACTTTGCTGTTCTTTGAATGTGTCATCATTTGTTGAAAATTGGACATTTGAAATAATGTAATTGAGTAACAATGGAAGTCAGATTGTCCTGCTCCCAGAATTTGTTTTTATTGTTATCTATTATTACTTTCATTGCTATTTATTTGTGTAGTTAATTTATGGAATTAATTTTCTAAATTTTATCCTTTGTCATAGGCGGCTGCCAATGTTACTATGCATAGTTTAGTGATCAGCTGATAATTGGAAAGACACTTTCTTAAATGCTTTGAATCAACGTATCTCCCACTCTATGTATAAGAGGCTCTGTATGTATAATACCTTAATTAATAAAGAAAATTAAAAAAAATAATAACATAAAAAATAGGCTGTGTGTTGAAATGTGACTTCCACACTTTGAACTTTTACAACTCTGTCTCAGCCTTCACTTCCAGCTTGTGCAGTCTCAGCATCAGCCAGAAGTGAAAAATTAAAGTGTTCTTAAGTTGTTCCTGGGCATGCATACATGTCCACACAAGCACATGTCCTTCTAGACCCCAGAAGATGTCAGAACTTTTTAGAACCTGCTATGGACATCGTATTGCCCTGATTTGCCTTTTCATTTTGTCCATGTTTCTTTGCCCCAAGTGGCATCACTGCATCAGGCAACAAAAACATTACACAATTGACAGTACTTTTTTTTGTATACACACCTTGAGTATGGGTCTTTCTTCACTGAGTGAGCTGAGTCAGATTAAATAATGACAAACTCTGTGAATGGGGCTTGTAGGAGCTTTTCAGTTAAATAGTGACAGTTCTCTGGAGTTGGCTTTTTGTCGGGAGCTCCAAATATATCTCCTTCAGTGGCTCTTAGACTGCTATTTTTCATAGCTACTGTTGTTCCAAGACTGATCATTTTCAAGTTGCTGTGGAGCTGGGAAGAGGAGTAGGCAAATAAGAAGTTGTAAAATGTGGCCATCCTTGCTGTTCTTAATGATAGTCAACTGTTTTTCTTGAGTAAGCACTCATCTTATTGTTGCAAGCCTTTTATTAATTTCCAGAGTTTACTTAAAAAGGTGATTTTGACAGTCTTATCAGTGTTAATACTTTGCTGGAGGAGTGGATTTTTTGGAGGTTCTTACTCTGCCATTCTGAAGTGCTTCTCTCATGTTTGTAGAGCTTTTGCTATATTCTGGACAAAAGTTCATTATCTAATATATGATTTGCAAATATTTTCTCCTTGTCTGTGGTGTGACTTTTCATCTGTTAACAGTGTCTTTCAAAGAGTACAGGATATTAATACAATAAATCAAAATTTTATTTAATAAATTATGCTTTTGATGTCCTATGTAAGAATTATTTGCCTAATCAAGATCACCACATTTTCTCCTGAAATATTTATGATTTTAATAATTATATTTGGGGCCATGATTCATTTTGAATTAATTTTGCATATGGTGTAAAGTATGGATTAAAATTCATTTTAAAATATAGATATTCAATTTTGCTATCATCCACTGTTGACAAAACGGGACATTTTTATTGACATATATTTGTATCATGATCAGAAATCAGTTGTTCATAAATATGTGCATCAATAATTAACATCATAACAATATAATTCCTGTGGTCCATAATTACAATATATTTCTCTATTTATTTTAGTCTTTAATTGATCTCAATAGTTCTTTTTAGTTTTGGTGTTTCTGTCTAATGTAACTTCTAATCATTCATTGCTAGTGTATAAAAATGCAGTATATTTTTAAATAATGATATTTTACCCTTCAGCTTTGCTGAATTCACTTATTAGTTCTAGTAACTTCTTTTGGTAGATGTTTTGAAATTATCTACTTAGACAGTCATCATGCTTATGACCAAATACTATTTTATAAAATTTATCAAGATATATTTTATTGTAATTTTTTTCTTTATTGCATTGTCTATAACCTCTAGTACAAAGTAGAATAGAAATGATGAAAGTGGACATCATTGTCTTGTAAATGATCTCAGAGGAAAAACATTTAGTCTTTCACCATTAAATATTATGTTGGATATAAGGTTTTCAGTGGATATTCATCATCAGTTTGAAGAATTTTCATTCTACCTCTAGTTTTATTACAGTTTTATTTTTTAGAATAATGTTGAATTTTGTGAAATACTCTTTTGTACATTTATTGAAATTATTGTATGTTTTTATGTAGATTATTAACATCATAAAGTATATAGAATATCTATTTGCTTTTTCATATATCTTCTACTAATTTTGTTTGTAATATCTGTTAAAGTGGGAGAATTTTAAAAGTAAATAACTGAAAGATATTTAAGATATAATAATAATTTACAATAGAACTAAACTTTGACTTTCTAAGGTAGTATACACAAATACAAATTAGAGAAAAGTTGTGTTTTTTTTTTCTATATTACATTGAGATATATTTTCCTTTCTTGTATTTAAAATATTTAATCAAATAATTTCATGAAATTTATTGGGCTGACATTGGTTAATAAAATTATATAGGTTTCAAGTGTACACTTCTATAATATATCATCTGTATAGTGTATTGTGTATTCACCACCCAAATTTAAGTCTCCTTTTATCATCATTTATTCTCCCATATGCCCTCTTCTACCTTCCCCCAATCTCTTTCCCTCTGATAATCACTATACTGCTATCTGTGTCTATGAGGAATTTTTCTTTTTGCTTAATCTCTTCACCTTTTTCACCCAGACTTCCTTAACCCCTCTATTCTGATACCTCTCAGTCTGCTCTCTGTATCTATAAGTCTGTTTCTATTTTGTTCATAAGTTTATTTTGTTCATTAGATTCCACATATAAGTGAAGTCACATGGCATTTGTCTTTCTCTGACTGGCTTATTTCATTAGCATAATACTATACAGGTCCATCCATGCTGTCACGAAAGGAAAGATTTCCTTCTTTCTTTTATGACCAAGTAGTATTCCATTGTGTAAATGTACCACAACTTCCACAGTCGCTGGAGCAATCTGCATTCCACCAACAGTGCAGGAGAGTTCCCTTCTCCACATCCTTGCCAACACTTTGTTGATTTATTGATATAGCCATTCTGACAGGCATAAAGTGATATTTCATTGTGATTTTAATTTGCATTTTCCCTGATGATTAATGACATTGAGCATCTTTTCATATGTCTGTTGGCCATCTGTATGTCCTTTTTGGAAAAGTATCTACTCAGGACCTTTGCCTGTTATATAATTGGATTGCTTGTTTTCTTGGTGTTGAGTTGTACACATTCTTTATAAATTTTGGATATTAACCCTTATCAGATGTCTCACTGGTGAATAAGTACTCCCATTCAGTGAATTGTATTTTCATTTTGTTGATGGTTTTCTTTGCAGTGCAAACACTTTTTAAGTTGATGTAATCCCCCCATTTTCTTCTTTTTTTCCTTGCCTGAGGAGATATATCAGAAAAAATCTTGCTATGAGAAGTGTCGAGATTTTACTGCATGTGTTTTCTTCTAGGATTTTTATAATTTCAAGTTAAACATTAAAGTATTTAATCTATTTTGAGTTTATTCTTGTGTATGGTATAAGCAGTTGATCTAGTTTCATTTTGTGTGTGTGTATTTGTCCAATTTTCCCAACACCATTTATTAAATAGACTATCTTTACCACATTGTATGTTCTTGCATCTTTTGTCAAATATTAATTGAACATAAAAGTGTGGGTTTATTTCTGGGTTCTCTATTCTGTTCCATTGATTTATATATCTATTTTTATGATAGTACCTTGCTGTTTTGATTACTATGCCCTTATAGTATAGTTTGATATCAGGGTGATTCTTCTTTCTTCTTCTTTTGAAAGATTGCTGAGGCTATTCGGGTCTTTTTGGTCCCATATAAACTTTTGGGAAATTTCTTCTGATTCTGTTAAATAGGCCATTGATATTTTAATAGTAATTGTGTTGAATCTATAGATTGTTTTGGGTAGTATAGGCACTTTAATGATGTTAATCCTTCCTAACTATGAACAAGGTATATGCTTCCACTTATTTTTAGCTTCTTCAATTTATTTCTTCAGTATCTTTTTTATCTTCCAAGTACTGGTCTTTTACATCCTCAGTTAAATTTATTCCTAGTTTTTGTTTGTTTGTTTTAATTAAATTGAAAATGGGATTTTTCCTTTGTTTTTCTTTCTGATAGTTCATGATTAGTGTATAAAAATGCAACTGTATGGTGTAAGTTGGTGGTCTAGTTTCATTTTTTTGCATGTCTGACCAAGTTTCCCAGCACCATTTATTGAAGAGACTGTCTTGACTCCATTGTATGTTCTTGCCTCCTTTGTCAAATATTAATTGAGCATAGTGGTTTGGGTTGATTTCTGGGTTCTCTATTCTATTCCATTGGTCTATGTATCTGTTCTTGTGTCAGTACCAGGCAGTTTTGAGAAAATAAACTCAAAATGGATAAAGGACTTAAACATAAGGTGGGAAACCATAAAAATATTAGAGGAATCCACAGGCAGCAAGATCTCAGATATATGCTGAAGCAATATCTTCACTGACACAGCTCCTAGAGCAATGGAAACTAAAGGGAAAATAAAAAAATGGGACTACATCAAAATAAAAAGCTTCTGCACAGCAAAAGAAAACATCAACAAAACAACAAGAAAACCCACTACATGGGAGAACATATTTGCCAATGATATCTCTGATAAGGGTTTAATCTCCAACGTTTATAGGGAACTCATGCAACTTAAGAAAAGGAAAACAAATAAGCTAATCAAAAAATGGGCAATGGATCTAAATAGATACTTTTCGAAAGAAGACATAAGGAAGGCCAAGAGACATATGAAAACATGCTCAAAGTCAAAACAGAGAGATGCAAATCAAAACAACAATTAGGTATCATTTCACACCTGTCAGAATGGCTATCATCAACAAATCAACAAATGACAAATGCTGGCGAGGATGCGGAGAAAAAGGAACCCTCCTGCACTGCTGGTGGGAATGCAGACTGGTGCAGCCACTGTGGAGAACAGTATGGAGTTTCCTCATCCTCATAAACTAAAAATAGAACTTCCATTTGACCCAGTGATCCCACTTCTAGGAATATATCCCAAGAAACCAGAAACACCAATCAGAAAGGATATATGCTCCCCTATGTTCATAGCACCACAATTTATGATAGCTAAGATTTGGAATCAGCCTAAGTGCCCATCAGCAGATGAGTGGATTAATAAACTTTGGCACAACTATGCAATGGAATACTATGCCACAGTAAAAAGGAAGAAACTCCTACCATTTGCCACAGCATGGATGGAACTGGAGAGCATTATGCTAAGTGAAATAAGTCAGTCAGAGAAAGATAAATATCACATGAT
>NW_005371791.1:291148-295795 GCF_000412655.1 Myotis brandtii | reverse complement strand
AGGGCAAGACTGGGGGGATGAGGGGACAATGGGGAGATAAAGACACATTTGTAATACCTTAATCAATAAAATTTTTTTTAAAAAAATGCAACTGATTTCTGGATATTTATTTTGAATCCTGCCACTTTACTGAATTTACTCATCAGTTCCAGTAGTTTTTAATGGAATTTTTAGGATTCTCTATATTCCGTATCCTGTCATCTGCAAATAATGACAATTTTACTTCTCCCTTTCCAATTTAGATGTCTTTCATTTTTTCTTCTTGTCTAATTGATGTGAATTAGGACTTCCAGTACCATATTGATTAAGAGTGGTGAAAGCAGACATCCCTGTCTTGTATCTGATCTTAAAAGAAATGCTTTTATATTTTGCTCATTGAGTAAGATGTTTGCTGTGGGTCTTAAAATACAATAGCATCATCACTAACATAAACTTATATAAAGTCTTGTTAAGGCAATAAAATAAATAGTATTTAAATATTTTTCTAAACAAAATATATTATTCAGCATTGATTAAAATTTGTACTGGTAAGTGATATTTTTAGTTATTTTTTTTAATTTCTAAAATGTATATCTTGTCTTTATCCATTGACCTATTCTGACTCCTAAGAAATATATAAGTAATAAAGTGTTGGCTTTAATAACATTCACTGACCTAGTTGGCAAGAAGAAGCATGAAAAATAAATGGCAACAAAATGGCCCATTTGTTAGGAACTTGAATTAATAAAAAAACAATACCCTCTAGGAAATAAAGTCTTCGATTTCTTAGACATACTTGTTCTTTCTAAGCAGCAGTGATTACTATATAGAATAGGGGAGGTAATAAAAATGTATAAATGTTTAATTTATTACACCTACTTATTTATAACTCCTCTAGTGAATGACACAACTGGGTAATGCCCAAGAAGTTTTAAAGTTGTAGTTTCAATGTTATTCTTTTTATTTAATAACCACATTTATTCACTTTTTGAAAGGTAACTCCCTTTTTGCATAAATCTCACCTAAAGTGCTCCAGAGAACTTCACCTGCAAGGGAGGTAGAAAATAACATCACTCCGGCCTTGGTTATTACTACTTACTAGTTTGCTTGTAACATGTTCATGACAGTATGGACTATTAGCATAAGAAGAAGACCCAATACCTGGATCCCTTAGGAGAGCCACCTACCCAATCCAGTCTCAATGAAGTCTGAATATATCTGATTGAATTCCAACTGTGTTCTTGAACTCCTTTACTCCTTTGACTGTAATAGGATAAGCATTGACCATCTTTTTCTTTCATAATTGGTCTCTTTCTCCTGATATCTCTTTTCAATTGTCTGATCATAACTATTCTATTAATTAGATACATTCCTGTAAATATTCTGTTTCTATTAATTAGACAAATCCCTGCCCCTCAATATAGTATATTTGTTTATGATAACTGCAAACAACAATCTCCCTTGTATATACCTTTACATTTACTTTCTCCTTATAGAAAGAAGTTAATTTTTCCTTCATTTTTCCATATCTTCCCCAGTTAATTATATTTTTTTTATAAAACACACTTTGTAATATAATTCATTCAGTTTAATCTAATCCATGGAAACCAGGTTTGAAATCCAGTTAACTTTCCAAGTAACAGCTATACTGTTTCCTTTATCTGGCAAAAGAAGCATGATCATGGGTCTTAGGTAAAATGTGGTTGAAAATGTCCACCTAGTAAAACAGAATCCAATTTCCCAAATGCTAACAAAATTTAAATGTGCATGTTTTTATTTTTCTAGAAATAAAATTTAAATTGTCTTTTTTATTTTAATTTATCATAAACTTCTCTCAGATCTTATTAATTTGTTGATCCTCTCATTGAAAAATATAGTCATAAATGAAGAGGAAAATTAATTAAAACTGCTCTCTTTTGGATATAGTTTTTGAATAAAAATGATAGCTCTTAAGATCTGTAGTGTGAGTATTTCTGGAAGACTCTTTTGTCATGAAAACATATGTGTGAATTTGCATGTACCTAATCTGATGTAAAATATCTTTTCATTGGGCATTGGAGATAACAGAAGGACGTGCAGCAAAAGCTAGCTTTGATCTTTACTGGACCATTCAACATCAACTGGCGTCACCAACTGTGAATTACATGAGGTACAAAGTACCAGAGGGAGCAGATGTAGGGCTGTTCAGGTCCTAAACATGTAGCCTTGTTGGCATCAAAGCAGCTCACTAGAGGATACTTCAACCTCTAAAGACTATTTGACCACATTTCCAGAGCTTTTTGATATAAAAGACTTTAAGAAATAAAAGATGATATTCTAAAGTTTTCATCCCTATTTCCTCAGACTCCATTATAATCACCTTCTGAGGAAGCACACCTCATTACAAAACCAAATTGCTTGCCTCCCAAGAGGTACTTCTTAGTCTGGGTGGATTTTACTTATCCTCCAAACAACCAAAAATAATCAAGATGATTGTCTTAGTTTGACAATGTCTTATGGCTTTTGAATAATAAAGTCAGAAAGGTTTTATTTTCTTTGTGTTTTTTAAATAATATTCCTTCTGATAAACATAGACAGTGTATCATTGATGCATATTAATAATGTTATTAATTCATGTCATATGAATGCTTATAAACAGTTGTATTTAAAAAAAGCAGTTTTCGTTTATCTGAATGTAGAGATCTTAATCACATTACTTAGAAATTAGCCATAAGTGTCTACTTTTATATTATTTAATCTACCTTTTGTTCCTGAAATATTTTCCCTTGGTATATATTTGTCTAAAATGCAATAGTATAATCAGTAATATAAGCTTACATAAAAGTAATTTTAAGGCAGTAAAGAGTATTTAAAATGTTTCTTTCCAAATTAAAGTTATTATAAGTGCCAGCAAGAATCTCAAACACCTTTTAGGGAGAGATGCAGCCGAAAGAGTGACCATAAATTTCATGTAGCCTACAGTTTGAAATTACATGGATCAATTCAGTCACTGCCACCCAGCCAGAGGGGCTCAGTGGTTGAGTGTAGACCTATGAACCAGGCAGTCATGGTTTGAGTCTCTGTTAAGGCTCATGCCCAGGTTACAGGCTTGATCCCTGGTACAGGGCATGCTGGATGTAGCCGATCAATGATTCTGTCTCATCATTGGTGTTTCTATCTCTCGCTCCCTCTCCCTTCCTCTCTGAAATCAATACAAATACATTTTTAAAATTAGTCACTGTTTTTCTATATTCTTGCCTGGCATTGCTTTGTTCAGTCTTTAGAGTTTCCCTGACTTTGTCTTGGAACCACAGTCTGAACCAATAAGATCCACAACATTAAGGAACTTAAACATTAAGTGCTGTAATTCTCAATTCAGACACACTGGAGGAGCAGTGTGGTATTTGCATGGTGACATTGGGAGTCTCCTAAGATGAAATTTACCAGAGAGAGAAATGTGTGTGTGTGTGTATGTGTGTGTGTATCTTCTAATAATAAAAGCATAATATGCTAATTAGACTGGACAGCTGAACAACCTTCCGGATGTCATTCTGGATGTCCTTCTGGACAAAGCTGCAGTGGGGGCCAAGGCAGAGGCAGTTAGGGGCCATCAGGAAGGCAGGTGAGTTGTTAGGGGTGATGAGGGAGGCAGGCAGAGTGGTTAGGGGTGATCAGGAAGGCAGGCAGGCGAGCAGTTAGGAGCCAGCAGCCCCAGATTATGAGAGGGATGTCCAACTGCCAGGCTGAGAGATCCCCACCCTGTGCATGAATTTCGTGCACCAGGCCACTAGTATATATATAAAAGGCCAGCGACTGTTACTGTGGAATGACCAGAATGATCGGTTGTATGACACACATTGACCACCAGGGGGCAGATGCTCAATGAAGAAGCTGCCCCCTGGTGGTCATTGTGCTTCCATAGCAGAAGAGCCGCTCAGCCAGAAGCCGGGCTCAGAGCTGGTGAATGCAGCGGTGGTGACAGGAGCCTCTCCTGCCTCTGCAGCAGTGCTAAGGAGTGGTGAGCCACGTGGTAAGGAGCGAGCAGGTGGGCAGTAGGAGTGAGCAGGAGGGTGGTAAGGAGCAAGGGGTCCCAGATTGTAAGAGAGCACAGGCTGGGTTGAGGGATCACTCCCCTGCACGAATTTTATGCATCGGTCCTCTAGTATGTATGTATATATACAAGAGGCCCAGTGCATGAATTTGTGCACCAGCAGGGGTCCCTCGACCTGGCCTGAGAATCAGGACAAAATCATCTCTCTGAGATTCCCCGAGGGGCCCTGGATTGCAAGAAGGCACAGGTCAGGCTGAGGAACCCCACCAGAGCACAAATGGGGCTAGGGAGGGACATGGGAGGTTGGCCAGCCAGGGCGGGACTATAGGAGGGTCCCAGGCATGTTCGGCCTGTCTTGCTCAGGAGCTCAGTCTCGATCAACCAGACCCCAGCAGCAAGCTAACCTACCAGTAGGAGTGTCTGTCCTCTGGTGGTCAGTGCATGTCATAGTGACTGGTTGACCGGTCGACTGTCTGCCCCCAGTGGTCAGTGCAGGTCATAGTGAGTGGTTGAGCGGCCTTAGCATATTACATTTTGGTTGGTTGAATGGACGACTGGACATTTAGCATATTAGGCTTTTATTATATAGAATACAGGCGCACACACACACACACACACACACACACACACACACACAC
>NW_005371791.1:288977-291013 GCF_000412655.1 Myotis brandtii | reverse complement strand
TGGGATATATATATGTATACTGAGTGGCCAGATTATTATGACCACTACATCAGTACTTCGTTGGGCCACCTTTTGCCTTCAATACTGCGGCGATTCTTCTTGGCATTAACTCCACGAGATGTTGAAAGGGGATGTGAGGAATCTGCCACCATGCCTGATGAATAGCACTGCCCAGTTCTGTGAGATGGTTGTGGAACCAGCTGCCTGATGGCTCTTTTAAGTTCATCCCACAAATGCTCAATTGGATTTAGATCTGGTGATTGTGGGGGCCACCTAAGCAAGGTAAAGTCTCCCTCATGTTCTTGAAACCACTCCTGCACAGTACATGCACCGTGGCATGGTGCATTGTCTTGTTGGAAGAAGCCATCTCCATTGGGATACGCCATCAACATGATAGGATGAACTTGATCAGCAACGACACCATGTTGTGCTATTCAGACGTTGTTCCACATCAATTAAAGGGCCCAAATCATGCCAGGAAAACATGCCCCAAACCATAACACTGCCCCCACCAGCTTGAAGGGTTGTACTCATGAATGTGGGGTGCATGCTTTCATGCTCTTTCTGCCAAATTCTCATTCTGCCATCTGCATGATGCAACTGGAAACATGATTCATTGGACCAAATGACTTTTCTAATGCTCAACTGTCCAATCCTTGTGTTTCTGTGCAAATTGGAGACATTTTATCTTGGTAACTGCAGTCAGCAAAAGTGTTCCAACAGGCCTTCGGCTTCCATATCCCATAATTGAAACTTTGTTGCCTTTAAGCAGAGGCCACAGCCGGCCAGGGCAGGTGGGAAGCTTGGCTTCCTCCATCGCCCAGGCAACCAAGCCTCCTGCTTGCTCCAGCTCTGTGGCTGCCGGCCGCCATCTTGGTTGGGTTAATTTTCATATAGTCGCTCTGATTGGCTGGTGAACGTGGCTTGAGGCCTAGCGAAGTTACAGTCAATTTGCATGTTTCTCTTATAATTAATATATATATGGAGAGAGAGAGAGAGAGAGAGAGAGAGAGAGAGAGAGAAAGAGATTGTTGGCAGGAGCTATCTTGTGCATTGTAGAATGTTCAGCAGCATTCCAGGCCTCTGTCCACTAGATATCAATCAGCACCATTCCCTATCCCCCTTACCCCAGTTATGACAATCCCAAATGTTTTTAAAAATTGCTAAATGTACTTTGGATCAAACTTATCCCTGGCTGAGAAACACTGATACAAGGGAATGAGGGTTTGGAGTATAACACTGCAGTGTTTTCAAATGGTTGGGTTGGCCTGTTCTGTACCCCCATCAATCTGACCTGGATCAGGACTACAATGTGTACATAGATATGTGATTAGAATTAATTCCATAGGACCTATCAGAAGCATTGGTAACCTCATAGCTAGAGCTGCATGATGGGGACGGCTATCAGAACTATATTCAATGTTATATTATGCTAAGCAGCTCCTGGGAATTTTCTGGTGGGAAAAATGTGTGTGTGTGTGTGTTTGTGTGTGGTATTCCAAAATAATGTATAATTGCACTTTGATTAATGATAAAGGCAGTATTTATTAAAATTCATATTATTTTCAAAATTGAGCTATCAGCTGTTAAAGTGTATTTACATTTTTGTGAGGACATCTACACTAATAAAAGACAAAGATGCTAATTGACCCTACTTCGCTATGCCCAAGCCACGCCCACCAGCCAATCAGAGCAACAATATGCAAATTAACCCAACCAGGATGGCGGCCATCAGTCACGGAGCTGGAGCAAACAGAAGGCTTGGTTGCCCCGGCGATGGAGGAAGCCAAGTTTCCCACCTGCCCTGGCCGGCTGTGGCCTCCGCAAAAGGCAACAAAGTTTCAATTATAGACGCTAAATAAATCCCAGATACCTGATTCCAGTCAGCCTCCACTGGGAGCTCGGGTGGCTGGGGGCTGTGGCCAGCCTGCAAACAGCCATCAGCCCCTCACCCAGGCTGGCCAGGCACCCCAGCAGGGACCCCTACCCTGCAGGGGCTGTGGTCAGCCTGCAAACAGCCATCAGCCCCTCACCCA
>NW_005371791.1:287724-288624 GCF_000412655.1 Myotis brandtii | reverse complement strand
GAGAGAGAGAGAGAGAGAGAGAGAGAGAGAGAGAGAGAAAGAGATTGTTGGCAGGAGCTATCTTGTGCATTGTAGAATGTTCAGCAGCATTCCAGGCCTCTGTCCACTAGATATCAATCAGCACCATTCCCTATCCCCCTTACCCCAGTTATGACAATCCCAAATGTTTTTAAAAATTGCTAAATGTACTTTGGATCAAACTTATCCCTGGCTGAGAAACACTGATACAAGGGAATGAGGGTTTGGAGTATAACACTGCAGTGTTTTCAAATGGTTGGGTTGGCCTGTTCTGTACCCCCATCAATCTGACCTGGATCAGGACTACAATGTGTACATAGATATGTGATTAGAATTAATTCCATAGGACCTATCAGAAGCATTGGTAACCTCATAGCTAGAGCTGCATGATGGGGACGGCTATCAGAACTATATTCAATGTTATATTATGCTAAGCAGCTCCTGGGAATTTTCTGGTGGGAAAAATGTGTGTGTGTGTGTGTTTGTGTGTGGTATTCCAAAATAATGTATAATTGCACTTTGATTAATGATAAAGGCAGTATTTATTAAAATTCATATTATTTTCAAAATTGAGCTATCAGCTGTTAAAGTGTATTTACATTTTTGTGAGGACATCTACACTAATAAAAGACAAAGATGCTAATTGACCCTACTTCGCTATGCCCAAGCCACGCCCACCAGCCAATCAGAGCAACAATATGCAAATTAACCCAACCAGGATGGCGGCCATCAGTCACGGAGCTGGAGCAAACAGAAGGCTTGGTTGCCCCGGCGATGGAGGAAGCCAAGTTTCCCACCTGCCCTGGCCGGCTGTGGCCTCCGCAAAAGGCAACAAAGTTTCAATTATAGACGCTAAATAAATCCCAGATACCTGATTCCAGT
>NW_005371791.1:271384-287273 GCF_000412655.1 Myotis brandtii | reverse complement strand
ACACTGACCACCAGGGGGCAGACGCTCAATGCAGGAGCTGCCCCCTGGTGGTCAGTGCATTCCCACAGGGGGAGCTCTGCTCAGTCACAAGCCAGGCTAATGGCTGCCAGTACAGCGGTGGTGTGGGAGCCTCTCCCGCCTCCTCAGCAACACTAAGGATGTCCGACTGCAGCTTAGGCCTGCTCCCTGCTGACAAGTGGACATCTCTGGAGGGCTCTCGGGCTGCCAGAGGGATGTCTGATTGCCAGCTTAGGCCCAATCCCCTGGGGAGCGGGCCTAAGCTAGCAGGTGGTCATCCCCCAAGGGGTCCTAGACTGTGAGAGGGCACAGGCCGGGTTGAGGTACCCTCCCGAGTGCACAAATGCACTAGTTCTATGTAATAAGAGGCTAATATGCAAATCGACTGAACTGTGAACAACTTGTCGCTATGACACACACTGACAACCAGGGGGAGCACCACTTAGCCAGAAGCCGGCTCATGTCTGGCGAGCACAGCAGCAGTGACGGGAGCCTGTCCCGCCTCTGGGAGCAGACCTAATCTATCAGACATCCCCCCGAGAGATCCCAGACTGAGAGAGGGCACAGGGCAGGCTGAGGGACGCCCCGCCACACTGAGTGCATGAATTTCATGCACCAGGCCTCTAGTCCTATATATATTCATTTATGTATTTATACACAAACATAAATACACGAGTGATACCTCTCCTTTTATTCTAGTCTCATGAAATGTTTGTATAGAATTTAAATATATTACTAATAGAGATCCTAATGTAATGTAACTTCCAAACTGATGTCAATCAAGGAAATGAAGATTATGTCAATATTAATTTTATATAACACAAATTACTTTTCACTTGCAATCATTGCATCTAATAGTATGTCATTGCAAGTTTGATGGATCTGAGAGTATATGGGAACTTTTGTTACTTTGCTATACTAGCTAAGCTCCCAGAGATTAATTGATAATATAGGCCTTATTGTACCAGGTACTACACCGGTCTCAGAGTATCATCTCCTGACCAACAGTATCAGAATCACCAGGGAACTTATTAGAAATGCTAATTCTTGGGTCCCACCCAGACCTATGGAATCACTCTTCCACTCCTAGTTTTCTAAGAGTATTTTTCATGAATGGATTTTGAATTTTATCAAATTACTTTTCTGCCTCTTGTGATATGTATTTTAAGATTTCCTTTTAATCAGTTAATGTGCTTTGTTTTAAAATACATTTTCTCATGTTAAAACAATATTTGTGTACCTTGAATAAAATCAGCTGGAGCAAACTATATTATCATCCCTTTTAAATATTGTTGGATTCACTTGGCTAATATTTAGTATTTTACTAAGCATCTATATATCTTAAATAAACTTAGATGGTAGGTTTTCTTTCTCACACAGTCCTGGTCTAATTATGGTATCAAGTTTATACTAGCCTTATAAAACTATTTGGGGATTACTATGTCTGTCTCCTCATGAAATGTTCTGTAGGATTCTAATTCTCAACCCTTGAATGTGTGAAATTACAGTACTTATCCTTAAAGCTGTATGAAGTCTATGGCCATACTACCCTGAATGTGCCTTATCTTATCTAAAGCTGTATTAAGCCAATATTTTCTCTATAAAAAAAATTTTAGGTACCCATTGAAATATTTCATGATCATAAGACTATTTAGGATTTATTTTTCTTGAATAATATTAAGTTAGTTATCTTTTTCTAGAAATTTCATTTTTCATATGTTTTTTACTATATGGCTTAATGTAATTTAAAATATTTTTTTCATCCTTTTAATTTCTGCTACTCAAGATGCATTCTACAGATAGGTGTTATTAGCATCACCTGGGAGCTTTTTCGAATGTTCAACTTTGGTCCCACCCCAGATCTACTTAATGAGATCAATATTGTGGGTTGAAATGTGTCCCCCCAAATTAATATATTGAAGTCCTAAAACTCACTACCTTAGAATGTAACTGTAAAGAGGTAATTAAGGTTAAATGAGATCATACAGGCGGGCTCTAATTAAATGTAATTGCAGTCCTTATAAGAAGAGGAAGAGACACTGGGAAGCATATGCACCAAGGAGAGGCAATGTGAGGACACCGAGTCTAAAACCAAGGAGAAAATCCTCAAAAAAAACCCCCCAAACTACAGCACATTGATTTTGGACTTTCAGCCTCCAGAACTGTGAGAAATGAATTTCTGTTATTTAAGCCACCCAGTCTGTGGTATTTCGTTATGGCAGCCCTAGCAAATTAACAGTCCTCAAGTTATTGTTAGCACATTAAGCTTTTGGAGGCATTGGTTAATCTCTACTACATCTGCACTAGTAACCCCCTTTTCATGATCAATGCTGTTTGCTTGTGCCTTGGCTCTTTATTTTCTTGATCAGTGTTTCCAGAAATGTATCTGTTTTATTAGATTTTTAAAAGAACTAACATTTGGCTCTCTTGATCCTCAATATTATATCTTTATTTATTATTTTCTTCTATCACTTTTATTATTATTTTTTTACTTTGAGCTTATTCTGTTGTTCTCAGGTAGAATCCTTAATGTTAACGTAATGAATACTACTCAATGGAGTATAATAGTAAATTTTAAATAAAAAATTTAAGCACGATTATATGGGAAATCATTCATAGTAATTAATAAGGTGGGAACAAGTCAAACACTCCATTTCAATTTGTTACTCCAACACTTATAAATCATGGTCTTAAACAAATTACATTTTATTTTTCTGAATTACACCATTCTCCACCAAGTTTTTTTCTTGTCTTGCAAGATAAGCAGTTTCCTACAATGGAACTTTACAATAATGCACGGTAATTAGTTTAACTATGAGATATAATGCTGCTTTTAGTGTCACAGTTATACAAGAGAAAGCCTATGTTGTGTTCAAGCACTAATAAAGACATAATGCTTCTTATGAAGGAGAGTATAAGGTATAACTTTTCTATACTATGCATCGATATTCCAGATATTATCACCAAGCCCTGTGATTGTACTTTCTTATATCTTTCCTCAAAACCTTACTCTAAGAGGTAGTTACTAGTATAGATTCAATTTTTAAGGTAAGGATTTTTAAGCACATAAAGGCTAAGAATGTTTCCCAGGTCACATATCTTATAAATGATGACACTAAAATATCAATCCAAGCTGATTAAATCTAGTCTATTTTCTTAATCTACATGCCACTGTTCTTTGACTATATAACAACTATTTACTCATTCACCTGTTTCTCCTTTGTAAAGTAGCTTAATTTAGTTTCGGTAGCCACCTGTCTCAATACAGCCAACTGATTCAGTAGAGTGAATCTCATCTACCTCCAGCTGGTGCTGATCTAACTAATCATGATATTTGTATTCTCCTTGTCTGGAACTAGTTTAGAAATGAACATATTATAAAATTCTGACCAAAGAGACATGGAGGAAGTTCCAGGAGACTCTTTGCAAAGATTTCTCTTGTCAACTATACATTATCCTGTCTGAATGTGATATCTGAAATTTCTGAAGCCATCTTGTGATTGTAAGAGGGTCAAGTTGACTTGCTGAGGTTGGCATATTAGTAATGTGGAAAGATGATATCATCTAGCTGTTGAATTACTCTTCCTGGAGTCACATCTGTGAATTGTTTTTGGGTGAAACACATTTTCTAATTATTGAACACAATTTGGTAATGACTTACTGTAGCTTCTGTTAAAGGTAACAAACCTGATTGATGTACAAACCAAGAAAGCAATGGGAAAAAATAAAATAGTCTTTAAATCAAATCTTTTATGTGTCAGATAGAGAGTATTTCCCACTACAAGGTCCAGAAATTTTGGTTCCTGGAAATGAAAGAAACCTATAGAAAAATTTAAGCATGATTATATGGGAAATCATTCACAGTAATTAATAAGGTGGGAACAGGTCAAACACCTCTTTTCAATTTATTATTCCAACACTTATAAATCATGATCTTAAACAAATTACATTTTATTTTTCTGAATTACACCATTCTCCACCAAGTTTTTTTCTTGTCTTGCAAGATAAGCAGTTTCCTACAAGGGAACTTTACAAAGGAATGAAATTTGTTTCAGTTACTCTACCTCACTACATATGCTTAAAACATTCTTAATCTGTGTCATTCTAAGGGGAAAAATTAGATTTACTTCAACTAAAACAGTTCAGAAACAACTTTAGGTGTTAGAATTGGCTTTTTATTCTAGTAACACTGTTGATTTTTATATCTTTCAGTGTAAAATAGCAGAACAAAACTGTACATGATGTTAATTTTAAGAATATTTGCTGGTGAAAATTTAGTTTTCAATTCGTAAGTATTGAACATGAGGTTTAGACTCTGGTATCTTACATCTTTCTTTTAATTTATTCTTGAAAATTAATATAGTGACAAAATGGAAGTTTCACCTAAATATCCCAACATAATATGCTGCTATTTAGTATTTGATACTGATGTGTATGAGTAAGTATGAAAATAAAATTGCCGTTTCCGAGATATTATTAGTCCCTTTGCTGTCCTTCGTAACAGGTTTTAAAAGTGCATTTCCTAGAGACTCTTATTCGCATATTTTCTTAGATTTTTTTTTTAAACCATAGACCCAATGATTTCCTCTGATAGCCTTTCCTCGTTTTATTCTCAATAATGACTCTTTGGGGAGCAATGCTATGGGGAATGAGATTGATCACCCATCACTGCTTCTGATGTGCTGTTTAACCAAGCTGGTGAACCATAGACTGTCATCATAGAGGGTATCAAATCAGCAGTGTGTGCCATGCAGCCTACACTCCTGTGCACCTAACAATAATGAGAACTCTTTTAGTTCATTAGACAGCCCAAGGAACTGCTAAGTAAATTTCAGAACAAAAACATTTTATGTAATTCTGGGTAATCTATGTCACTAAAGAAGTTGTGAAACAGTGTCCCAAGAATGTGACTTTCTGATGTAGAGCATATACATTCAAAGAAATTTCAGCATTTAATTTACATTAGTCAAGACGAGTGTTGTTTCAATTTTGGGCTTAGTTACATGATGCCTTTTAGGAAGATTCATAATTATCAATAGCAACATTTTGTCTCCCAAATCATTTCCCCCAAATTGAGCTGTTTTATTCACTTTATTTTTTTTTCTTCTTTCATTACATGTCCTGGTGTTTTTTGTTTAGGATTTGGGGAAACAATCTGAAAGATAAATATTAAATTGTTACATTTATTGGGTAATTGTTTTACATATTAACATTTTACTGTAACCCAGTAAGACTGTCAGATTTTCAAAGAGAATATCCATGTTTTCTGTTTATTTTACATATTATAGTGGCCACCCCTTACACAATGATTACATTCTGATTATATGCTAGTAGAATTATGAAGAACTTCTTACCCGATTGACATGTATAGGATTGAATTACATTTTCTAAATAATTTAGTCTGGAGTTAGTTATTTTATGATGAAGGCTATTTCTAAAGCAAAATTAATGATTCTCATTCACACGCAACTTAATATGTATCCTGTTTTTTTTTGTTTTTTTCAAATTACACAGTGAATATGATTTTTTAAAAAAACTTTAAAACTGGACATGGATTAGCAAAATATGCCTTTCTCATACTGGAAAATCTTGTAGCAAAACCACACTATTGTATAAAGAAATTACTTATTTATACATACAGAAATATCCAAAGGTTCAAATTCCCTGAAAATTTCTGATAATTTCTATAACATTGATGATTCATATAATAAAATAATTATTATATATTAATATGGAATATAATATGAATAAACTTTTAAAATTTCTTTTAGAAAAACTAAGTGGGAGAAATTTTATAATTGAAAGTTAAAAATACATTTTTTAAATAACATAACATTTTAAAATAATACACTGTCTTAACATATCTCACACTTAATTGAACAAAATCAGCTTTTTCTTTTTTCTGTACTTCCCTATCAAAATCAATCATTTTCTTCTTGACAAAGCCTCTGTTTTTACCCTTTCCAACTTGTATTCTTGTTTTAAAGAGAGTACCTGGGACATAATAGAAAATAAAAAAAAAATAATAGGAAAATCAATTGAATAAAAAATCACTCCCTGCACTAATTGTTTTCCTTTTTTTGGTAATTTTATAATACATTGTATAAAATTATCAGCATATTTGACAGGAATTTTGCTTGCTCATGTTTCTATTTAATCTACAAAACAGTTTGTATATAAGAATATAAAAGAAATATAATGGAATAGTTAGAAAGCAACTTATTTGAGCTTCTTTGCTTGATAAGTGTGTTCAGACATTGATGATGTTAGTGCTTTTGAAGTCACTGCGGGTGGAACTCCACTAAGCCTTACAGATAGTCTTTTAACTTTATATGTGCATTATGTGAGGTAGCTTAATGAAGAAGGAGGGACTATAAGAAAGAATAATATGCACTTTAATAAATCATATATCCTTGTGCTATTTAAATGTTTCTTCAAGGTTGATTGAAACTTTAACCTCAGTCTCAATAAAAAAGAAAAGCTTCAAATTTGCCAGACCTTGAATTTTTACAACACTGTGTTGAATTATGCAGTGATCAGTCAATTATTCATCTCCCTCAGCCTGAGATCGCTGTGCTTTGAAAAGCATGCAAAAATGGGGCTACAGAATGTGATGCTGTGTCAACACATTTCACTCAGGATTGCTTACAAGACAAATTTTTGTTTCAACATTGATTCTAGTTTTCTTGATGTTTGCTTCTAATAAGGTACCTGTTACAAATCAATTTCAGTTTGCATGCTTTAGTTTCTGATTCAGGATGATTCACTGCCAAAATGACATTACTGTCTTTTTCATAAATTTAAAAACCCGTATGAGAAATAGAGATCTTTCCTATTTCAAGGTAATCTTAACATAGGACTGCAAAACAAACCCACTTTTCTGCTAATGGCACAAGCAAGAATGGATGAACTAGTTCAAAACTCCAGGACAGATTTATCTGCAATAGTTGGAATTCTTAAAATAACATTTCATCATGAAAATAAATATAAATAAAGATGCGGAAATGTAAGTGTGCTGGACTGTAACAAATACATTAACGAAGGAAGGATTCTGTTTGGGAAGCAGAGAGGGAGAGACGCATCACAGTGGTGACCAAGGGTGCAGGCTTTGGGATTTGAATCCTCAGTGGGAATCATGATTTACCAGCTCTCTAAACAGGGGTAAGGAGGTTTACCCCTCTAAGCCTCAGATTCCTGATTGTTATAATAGGGGAAAACACTTATTTCATAGGATAGTTATGCTGATTACCTAATACGAGTGCATGCTGAATATTTAAAACACAATATTTGGCCCAAGATGGGCACTCTGAAAATTGTGCCTATTTATATTAACTGATGGTCAGAGGAGAGAAGGGAGATTTCCAGAGATGTTTAGACCCCACAACACATACGTTCTAAAATTATTAAACCTGATAAAATACTGTCTTATTTGTTTAACAAATATTGGACAGAGTAATCTGTTGAAAATCCTTAGGCATATTTACAATTAATAGGAACCACGTGAAGCTGAAAGAGGTATCTTGTGTTAGTTACTTGCTCTGATTACCCATAATGTCAGCTTTGTCTGTATCACATTCCCCTTCAATGCAGTTATCTTGCTCTGTTTTTGTAGGATCTTTCCAGCACAACTAGAACATTCAGAGACCCAACATAAATTATGAAAATCAAATCTGAGTTGATTTCCTGTTAAAAGTGTATCTATCCTGGCAGCCCAAAATTGACAATGAAATTGCCCCCGATGTTCAAAGAAAGCTAGCTGAATAGAATTGAAAATCTGGGACCTAGTCAGTTCAAGTACACTGTGAACATAGTATTAGTTTTAACATTAAAGACTTAGAAGTTTGAGATAGTTATTTTATTTTTTATTTTTGTGGGGTTTTTTGTTGTTGTTCAAAGACAATACTATAAAGGTTTACATTGTCAAATGTTTATATTTGCAAAACAATGTATAACTTATTTCAAGTTTAGCAATGAAAAGTAAATAAAAATTAAAGGTATTGAATTGCCACCTTAAATAAACCCAAGTAATAACTGTGCTTTTAAAAATAATTATATCTGATAGCTATGGAATCAAAAGTATTACAAACCATTTTACCAAATGTATAAGACATTAAATATTTTAGATATATAATTATTTCTTATTAAATGTCTTTAAAATAAAATAAAACAACTTTAATTAGCACAAAAGTTGTGAGACCAAATGAACATTATAATACATATAGAAAGAACATTTGGGGAAGAAAAAACACAAACTCAAGTGGAGTTTTTTACTGTATGGGATATAAGCTTACACGCATCATTGCTTCCAAGGTATAATTCTCTCTTGTTAGAAATACTGAGTAAAAATCAGTGGAGCAGGGGTTAATGAATCTAGGACCAAATGAATCTGAATATATGCTCCATTAATCTAAAAAAAAAAAAAAAAACGACCCATGTTGTTTATTTAAATAACATCTCAGAACATTTCAAACTGAAAAAAACTTAATGGCCACTGACCTCTTTCATAGGCCAGTGTTTACTGAGATTTCCCCAACTTCAAGAAAAAGTCATTGCATTTTTATGTATATCTAAGTGATTGCTCCCGCCCTGCTGTGTTTGAAGTTAGGAAAAGATAAATGCATTCATTTTGCATTATCCAGAATTCTATCAGGGGAACAAAACAAATATGTTGAAGGAGCACAGTAAAGCATGGTAAGCAAACATACAGGTTTGGGAATGAAAAGATTTACACCCAGGCTCTGTCACTTCCAAATCTATGTGTGACTGTGTCCAAATGTTCACCTTATAGATATCAATTTGCTAATTCAAAAAAATGGTGTTGGTCATACTCACTTCAAAGGGCTATCCTACGATGAGATGAGGTTCAGGGTATAAAATACATCATATATTCCTTAGCAGATGATAGATGCCCAAACATGATATTTATTAACCTATCATGATGGCCTGAAAATAGCAGGGAGAAATGACAGTTTCTCAGAAATCTTTCAAACTACTCCACAACCCTATTGGGTTTCTAACATACAACAATTTTGACCAGCTCTATATGTGATTTAAATTAACATATTTTCTCTATCCTCTATGTTGTATCCTTTTAACCTTTATTTCCTTTTGTTAAACAACTGCCTATTATCTACATACCATAAATAGACACATACAAGTTTTCATCATCTTCTTTCACTTTGGAAACATTATTCATTCTATTTTGTCCAAATATCCATTTTTTAAAAATATATTTTATTGATTTTTTTACAGAGAGGAAGGGAGAGGGATAGAGAGTCAGAAACATCTATGAGAGAGAAACACCGATCAGCTGCCTCCTGCACACCTCCTACTGGGGATGTGCCCGCAACCAAGGCACATGCCCCTGACTGGAATTGAACCTGGGACCTTTCAGTCCACAGGCCAATGCTCTATCCACTGAGCCAAACCAGTCAGGGCCCAAATATCCATTTTTTAAAAATGGGGCTATATGTGTCAGATTCATCTGTGGAGGTGTCCAAAAATACAGATAAATGGGTCCCATGCTTACTAGATTTGAGTCACAATTCCTAGGTGAGGGGTATAGAAACAATTATTTAAAATTTTAAAGAAAGAGTTTCCCAGGTTGTGCATTAAGAATCACTGAAATAGAATATTTGATTTTTCTTTTATGTAGTGCTGCTGATATATGAAGCCCAGCAAATAGTTAGACAGGGACAAAGAGTAAAAATTATACAATTTATTAGTTTTATTTCTGCAATTATTTATTAATGTCTTACCTTGTTCCTAAAAATGAATCAATTCTGTTTAAAAGGGATAGGTACTTTGGAATGCCAAATAGATTATATAACTGAAGGTATAAGTAAAAGGATAGAAATTAAGATGAATTTAAGATGAAGCTTAGTATAAAATATTAACTGTTTAAAGACATATACACTTGCTTAAAATAAGTCACACATTTCACTCTCAGCTTTTGCCAGCCAAAGCAAAGAAAGAAAAATGAGCATTTGCGGTGTTTATGTAGTTTATAACATAAAACTAAGCCGATAGTGAGTAAGCACAATTATTTGTGCTAGAGAGACCAGAGATAAACTTCTACAGTCTATATGTAAATGATACTTGATCCAAATAATCGGACTGGGTTGACATATATTTTTGGAGCAGAAAAACACAAAACTTCTAGAAAAACAGAAAGTTGTGTGTCTTTCTATAGGTTGAAGATCTTATGACTCAAGTCTCTTTACCCACAAATCAGTCTGAACGTTAATTTCAACTCTGGTGTCATACATATAATCTTATAATTCTAGGGGGAAAATTTGTGAACATACTTCTGTAAATTGTAAAGCTAATATTAAATATCTTAAAACATCTAGATTTATTTATTTTTCCTAGGAAAGCATTTTAGTCTTGGAATGAGTTACTACCTTTCCTCTAATCATACCAGAGGTAATAACATGGTTGCTAAAAAGGGTTCTTCTACTAAAGCTACTACAAGTGATGAGGCCATTATAATTTAGGGTGTGTTCCATCCTTTGTAAGAGGTAATTCCGCAGGAGATGACTGTAATAGATACAGTATGCTGTGATGTAGTATACAATAATAGAATGTAATATAGCATTGCATGACTGTAGACCTTAGAATGACAGTCCTGGGCCAAACAACTTTGGACGATCAATTTGATTTACACATAAGGCTGATGCAAACCAAGGCACATGAACATCATGAAATCCATTTAGTCCTGCATGTAGTGATGAAGGCCTAGAAAATAGTCATTTTCTTTCCATCTTTTCTTGCTGTTCAATTTTGGTTGAGTGCCATATAATGTACTGAAATAAACTGTCAACATCCACTGCTGTTGCTCTTTGGCAAAAAGCTCTGCTGCCTCTTGGATGGTTGACAAAGTGTCTATGGCATCAACACAGAATCTTTATAAGTATAAAGTAGATGTATATCATGCTATAGTGAGATGCTGCTTTGCTGATAACAATACCATACATATATACTTTTACACCTATGATTTTATTTAAATTCAATTCAACACATATTTATTGGGCAGTTTATGCATGAGTGCTATGCTGAGTGCTAAGAATGCAAGAATGAATAATACATGGTTTCAGCAATAGAGGAAATCACAATATAGTGGGTAATACAGGTGTAAAACCAAATAAATTATAATAAAATATGATAAACACTTTAGAACAAAAGGGAAATGTGCTATGGGAGCTCGGAGAAAAGAACACTTCTAAGAAAAGCACTGAAGAGGTAACACTTAACCTAGGTTTTATAAGAAGGAGATATATTCTAAGCAGTAGGAAAACAGTTACATAAGTCCTGAAATGTGAACATTTTTGAAATGTCTCAGTACATCAAAAAGTACAGCCGAGTGGGAGCATGTGAACTTAGTGCATAAAAAGCACATGGGTGAAGGGTAGAATGAGTGGAAAGAGGAGTTGTGGTGTTAGAAATGAACAATGAGTGTACAGTGTGAATAACTTTGTATGCCAAGATCAGGAATGTGGATTTTATTTTATAACCAATGGATGACCAATGGTGGTTTTAATGTAGAGAAGAACAGAATCATCTTTTTAAAACAATAATCTTCATGTGGAAAGGATTAGAGAGATACTGTGACAGGAGACTACTGCAGTAATTTGAGACAATGACGAGGAGAGACGAAATAAAACCATGACAGTGAAGATAAGAATAGACGCCAGACTTGGGAGGCATTTCTAATGAAAAATAAAAAAGATTTGGTAAGTAATTAAATTTGAGTTGGTCAGAGTGGGCAAGGTCCAAGGGATAATCAAAATTCTCATCTTGGAAGAATATAAAATGAATGCTGACCCTCTTGACAAGAGGCAGAGTATTTTTTCAAAATATTAAATTTAATTAAGTTTTGTACATGTTCAATTTAAGGCACTTGCAAGATATGCATGTATGTATATTGGTTAAGCATTGGAAATACAGCCTGGTTCTCAGGAGGAAAAGTGTGGCTGGGAATAGAGACTGAAAAACTTACATGCTTGTGCAATGTAGTTTAGGTCACAGGCATAGATAAAATCCTGTGACAGGTTCACTTAGATGCCGCCTCATGTACTCTCATTCTTACATGTCTCTGGGACCCTTGGCTACTTACCACCAAGCCACTGCTGCAGTGATTAGTGCTGTATAGACTGACCATCTTGGTGCAGGTGCACCTTATGCCCACACCTTGTATCTTTCCCCTCTTGCTTCAGGACATTTCTGTTGCCACTGTGGTGTGACATGGGAGGAATCTTCTTGGCATTTTCACATGAAAACTGGAAGTGTAGGGGACTTAATGCACTGTGGGGTGATCAATGGAAGGCAAGAGCCAACAGATAAATTATTTTCCCTTCCTCCTCAAAATGGAGTTCCATTAGTTCATACAGACTCTAAGGACATTGCACAGTATAATCTATCAATCAATTACATTTTTTATCAATAGGTTTCCAGTTTAGTTGCAAACCCCTCATCCTGTTTCTTCTTCCTATCTTATCTCACTCCTCCTTTATTCTTGCTCTCTTAGGATTCTATGTCCTGATAGAATAGTAACACTTAAGACTTTATCCAAGACAATGCTCTTTGGAGAAACCAGATTACATCACTTGGGAAAGGTGTATTGTTTCTGGGACCAAATGGAAGAGACAACCACTGAGTAATTTGAACAGGTAAAGTTTAATATAAATAATTATTAATTACTAGAGGCCTGGTGCATGAATTCATGCACCAGTGGGGTCCCTCGGCCTGGCCTGTGGGATCAGGCCAAAACCGGCTCTCTGACATCCCCCAAGGGATCCTGGATTGTGAGAGGGCGCAGGCCAGGCAGAGGGACCCCACAGGTGCACGATTGGGGCCAGGGAGGGACATGGGAGGTTGGGCAGCCAGGGAGGGGCCACGGGAGGGCTCCAGTGTGTGTCCGGCCTATCTTGCTCAGTCCTGATCAGCTGGACCCTAGCAGCAAGCTAACCTACTGGTTGAAGCGTCTGCCCCCTGGTGGTCAGTGTATGTCATAGCAAACAGTTTAGTGGCCTTAGCATATCATTAGCATTATTACACTTTGATTGGTTGAACGGTTGATCAGACACTTAGCATATTAGGCTTTTATTATATAAGATAGCAGGAGCTTACAGTAATAAAAAATAGATGAGGAAAAAGTAAAGGTAATTCTAATATAGGAATAGAAAATATAAAAAGAAGGCACTTCCTATAAGGTGAGACAGAGCACCCAAGGGTGAGGTCCTCCAGGCAGAGTTCAAGATCTGTTGGAGCGGACACACCATTGGCTCATTGAATGGCGGGAAATTGTCATAGCGCTACAATAGTGGAACTTTCCAGAAATTTGTTCTCTAGGATGCTGAGGAAAAGTGTTCACAGAGAGGTGTCTCATCAGAGGCATTCCAATACAAAGAACACCCAAGAGGATTGCTGGGGGACGTTGCTGGCTGGTGGGCTGCCCGCCACAATGAATCACAGAAATGAGCACTGCAGAAGACTTTGAAGCTGTGGAAGTTTGGTGCTGAGGAACTGCATGCACTATAGGAGGCTGTCGCCAGAATAAAAGCCCACACTTGAGGCCCTGGGCAAGTTGAAGCTGGACACAGGATAAGACACCTGTGCTGCAGGAGCCTGCCTAGTGAGCACTGGCCCCAGGAAGAAAACCCTTTCCTTCTGAAATGTCACTCCAGTGCCCTCTACTGACAGAGCTTAAAAGTATGACAGTTGGCAAAGAAAAAATATTTCAAGGGCTCAAATCCATTTCTACTAAGCAGACAAAAAGGGTAGAAGGAAAACACCAATAAATTGATCACTTGCACACAAACTAAGATAACCACCTTGAAAGAGTACTAGTACAAGTAAAACATAAGACCCCAGATGGGTCATGACATTGTAGTAGTGCGGAGAAGATGAGGACCCACAGTGAAAGAAACATGGAAGATTAGAGAACCAAGGGGAGAGGTGCGCCATAAAAAGGCCAGGAGATCAGTCTTGAGAAAGAGGATGTGGTTAACAGTTTAGTCACCTTGGAGAGGTGAAGAAGGATGAAAAGAGAATGAAAGCCTTTGACTTTGCAAATGTGTAGGTTATGGAAGACATCATGAGTGATGTGTCAGTAAATAATTCAAGGAAGAAGCCAGAATAAGGTGTAATGAAGAGTTGGATGTCAAGGAAGCAGAGCTACTCAAGAGATTTGGAGACAAATGGAAAGGGAAATAATATGAATGATAAATAATAGAAAGTATTTCTGTTTTGTTACTGTTGTTGTTTATTAAATTAAAAATAAACACCTTTGCCATATTTGTGGATGGAGAAGAAAGGTATGAAGAAATCAAAGTAGGAGCAGCGGAAGCCTCATGTAGAGGCAAAAGCAACGTCTTAAATGGAAAAAGGAATCCCTTCTCCTCTGAGAAATATGGAAAGGGTAATAATAGTGCACTACATTGAAGGATAGAGCCTATGGAAAAAGTTTAAGGCTGTAGGTAGAAGACCTAGAATGTGACTTTTTCCTTCTAGTAATGGACTGCTGACCCTAGACAAGTCACACCTTTACTGTGTCTCAGTTTTCTACATGTTAAATGTGTGCAGATTTGTGATATAAACCCAGTGCTATCTAGCACCGTCTTGAGAACTATGATTCCATAACAATGTCAGACTCTCAATGTTATCGTTGGAAAATCAGAAGCCCAAAGGATAATTGTTTGCCCAAACTTATCCAGTAAGTCAGGGATAAATTTGAGAGATGCACACGAAACTAGAGCATTGAGACACGGACATAGACAAAGTTCACAAAATGTTTTATATAAAATCAATTTTATATGAAGCACCTGAATAATCCAACACATGAAATGTTAGAATAGTACATCAAATATGTCTGTAATTCAGAAATGTAACATCACTGGAATACAGTCCAGCATAATGACAGCCTACTCCACAAGTAGGTGTACCTATGGAATACAAATCAGGTCTCAAGTAAAAGCATATTGTAGGATTTATACCAAAGATAAAAAAGGGGGAAGAGAAACAAAGGGAACTTATAAATGTCTGAGGCAAGTGTAACCAATCCTCTGTAACCAGAGCCTATGGAAAAAGCTCAAGGCCTAGGACGTGACTTTTTTCCTTCCTTGTAATGGACTGTTGACCATAGATAAGTCACACCTTCACTGTGTCTGTTTTTTAGAAACAATAATTTCAGTAGTTTCAGAATTATTAGTAATGTAGAGGGCCTCCAAGGAATGTCCTCTTTCAGCCTCTGCATATGATGGACAAAGATCCTCAAATGCTGTGCTTCTCAAGCTGTGTTGGGGAACATGTCACCTGCAGATCTAGTTAAAATGCAAATTCTGATTCAATAGGCCTGGCTTGGGGTGGGGCCTGAGAGTCTCTAGTTCTCACAAGCTTTCAGAGACAGAGTAAAAAGGGTCTAAAAAATGACAGTTGGCTGAACTGAAGGGCCAGCATGGGATACATGTAAAAACTATTACAAAACAATACAAACAGCTTTGAAAAGATTCCCAAGGCATAGACTCATCTCAGAGGTTCAACGGTGACCTTTTTAAATGCATGGTTTTATTTCAGCTTTAGTTTTCAAAATCTTTCTTAGAGTTGTCTTTAAAAATATTTAATAGCTATGTCTGAAGCAGAATCATGAATATAAGTGACCATCTAGGTAAGTCTTTCTCATAATTGTCTTCGCAAATCAACTGAAATCAGATAAACTTAAATGATTAATTAAAAGGACCTTTTAAGGACTGGAGAAGACTAAGGAAAATTAATTAAATGCATTGTGGGGAATCTGAAACACAAAAATACATAAATAGAAGGATTCTTGAATTTCACATAAAATCTATAGATTATTTAATAATATTGTACCAGT
>NW_005371791.1:260670-271315 GCF_000412655.1 Myotis brandtii | reverse complement strand
TGTGTGTGTGTGTGTGTGTGTGTGTGTGTGAGAGAGAGAGAGAGAGAGAGAGAGAGAGAATATTCAAAAGAGGATTAGAAGAAAATAATACAACTGTACAATTTATGAGTTTACTATAAGTGTCAATTTAGTCTAAATTTAAAAGTTCATTTTTCATAAAACCAAATTCCTACACCCTATTATAAACCTGTGAAACCAGAGTTTTTTTTTGGGGGGGTGGGCAGGAATGTGATTTTTCAACACATTTCCAGGCAATATTTTGTACACTAAAGTTTAAGAACAACTTACAACGCAGCGTCTCCTGATGAGTCTTGCTGTAATCCCACCTCCGAGGTAGAGCGGGAGAACAGGCAGTTCCTCTAGCATCTTGGTTCTGCACTGCAGAAAGTGGACAATCCTCCCTTTTTAGGTTTTTCATCCACCTCCCACCTAACCTTCACGTGCACCATATTCTAAAGCGGTCTTATGTATCCTTGGACTAAAGATTTTACCTTGTCAGAATCTATTTGATATTTTAACTTACATAAGAGCCTGCCTGCAATTTTATATGAAGGTGAACTCTGCTTTAGAGTATATTGAGGCTCTACTAGAATATACTTCTAAAAGACTCCACATTACAGGACGGTGCGCATTGAAAAGGAATGTTGGATCTTCTGAAGTCAGATCCAAATCAATCACAAATCTAATGCTTAACACTGCTATGTCAGTCATTTGCCACAGTGCTGTGCCATTCATACTGTTAAATGAGCATTTTCATTTCCCAGAGGGGTGATCTGCTGTCCATCCTTATAATATGGAGCATGGTTCTCAGGCTATTTACATCAGCACTGCTCCCTTACAATGGACCTGTTTCACTGGTTTACATAAAATGAAGGATGCTTTTAAATAAATGAGAAAAGAGCGAATCAACACCCTGCTTGTGATGAATCAGAGAGATTGTGTGACAATGAGAAGATGCATCAGGCATAAGAGGAATATTATGGACACCGACGTTAATAATGTATAGTATACATTTAAACAGCCTTATTTGGAAAAGATCCATATTGACTGTATGCATCAAAAGGGTGATTTAGAGGAGCTGTTCTTAGTCATTATGATTATGTAACTAGAGGCAGGAAATGATATTTGTAGTTTCAATCATCTAATGAGGTCTGTCCTAAAATGTAGATCTTTTAAAGTGTATTTTGGAGAGATATTTATATGAATTTTTATGCACTTTAATGTGTAGGTTCAGAAGCTAGTTTGTTTTTCTTTTCAAAGGAAGGATATTGAGTAATTTTTGTCTAAATTATCTTCCTTTTTCGTACAGTAAATATCTCAAATAAGTGACAAATTTGTAAATAGAAAGGAATGGATTTTCCTCATTCTTTTTCTATTGCTGCTGAGTAGAAAACCAATCTTACAACAAGTGAAAATTATTCTGAGAAATGTTCAGAAATCAAATTTCCCCAAGGCAAGAAAAAAAACATTTAGGTAGAGTCAATCATTCCTAGGAGCATAGACAAAATATGAAGAGGCTGAAAGATGTGTTCCTCGTGTATTTTATTCTTATTTACCAGGTATTGATTGATCCACTAAATGAAACAAAACCTAGTAAGGGTCTGTGTGGATATATAGACACATAATGCAAATACACACAAATGTGCTAGAGTGAAGGCTTTAACATATCCTCATTATTCAGGTAAAGAGCAAGCTAAATAGCGGCGCCCACATGCTGCAAATCCTCAAGGCTGACAGAGAAGTGGTTATGACAGCTTTCACATTATCTTATTGCAGAATCGAGGCAGTAGTCACAGCTGGCTCATATGTCAAAATGTGTCAGGACTTAAATGGTAAAACAGGAGTGCAACAGCAATTGGCTTTTCAATCAATAACACAATCAATATATTTCACAGATATTTTCCCATATCTAAATTACACTGCCGAGATGAGGGAGCCCAACTGAGTGTTTATAAATCAATGAAACACACAGCTAAAGGACATCTGCTCCTGTTCTTTCACTTCAAGGTGCCGTTCGCCTTTTCTTCCCCACTCCCTTCTTATTTAAGAATGTACTTTTGAGGACAAACAGCCCTCTTGTGCACACAAATCAGCTTACCGCTGCATTTTGTGCACATGATGTTTTTAAATAATTTTGTGCCTGAGCATTCAACTAAGTGGAAGGACAGCTTTTCTTAGCGTGGAATGCTTTCACTGTTAGAATTAATAAAGTAGCTTTCAAATTTTGAGTAATATATGCTACATAAACTCCAGATAAATAATATCAAAGTACAGCATCCAGACTTGCGAGTTGAAATAATAACCCAGGGGCATTATTTTTTTTCCCTCACGTGGAACAATATTGTTGCTAAAAATTATATATTGTATGTGTGCAGATATGTCACAAATGAGAAAAATGCTGTCCTCTACAAATCCATCCCCTTTGCAGAAAGATAGGATGGGGGCAAAAAAAAAATCTACAATTTAATGCAAAACTCTAATACTGACATATAATTTTATTTCCATCCTGTATATCAAAATGAGGTGAAGTGTGAAGTATGGCTTAACAAACGCTGTGGTATTTTGAGTTAAAACTGCCATACTCTATCAATGGCCTCGGTAACGCAAAGTCATATTGTGTTTCACACTGTCAGTGCTTCTTTAAAAACAGAAGGCCACATTGTGTTACAAGTGGATGCAGATGAAATACATCAATCCATATACTTTTCCTACGCTTATGTTGCTGGAGGAAACATTTTCCAAGCAGCTTACACTAAACGGGTGATTGAGGCATCATGGTAGAGACATTACTGCTATGTGACTTGGGGCCACCCAAATGGAAGATACTCCCCTTTAATCCATGCTTGTTTTGCCACTTTTTTTTCTATGAATTTATGACTAAGAATATTCATTTCTTATTCCAATGACTAGATTGATTGGTTTGTCTATCAAGTTGCCAATGCTTTCTGAATATATGCCTTGCAGTGTCAAGATTTCATGCCATTTTTTCAGCCTGCTGGAAAACTCTCCAACTTGTGAACCTGTTGAATTTGTCATATGGCAAGCCCCATTTGCAATCCAACCTTTTGGTGAAGCCTGTCTCATCCTCCAATCAGAATCAGATACATTTCTTCCAAGTTTGTGCATCATGTGTCTCAAGATTCTATGAGATACTTAAGTGCTGCCTATTTTTGGAATTATTTATTGATGATTGCTTCCATAAGAATACATTGTAAAACTCTAATGTTTGGGACTTGCCTTGGATACTTTTTAATTCCCTACTTCTGATCAAATATTGAATTGCTTCATTTAGTTTTCTCTAAGAAATTATTTGTGCAAGGTATTTAAAAATCATTTATAGGAAATACTAGTGGCCCTGTGCACAAATCTGTGCATGAGTAGCTCGCTGCTGCTTGCCTCTGCTGGCTGCCAGGCCCACCACTCCTAAGCTCTCCCCTGCACTGTAGCTCGCTGCCCCACCCTCCTGCTGATCTGGTCATTACATGTCAAGGTGTAGCAACCATTTGCATATTACCTCTTTAATATATAGGATTAGAAATTGACCTTAAGCTACTAAGAGAAAAATTAAATCTCATTCATTTTATTCACATGAATATTCATGAACCCCTCCTTTTATAATAGGCACTGGGATATAGCACTGAACAAAACAATGAGAAATCCTGCCTACATTTGACTTACATCTGAGCAGTAATAAAAAAAAATTGTGGATCATGATGTATATCATTTTTATATAATATTTTAAACATTTAAGGCAAGTTTAAGGCCCACATGCAATATAATGTCACAGTTTTTTATGATTATTTCTTGTGTGATATTTGGCACATACTTACACTTAAAAAATTATACCTTGTTTGTCTGAAATTCAAATTTACTTGGTGGTCTGTATTTTTTTCTGGTAACCCCAACTTATAGGGATGCATATGTCTTTTTGAATTAGTATTTGGGGTTTCTTCAAATAAATACCCAGAAATGGAATTGCTGGGCCCTTCTTTGTCTCTTTTTATAGCCTTTGTTTTAATGTCTATTTTGTTTTATATAAGTATTACTACACCAGCATTTTTTTTTTTCATTTCCATTTGCATGCAGTATTTTTCTACCCCTTTATTTTCAATCTATATGTATTTTCAATCTGAAATGGGTGTCTGGTAGGCAGCATATCTTTTCTTATCTATTCAGCCACCCTACCTCTTGATTGGATTATTTAATCCATTTACATTTAAAGTAATTATTAATAGGCATGTAGTTATTCCATTTTATTATTCATAATTTTAGATCTTTTTTCTCTTCTTCTTCTTAAAAAGGTTGCTTTAACATTTCTTGTAAGTACTGATTTGGTGGCAATGAACTTCTTTAGCTTTTCCTTGTCTGGAAAACTCTTTATCTGTCCTTTGATCATAAATGATAGCCTTCCTCAGTAGAGTAACCTTGGTTGTATGTTCTTGCTCCCCTCCCTCCCAAATATATTTTTATTGATTTTAGAGAGAGGAAGGCAGAGGGAAAGAGAGAGAAACATAGATGTGAGAGAGAACATTAATGGATTGCCTCCCTTACACAGCCCGACCAGGGACCGAACCTGCAACCTGAGTATGTTCCCTAACCGGGAATCGGACCTGCAACCTTTCTTGCATGAGATGACACTCAACCAACTCAGCCACCCTGACCAGGGTGGTCCTTTTTTTTTTTATCACTTTGAATATTTTCTGGCAATCCCTTCTGGCAATCCTGAAAAGTTTCTGTTAAGAAATCATCTGACAGTGTTATGGGAGCTCCCTTGTAGGTAACTAACTGCTTTCCTCTTACTGTTTTTAAAATTATCTGTCTTTAATCTTTGGCATATTAATTACAGTGTCTTGGTATGGGCCTCTTTGGGTTCACCTTTATGGGGACCCTTTGCACTTCCTGGATGTGTATTTCTATTTCCTTTATTAGGTTAGGGAAGTTTTCAGTCATTATATATTCAAATAGGTTTTCAATTCCTTGCACTCTCCCTTCTCTTTCTCATATCCCTATGATGTGAATCCCTGAGACACCTTGATTTTTAATTTGTTTTATTTTTGCTGTTCCAATGGGTGTTTTCTACTACCTTGTCTTCCAAATCACTGATTAGATCCTGTGCTTTATCCAATCTACTGTTATTCCCTAATTTATTTTTCATTTCATTTATTGTATTTTTTATTTATCACTGGTTATTTTTATGTTCTATGTCACTTTTTCATGTTTCCTATCACTTTGTTAAGGTTCTCACAGAGTTCATTGAGTTTCCTTATCACCATTGTTTTGAACTCTGCATTTGGTAGATTGCTTTTCTCCATTTTGTGTAGTTCTTCTTTTGGAGTTGAGTCCTGTTATTTCATTTGGGACATGTTTTTTCACCTTCTCATTTTGGCTGCCTCTGCCTCCTTGTGTTTGTTTCTATGAATAATGGAGAGCTGCTATGGCTCTCGTTCTTGGTAAAGTGACCTTATGTAGTAGGTTTTCTGTGGAGCCCAGTGATAGGCTTCCTGGTCACCTGAGCTGGGTGCTCCAGGTGTGTCCCTTGTGTGGGTGTACATGCCCTCCTTTTGTAGTTGAGACTTGATTGCTGTTGGCATGTAAATGGAAGGGATTGTCCCTTAGCCTGATTGGCCATGAAGACTATAGTGGAGGACTTGCTGTGCAGAGCCTGACCCAATGGAGCAGGATTCACTTTAGTTAGTAGGACTCTGGTGCCTGCCGATTCTTGCCTTTGGATATGTTGTTTGTGAAGATGCTCTGATATGATCTGAAGCTGGCCACAGGGTATGTTGGTTCTGAGGCCTTTTGGGAAAAGTTCTGGTGCCACTGAAGGGTGTCTGCTTTCTTCGTTCTACCTGGGGCACCTGGTCTGAGCTACAAAGAGATCTATAGAAGCTGCCACGTGTGCTGGGCTTGAAGGTACCTGGGAGAGGCTAAGCTAAGAACTGAGACTGCCGTTCACGAGTGCCATGCTTTGGACAACTTACCAGAGGCTGCTTGTTTGAGAGTTTAAAACGTTTGAGAGGTTTTAGGAAAATTCACAGCAAGAGCTAAGACAAGTCATTTGTATGGAAAAGCCATTTGAAACAGCTTGAATGAGTGCAAATTTGTGTGGAGTGGGGTCTCAAGGAATCACCAGGGCAGGGAAAGCACTGTTAGCCAGGTTCATAGAGACTTGGATATGGTGCCCAGCTGTGCCTGCAGGGGGTGAGCTCAGCAAAGGACCAATGGTTCCTACCAGCACCTCTGTCTAAGACAGTGGTTCTCAACCTTGGCTGCACATTAAAATCACCTGAGAATCTTTTTAAAATCCTGATTTCTGGGCCTCATCCTCCGGAAATTCTGTTTCTTTGTTACTAATGTTGTGGCCGCACCCCATAACAAAGAAACAGAATTTCCGGAGGATGAGGCCCAGAAATCAGGATTTTAAAAAGATTCCCAGGTGATTCTAATGTGCAGCCAAGGTTGAGAACCACTGGTCTAAGAGTAAGCTCCCCTGAAGCACTCACCCTGAAGTCAGACAATTCAGTTTTCCCCCTTATGTCCCTCATGCTTTTCGAGCTGCTGCTCCAGTGCTGGAGCTCAGCGCCAGTGAGTTTGTCAGTAAGAGAGTCTGTGCACAGGCCCTCTAAGAGGAATGGGATTCTAGTAGCTATAATCCCTGTCTCATTAAGCTATAATCCCTGTTGATTTTCACAGTGAGAAGTGATGAGGACTTCTCTTCCTGGCACTGGAACCCTGGGCTAGGTAGCGTGGTGTGAGGCTGGGACCCCTCACTCCTTAGGGGACACCTGTGCACCTGAGATATCCCTCCAGAGTTTTAATTGCCACACATGGGTCTGGGACCAGCTTGTTCCATGTCTCTGCCCCTCCTACCAGTCTCCACATGGCTTCTTCTTTATATCCTTACTTATAAATGTTCTGTACAGCTAGATTTCAGGTGGTTCTCAATCAGTGATGGTTGTTCTGCAGGTTTAGTTGTAATTTAAATGTGATCATTTTTTGTTACATAATAGATCCAGAGGCATAGAAACATGGAATAGACTGTTGAATCTCAGAGGGAAGACAGGGGTGGGTGGGAAGAGATCAAACAAAGAACCTATATGCATATATGCATAAGCCATGCACACAGAAAATAGGGTGGTGAAGGTGGGGGGCAGGTGTGGGCTAGAATGGGTCAATGGGGAAAAATGGGGACATCTATAATACTTCCAACAATAAAGATAAATTTAATGAATAAATAAATAGATAAACAAACAAACAAATATGATCATGGGAGGAAAGCACATTTGCCTACTCTACCGTCTTGATTGGAAATAAAGTAAAAATAATATATTATTTATAATTGCATGCAGAGATTGTTAGTGTTATTTTTAAACCATATATATAATATATATATATACACACACATATATATACATATATATCTGTATATTATATACATATATATTATATATATTTATTATATAATATATAGATATTTACTAAAATATAGGAAAACACCTAAGAAATTTGGAAATATGAGGCTATGTGTATATCCAAAACAATACACACCCTCTACCCATTGAGAGCTTATCAACGAAGTTATAGTATGCACATAACATGTTGGTCTGGCAGCATTTCAGTTGCAAATTGATTCCTCAACTAATTTTTTTCTTCTTTTGCCAGTGGCTTCAGAGAATCAGCCTTCTTTTCTCTCCCTAAGAGCCATTCTCATTTCATTGAAGTTTTCGTACTAGAGGACTGGCCACACAACTTCTCAACAACAACATCCGACTGCCCTGAAAACACATATACACTTTTTTAAAAAAAATTTTTCTTTATTGATTAAGGTATTACATATGTGTCCTTATCACCCCATTGCAATTTTAAGGCTTTTAACTTCTATGTCAATAGTAAAATAGGTCTTAACAGACCTTTCCAATACTTTGAAACCATATTTAAGGACAGTTCTTATTCTCTTTATATTTCTACTAGAGGCCTGTTGCAGGAAGATTCCTGCAAGAATAGGGCTTCCTACAGCTGGAGCGAAGCAGAGAAGGGAGCGAAACCCTCCCCTCCCGCTCCCAGCCACTGCGGCTGGGTTTCCCCTCCTGCCTCCACAGCCTTGGCTTCGTTCTTGTCTCTGCCGCCTATACTTTGCTCCCTTCTGTAGCACTTAGCTTCCACGTTGTCTTCAGTCTTCGCTCCCAGCCGGTATATGCAAATTAACCGCCATCTTAGTTGGGGCAATTTGCATATGGCCACTCTGATTGGCTGGTGGGCGTGGCTTTAAGGCACAGCGAAGGTACAGTCAATTTGCATGTTTGTCTTTTATTAGTGTAGATATGAAGACTACACAAGTATGCTAAAGGAGTATAATCTTTGTCACAAAAGTAGTGTTCATCTTTATGGAGATCTCAAATGGGTTAATTTTGGGCTTGGTGTACCACAGAAAGCATTAAAATAAACTTCTAAATATTATCATTTTTATTTCTTGAATTCTTTATCAACAATAAATGAGTTTTTGAATATTTCTTTCTAAAATAAAACTCTTATAACAGTGTATATATGAATTCACTTTATAATAAAATTGCAAATTACCTCTTACATGAAAGCTGGTAGCTTTATGATGTTCTATAGTTTGACTAATCATTTAGTAGCAATAACAACAGCAACAACTAACCTTAATTGAGTGTTTACTATGTACCAAAATCAAATATAACCTCAGTTTAGATGACAGGATCTATTTATGTACTTTGGCGTTCTGCTAAAAATATATATTTGCAAAAATGGAGACAGAAATTACCATTGAGATTTTGTGTTCAGGGTTGTGCGCTCTGAAAATGCAGTGAGACACTACGTAAGATAGAAACAGAATAATGCTGTATGTAAACCACAGGAGAGGATATACAAGAGAAATTTCTCCATTAGGCATTTGAAATTGCATACAAAAATAATGTTTATAAAATTATCCATAAACCTTACTTTCCATGAAATTCCCTGTAAGTGTTCAAATGATCAGTCTCAAAATCCTTCCCTCTCCCTCATTGTTTGTATACTTGCTGTGGTAACAAATATCCCTAAAGCTGATGAGGCAAACCTAAGAATGGTTATTAAATTAATCCAGGACAGAAGCTCATGCCTTCAGATTAGCTGTGGAGTGATTTAGGCATAGATAAACTTTGAATTAATCCTGAAGAAGCCAGGCAGAGTAACAAGTCTGGAAATGATCTTGAAGACATCAATGAACATAAATACCTATATCAACTTTTTAAAACATACTGAGGACTCAATTTGATATCTCATTATCAGAAAGTTCTATACAAAGTGAAACAGTTCAGAGGGTTCGAAAATATTAATTGATAATGAAAATGAAGAAGGGTGATTGAATAAGGATAAGCTCAATTTGACTCAAAGGCAACAAACACATGAAAGTTATAAGTAGCAACAAAGGAGAATTGTTTTGTTGACAGTCATGCAAATAAGCATTGACCCATATGCTCAGAGCCTAAAATAAATTTCTTGTACTTTGTTCCCATTTCCTGTCAGCTCAGGTTTCATAACAAGTCACCTTTCGTTGGAACTCTGAGCAGACTTGTTGCAGGAAGGAGCTTGTCTTCTTTTAACCTACTGATTACTAGAACACTTCAACAGTATGCTTGAATGGAAGGCTGAAGCAATGGCATTTGTAATTTAATTTGGGCCAATGAACATTTGAGGAACCAAATATAACTCTCATGGTCTAACAATTCTTGAAAACTCTTTGAAATGCTGGTTTTATATTCTTCATTTATATACTTGGAAACATAACAGTTTTTAAATACTTTAATTATGTAATATGTCAAGTATATATAAAGATACAGAGGCACCACATAGATTAACGTTTTGTCATCTTTCATTCAGATTTTAGTTTTTAAGAAATAAATATTAGACCTGTTTTTGAAGCAATCCTCTACATTTTATTCCACATCATTCACTCCTAAAAAAATCTCAAGTATCCTGAATTAGATGTGCATTCTTCATTTAATATGGTAAACTATTACTACAAAATTACATATATTTATATAACACATTATTTTTAATATTTTAATTTTTATAATTATATCATATCATATCACTGTAACATGATTTTCTCAATAAGCAAAATATATTAAAGATTTAGCATACTGAGTTTTATACAACTAGTGTATTACACTTGCTGCCTAATATTCCAATGATTGTACAATTTATTCATATATTCTCTTAGTGAGTGACATTTTAAACTGTTTAATTGTTTTGCCAAAATGCTAAATCAACTTTCTTGCACAGGTAACTTTGTACATATGTGAGTGTTCTCTATAATATATAACTCTCAAATAAATTGCTAAATTTATGTGCATTTTCAACTTTGCTAGATATTGTTAAAATGTCAATATGAAATCTTACATATACTGTTTGCAGAATCAAGTTTTCTGCATGTTCTAAACATAAATTTGTTTTTCTTTTAAAAATTTTTCTATGTATGTTATTTCTTCACTATATTGAAAAGCTATATTTGTATATGGTCTCTTATAAGAGTATTATTTAATATATTTTTTCTATAAATGAATTCCAAATTGTATCATTCCAATTTATTATTACATTTTTCCTTACAGTGTTACAAACACACTTTGGCATTTAACAATTTTAT
>NW_005371791.1:256817-259412 GCF_000412655.1 Myotis brandtii | reverse complement strand
CTGAGCCCGACCAGGGGCTGCACCTAGGGATTGGGCCTGCCCTCTGCCACCCAGGAGCAGGCCTAAGCCAGCAAGTTGTTATCTCCCGAGGGGTCCCAGACTGCGAGAGGGCACAGGTCGGGCTGAGGGATCCCCCCCTTTCCCCCCCGAGTGCACAAATTTTTGTGCACCGGGCCTCTAGTATATATATATGATAAATTAGAAACTACATAAATTTAAATAAAAGGGTATAGATATGGAGATACATAAATAATAGAAAATATTTAATTGCCCATATATGATATATATTCCAATATTTTTATTTTATTTGTTTTCCCTGTATCAATACATTTTTCTTTGATTTACCATAGTTTTTCTATGCCTGACTTATTTTACTTAGCATAATATCCTCTAGATCCATCCATGTTGTTGCCAATGGCACATTTCATTATTTTTATTGCTGCATAATATTCTACATACATTTTTATTGCTGCATAATATTCCACACACATTTTTTGATAACTGAATTGATATTTCTTTTTTTCATATTTAACCTATTGGAATTATTAATTATTTAAAGTATGTATATATTTTAATGAATCTCTCTCTCTCTCTCTCTCTCTCTCTCTCCCTTCCTCTCTGCTGTGGGAGGTGGGGAGGTCTCCTCCCCAGCCCCTCCGTCACTGGCTCTGGGGCCCCAGCCCACTCCCTCAAGTCAGGAGCAGGGAGGGTTAGGGTCAGACCTGAGAGGGGCCTTGGCTGGGGTGGAGGAGACTTGGCTTGTCCTGCAGCCCCTGGGTCCCACTTCCCTGCTGAGGCTGGTCTGTGTGGCTGCTCTCACCTGAGGCTGGTTCTCTGCAAAATGCTGAGATTTGAGGGACTTGGAATCCTGTGGGTGACCAGCTCCCCCTGAATATCTGGAGGGAGCCCTTGACCCGACCTGTCTGGTGCATGAAAGTGGCAAGTTTGGATCTCTACCCCTTCTCTAGCTCCCCATCCTGGCTACTCTGATGTCACCAGGGGCTACATTCAAGGTTTCTGAATCAGTCTGCATGGGCTAGGTTATGCTTCAGTGACAAACAGCCCCAAGACCCCGAGACTCACACCTTCCCGTGAGCCCCTGAGGGAGAGTGAGAGGGGGTGATGGTGCCCTGGCTCTCGAAGCTTCCACACCCACACTCATCCCTGTGGCTGAAGCATGCGCCTCACCTCACTCCAGGGTACAAGAGGAGCAGTGCTTCTGTGGGTGGCAGGTGACGGCACCCAGGTCTACAAGGGGTACGGGCCCCAGGTAAGTAACATCACTTGTACTTTGCCAGGGCCCTTTTAGGAGCACAAACTGGAAACCCAAAGAGTTTCTGGATGGTTGGAATGTTCGGTTCCTGGGCTGAAGGTGAGTTCGGGGGTTGGGGGTCATGTTTAGTCCGGGGACAAGAAGAGCCCGTCAGTGCTGCAGCGCCACAGGACACTGTGCCCGAACGCCGTAGGGTGTGAGGCTCCGGCTCTGACGCGCTGCCACCCAAAGCAGGGCCTGGTGAGCCAAGGGTCGGGGATGCTGAGAAGCCCGTCTGGGCCATGAACCCCAGCCAGGCCCTGACTCCGCCGTGGGGTTCAGTCTCTCTGAGGAAGGGACCCGGAACCTGACTTTCTGAACACGGAGTGCTGGCTTAGGATAGTGGGTTATGGGGAAGTGTCAGCTTTTGAAAACATTTCCTTAGATGTTATGTTTTAATAATAAACAAAAATTGAGTTTAAAAAATGCAGTGGGAGTTTGGAAAAAGCCCAATTTCAATGGAGCCCCCGGACAAAGGGGCAATCCCTGCCCCACGCACCTTCTGGAATGTCTGCTCACTGAGCTCCGGGCGGAGGGACGTGCTCTGGGTCTGGCCGGCCCCTCCACCCAGGCGTCCTTCCACCCGCTCAGCAGAAGGCGCAGAGCCCCTGCTGTATGCAGCAGCCTGGGCTTCAGTGGCCCGGCCTCAGGGTCCAGCCCAGGGTGCTGGGTGCCAGGTGTCTGCTCCCAACACTGAACAGAGAGAAGCCTGTGACCTGCGCCCCCTCTTCCTCCCCCCCCCCCCCCCCCCCCCCCCCCCCCCCCCCCCCCCCCCCCCCCCCCCCCCCCCCCCCCCCCCCCCCCCCCCCCCCCCCCCCCCCCCCCCCCCCCCCCCCCCCCCCCCCCCCCCCCCCCCCCCCCCCCCCCCCCCCCCCCCCCCCCCCCCATATATATACTAGTGGCCCGGTGCACGAAATTTGTGCCTGGGGGGTGTCCCTCAGCCTAGCCTACACCCTCTCCAATCTGGGACCTTTGGGGGATGTCCAACTGCTAGTTTAGGCCCAATGTGGGATCAGGCCTAAACCAGCAGTCGGACATCCTTCTCACAATCCAGGACTGCTGGCTCCTAACCGCTCACCTGCCTGCCTGCCAGATCACCTCTAACCACTCCGCCTGCTGGCCCGCTCGCCACCTACTGCCCTTTCCCACCGACCTGCTTGTCCCCAACTGCCCTCCCCTGCCAGCATCATGGCCCCCAACTGCCCTCCCCAGCTGGACTCATGGCCCCCAACTGCCCTCCCCGGCCGGCCTCATGTCCCCCAACTGCCCCCCCTTGCTGGTCT
>NW_005371791.1:250916-256684 GCF_000412655.1 Myotis brandtii | reverse complement strand
GCTCTGTGAGTGACAGGGGGCAGCGCCCCATCCCCCTGATTGGCCCTGCTCTGTGCGTGACAAGGGGTGGCGCCGCAACCTCCCTATTGACCCTGCCTTGAGTGTGACAGGGGGCAGTGCCCCAACTCCATAATCGGCCCTACCCTGAGCATGACTAGGGGTGGCATCGCAACCTTCCTATCCGCCCTGCTCTGTGCATGACAGGGGGCGGCCCCCCAACTCCCCAATCGGCCCTGCTCTGAGCCCGACCAGGGGCTGCACCTAGGGATTGGGCCTACCCTCTGCCACCCGAGAGCAGGCCTAAGCCAGCAGGTCGTTATCTCCCGAGGGGTCCCAGACTGCAAGAGGGCACAGGCCGGGCTGAGGGACTCCCCCCCCAAGTGCACAAATTTTTGTGCACCAGGCCTCTAGTATATATATAAAAGCCTAAGCAATTGGAACGACCAGTCGACCAATCGCTATTATGCGCACTGACCACCAGAGGACAGATGCTCAACACAGGAGCTGCCCCCTGGTGGTCAGTGTGCTCCCACAGCGGGAGCGCCACTCAGCTGACCAACCCGTCCCGTTGGCCCACCAGCCCTGCGGCAGCCACTCCCTCCCTCAGTAATCCTGCAGGTCCAATCTCCTGGAGAATGGGCCAGGCACCAATGAACTGGTGCTGCTGACAGGATCCTGACAGCGAGCGCCGCTGGCCTTTTGGAAGTCAACCTCAGGCACAGCAGCTGCTTCCCCTCCCTAGATGCTTCCCAAGAAAGAAATGATATAAAAGCGGTTGCCAGTTGGCTCCTGACAATTGGTGCAAATGTCAGCAGGACAGATCCAGATCCTGGGCCAACAAGGGCATCCAACCGCCTTCCCAGAAGGCCAATCACATCCTGGCCCCTCCCCATCCCCCTTGGGGCCCCACCCGTGCATGAATTCATGCACCAGGCCTCTAGTATAGTCAATAATATTATGGTTAATCTACACTGTGACAGATGATTTATTACAATTAATGGTATGAACACTTTGTAAGGTATACTGTGCACCTGAAACTAATATAAGATTGTACACTTAAATAAAAAATAAATTAAAAGAAATTCTATAGTTTTATCATTTGTCTGGACAACTAGTAGATAAACCCAATAGTACTACTACTGTCTTTCTCTTCTTCTCCTTTTCTTCTTTCCCTTCCTTCTTCTTCATATTTCATGTATCTCCCTTTTTTTCTTTTCTTAATTTCCTCATTTTTTCTCTTTTTTCACCTAGCCTTCTCTTGTTCTCTTTACATCCTCTTTATTTCTATTTCCTCCAAATTTCTGTGGCCATTGTCAGTGCTTTATTCAGCATGTAAATTTTGAAAGCTTATCAAATCTTGTTGGGATTTGGTTGACATTCAATTGGGAAGGTGTTAATTCTTGTTGGGAACACAGTTCCTCCTTTATCCTCTGTTCGCTGCGCCATTGTTGGAGTACTTACTCCTCGAACACTAGGTCCTTCATCCTGCCCAACTATGCCAAGTGTTGGGTCCGAGCCCCTCTGCCAGGGACTGGACACCCTTGGACGCTGGGTATTCGATGGAGAAGCCATGAGAAGTTATAGGTATATAAGAGAGTCTTTATTGTAGCCCAAGTAGCCAGGTGGCATCGCAACCTTCCTATCCGCCCTGCTCTGTGCATGACAGGGGGCGGCCCCCCAACTCCCCAATCGGCCCTGCTCTGAGCCCGACCAGGGGCTGCACCTAGGGATTGGGCCTACCCTCTGCCACCCGAGAGCAGGCCTAAGCCAGCAGGTCGTTATCTCCCGAGGGGTCCCAGACTGCAAGAGGGCACAGGCCGGGCTGAGGGACTCCCCCCCCAAGTGCACAAATTTTTGTGCACCAGGCCTCTAGTATATATATAAAAGCCTAAGCAATTGGAACGACCAGTCGACCAATCGCTATTATGCGCACTGACCACCAGAGGACAGATGCTCAACACAGGAGCTGCCCCCTGGTGGTCAGTGTGCTCCCACAGCGGGAGCGCCACTCAGCTGACCAACCCGTCCCGTTGGCCCACCAGCCCTGCGGCAGCCACTCCCTCCCTCAGTAATCCTGCAGGTCCAATCTCCTGGAGAATGGGCCAGGCACCAATGAACTGGTGCTGCTGACAGGATCCTGACAGCGAGCGCCGCTGGCCTTTTGGAAGTCAACCTCAGGCACAGCAGCTGCTTCCCCTCCCTAGATGCTTCCCAAGAAAGAAATGATATAAAAGCGGTTGCCAGTTGGCTCCTGACAATTGGTGCAAATGTCAGCAGGACAGATCCAGATCCTGGGCCAACAAGGGCATCCAACCGCCTTCCCAGAAGGCCAATCACATCCTGGCCCCTCCCCATCCCCCTTGGGGCCCCACCCGTGCATGAATTCATGCACCAGGCCTCTAGTATAGTCAATAATATTATGGTAAATCTACACTGTAACAGATGATTTATTACAATTAATGGTATGAACACTTTGTAAGGTATACTGTGCACCTGAAACTAATATAAGATTGTATACTTAAATAAAAAATAAATTTAAAAAATTCTATAGTTTTATCATTTGTCTGGACAACTAGTAGATAAACCCAATAGTACTACTACTGTCTTTCTCTTCTTCTCCTTTTCTTCTTTCCCTTCCTTCTTCTTCATATTTCATGTATCTCCCTTTTTTTCTTTTCTTAATTTCCTAATTTTTTCTCTTTTTTCACCTACCATTCTCTTGTTCTCTTTACATCCTCCTTATTTCTATTTCCTCAAAATTTCTGTGGCCATTGTCAGTGCTTTATTCAGCATGTAAACTTTGAAAGCTTATCAAATGTTGTTGGGATTTGGTTGACATTCAATTAGGAAGGTGTTAATTCTTGTTGGGAACACAGTTCCTCCTTTATCCTCTGTTTGCGGCAACATTCTTGGAGTACTTACTCCTCAATCACTAGGTCCTTTATCCTGCCCAACTATGCCAATTGTTGGGTCTGAGCCCCTCTGCCAGGGACTGGACACCCTTGGACGCTGGGTATTTGATGGAGAAGCCATGAGAAGTTATAGGTATATAAGAGAGTCTTTATTGTAGCCCAAGTAGCCATTGTTAAGACAGGAGCTATTAGACAAAGCAGTTCTTCAAAGTAAAGTCCCATACAGTAGCTGTACACTGGCTAGGTAACAATACATCTTTCCCATAAAGTAGCAGTAGCCTCCAACAAAGAAGATATACAGGAGCCACCCTTAGAGCTACAGCCTCACTAAACAGCCTCTTCTGAGCTGGCTGGTCAGTAACATACTTTAATACTAACTTAAACAAAAGAGGCTTCTTACCAAAAGAGTGACATCAGTCTTTTGGGTTATAGAGCACATACTAAGATTACTGTGGCCTTGCTACTTGCACCTGCATATAGCATCGTAGGCAGGGTCCCCACAGTTCTTTACATAATAAATCTTCCCATTTAAGAACATAAACTGTCTCTGCCTTTATATAAGTCTATTTTCATATTTTTAAGACGTTATACATTTTTTTTCGTTTTTAGTTTTATATATCTCTTCAAAGTATTTCAAGTGTCATTTTTATTTGGCTACTGAAATTTAGATACTATTTATTACACAATCAAATTTGTTTTTCCAGGAATATAGGATATTATTATTTTTATATATTAATTTTTTTTTAGAATTTGAATTTTCATGAGTTCAAGTAGATTGTTTAAAGGCCATTGCATAATTTCTCTGGATATAATGTGGGTAATAAATCATGAAAATTTGTTACCTTCATTATAATTTTTATGTATCATTTTTCTTGCTTTATTGCATTGCCTAGAAATTCAAATGCAATGTTGACTAAAAAAATAGTGATGGTAGATACCCATTCTGATTTTGAGGACAATAGGCCTAAACTATATATATGTATATAATTACATATGAGTTTAACATTTTTGGTATTTATTGAGATGATGATTTTTTCTTAAATCATTAATTTAATAAAAAGCAATAAAGTTATATTTATGTTTACTTAATGCTATATCATTTCAAAGACCAACCATTATTAAAAATAATTTAAAAATAAGTTAGATAGTCCCTGGGCAGTGGTTAGAGCTTTGGCCTAGGTAATGAAGGGTTAAGGGTTTGATTCTTGGTCAAGTGCATCTACCTGGGTTGCAAGTTCTATCCCAGGCCCCAGCTGGGGTGTGTGTGGTAGACAACCAATTGATGTATCACTCTCACATCCATGTCTCTCTCTCTCCACCCCTTTCCCTTCCTCCCTCCCTTCCACTCTAAAAACACAAACAAAAAACAATGGAAATGATATTCTAGGATGAGGATTAACAAAAACTAATATAAAATATAAGTAACAGATTAATTGTTATTTTATTTACATATTTATATCTTTTATATCTATACTAGTAACCCTGCACTAGTAACTCACTGCCACTTGCCTTAACTGGCCACCCCGCCCACTGCTGCTGGTAGGTCTCTGCTGCTCATAGTTCACTGCCCCATACTCCTGTAGCTCTCCACCCACTGCCCCACCCTCCTGTAGCTCTCCGTTGCTTGTAGATTGGTCGTGATATTACGGTGTCCCAGCTAATTTTCATATTCCTCTATTATTATATTAGACTAGAGGCCCGGTGCACAAAATTCATTCATAGGGGGCGTGTACCCTCAGCCCAACCTGCACCCTCTCCAATCTGGGAGCCCTCAGGAGATGTCCTACTAAAGGCTTAGGACCGCTCCCTGTGGTTCTCTGCTGTCTGTGGGCCTGCTTGTCTACTCCTGGGTCGCCATGGCGATGGCCAAGCAGGCCCTACTCTCAGCGGCTGCCCCCCGGGACTGGAGGACTCCAGCGGGGCTGAGAGGACTGGGCACCACCATCTTTGGCTATGGGCGCCACCATCTTTGTGTTGGAGTGATGGTTAATTTGCATATTACTCTTTTATTAGATAGTATTTTAACTCCTGTTATTCTTATATTCCATACTTTCCCTCTTTAATTATGGTATAATGTCACACAAATCTCTTAACATCATTTGCATCAGTTTTCTTTTTCTATCCTCTATAAATTTTTGTATCCAATAAGGGTTATCTGAATTCTATTTTCTTAAAAATCATTCATAAATTTATCTGCATCTAATACATTAATGTGGGTAGAATTTTAACTATGGATTTAATTTCTCTAATGCCTATAGTGTTCACTCTTCAGCTATATTCTTTTTTTTTCTAGAGTCAATATCAATGTTTCATATACTACTAGGCAAATGCCCATTTCTCCTAAGATTACAAATGTATGAGTGAAAATGGTTTGTAATATTCTAAATGATATCTAAACCCTCTATTATATGTAACTATAGGCCCGGTGCACAAAAATTTGTGCACTCAGAGGAGTCCCTCAGCCCGGCCTGTGCCCTCTCGCAGACTGGGACCTCTCCGGATGTCCACCTGCTGGCTTAGGCCCACTTTCTGGGAGATCAGGCATCCCTCTGGCAACCCGGGAGCCCTCAGGGGATGTCCACTTGCCAGCGGGGACCAGGCCTAAGCTGCAGTCGGACATCCTTAGCGCTGCTGAGGAGACTGGAGAGGCTCCCGCCATCACTGCTGTGCTGGCAGCCATCAGCCTGGCTTGTGGCTGAGCAGAGCTCCCTCTGTGGGAGTGCACTGACCACCAGGGGGCAGCTCCTGCATTGAGCATCTGCTCCCTGGTGGTCAGTGTGTGTCATAGTGACCAGTTATTCCCAGTTGTTCTGCTGTTAGGGTCAATTTGCATATTACCCTTTTATTATATAGGAT
>NW_005371791.1:246159-249599 GCF_000412655.1 Myotis brandtii | reverse complement strand
AGCCACCCAAGCTCCCAGTGGAGGCTGGCTGGAAGCAGGTATCTTGGATTTGTTTATCTTCTATAATTGAAACTTTTTTGCCTTGAGCGAAGGCCACAGCCGGCCAGGGCAGGCGGGAAGCTTGGCTTCCTCCATTGCCGGTGCAACCAAGCCTCCTGCTTGCTCCAGCTCCATGGCTGCCGGTCGCCATCTTGGTTGGGTTAATTTGCATATAGTTGCTCTGATTAGCTGGTGGGTGTTGTTTGGGGCATAGCAAAGTTACAGTCAATTTGCATGTTTCTCTTTTATTAGATTAGATGTTATCCACTGTGACAGAGACTACTTGATGCTAGACTTCTTGCAGGTGTATGGATACATGTGATATGTTTTGGCCAATGAAGGTGGGAAACATTATGTCCACAATTTCTAGATCTAGCTCAGAAATATACCAACATATCTTTTTTTGTTTTGTTTTTAGTTAAACCTCATCCAAGGATATTTTTCCATTGATTTTTGAGGAGCGTGGAAGAGAGAGGGAAAGACAGAGAGAAACATCAATGTAAGAAAACACATCGATTGGTTGCCTCCTGCACGAGCCCTGACCAGAGCCTGGGCCAGGGAGGAGTCTGCAACCAAGGTATGTGCCCTTGACTGGAATCGAACCCGGGAGCCTTTTGTTTGAAGGCTGATGCTCTATCCACTGAGAAAAACTGGCTAGGGCTATACCATCATATATTTATTCTCTTTACTTTCAATCATATAAAATGGATTCAGCAAAAGAATCTAAAGAAACCCTAAAGGGAGTTTAGGGTCAAAAGATGACAGCTTCACTTCAATACAGATAGATGTAAATTTATTTTAGATATCCTATTTGGGATTTATCCTATTTATATCTGTTATCCTGGATCTAAAAGCTCTTGCCTTTGGCTAATTTTGTGAAAGATGCAAAACACTTGAAATTTAAGTTAGCACTTGGAGGAGAGCTATCCATGGTAGTCACATTAGTTTATTAGAGAGTAGGAAGGGTGAGATATAATGACTACCACCCTCTTTTCATTTTAAGTCACTGAGGTACAAGTTAGAATTAAGAATCTTGACTGATAGATTATTTAAAAAATATTTCTCATATGGTTTATTATTATTTCATAACTAATAATGTAAATGTTTTTTTCTATTTTATTCTAAAGAGTTAGATTTGGGTTTGATAATCTTCTCATTCTCCATTATTTCTTTCTTACAACTAAATCAGTATTCTTTCCTTTCCACACTCTTCAGGATTACTTTATTATATATTTTCTACATTCTTGAGCCAATCACTCTATTCATTTCATCTCTATTTTTTCTAAAGTGTAAATTTGACACTACAAATGTTCTCTAACACCTGCTTTAGCTAAATCCTACATGATTTATGTTACTTGAAATAGTTTCAATATCATTCTCCTTTAATATATGATAAGGACTCTTATAATTTCTTAAACCATGATTTATTTAGAGTGATTAAAATTTTCAATAAATTGAATTTTTACTCCTTTCACTGATTTATAGCTCAATGTGCTTTTAGTCATATATAGACATTCTTTAATATTTGTTGATATAAAATTCTGGTATAGTGCATGGCCTTTTACTTTTTATGTAAAAAATCTATATGTGCTTGAAAAGAGTATGAATTTCCTTATAACTACTAGATACAGAGGTCATAATATCCAATATGTTAATCTTGTTAATTGTGATATTCAAACCTTCTAATATTGACATTCATCTGATTAATTTATTCAGTAATGAAAAGGTTTATGAAAAATGTTCACTACAATCTAAAATTTTAATTTACTCTGAATATTTTTGCTTTACATATTTTAATTTCATATTATTAGGAAAATATAAATTTTAATTATTTTGATTTTTCATGATTAGAAATTATACAAATATACAATGACCTCTTTTATTACCACAGTTATGTATTTATATAAAGTGTGTTATGTCTTAAATTTAATTAGCTAAAGAAACTGTCTATTGATAAATATTTTTAAATATTTCCCAAGCTTTTACTTTCAACTTTTTTGTGTTCTTATGTTTGGTCTTATCTTAGTAAATAGTTTGTTGCTAATATAACTTTTGAGGTCCAATCTGATAATACCTAGCTTTAATTGTTGATTTGTAGTAGTTTATACTTATTATGATTACCAATGTATTTATATTTATTTCATGTCCTAATTTTGCTTTCTACATGCCCTATTTTTTCCTGCTTCTCTTTTTTCCCTTTGCCTTATTTGAACTGCTTAGGTGTTTTATATCTGTGTTTCTCCTCCACTGGTTTAGAAGTTATATTTTATTCATTTAATGCTTCTCTTCATATTTTACACATGCATGTTTTACTCAAATTCTAAACTTAATTGATTCTCTTCCTTTCCTTCTGTAGAACTTAAGGCATTTTAATATATTTTTTATTTATGAAATATGAGAGGAAAGGAAAGGAGAGAGAGAGATTGAGAGAGAGAAAGAGAGAGACAGAGAGAGAGAGAGAGAGAGAGAGATTGAGAGAGAGGAAGAGAGAAATATCGATTGGTCGCCTACTGTACCATTCAGGACCTGGACATGTGCCCAGACGCCTACTGTACCATTCAGGACCTGGACATGTGCCCAGATGAGGAATCAAACTAGTGACCTTTCAGTGCATGGGACAATGCTCAACCACCTGAGCCACACCAGCCAGGGCCAGAACAGTGCATGGGACAATGCTCAACCAACTGAGCCACACAGCCAGGGCCAGAACGTAAGGTATTTTTAAAGGAGATACAAAAATTTGTGGACAAGACCAATACCAATTTCTTGGTGTTAGGGAGGAAAACTTTTCCTTAACCCAACAGAAGTTCTTTTACCTGGTCTCAAAAATGAATTGTGGTAAGACAGATTAACAGGAGAAAAAGAAAGTTAATTTTGTATGTAGGGGAAAGGTTAAAAAACAGAAAGGAAAATGTAGGTATAGTATATGCCATATTTAGCTAAGGAATAAGATAGGGAACTAGGGTTTCAGAGAGAGAGAGGATAATTTACAGAACAATAAGAGCAGAGGTTCAGTAATTAGATATTTGCCCTGCTATGCAGATAGGTCATAAAAATTTGTTTCTGGTTATAACACTAATTATGGGCAAGGTCCCCAATTTCAATACTTTAAGGGAGAGTTAAAACTGGCCCATCTCCAGGAAGTTTTTCAATCGCTTCATTGGTGTACAATGAAAGATTTGGATAGGCCTCTCACACCAGAAAAGATGTTGCTGGATTTGAGGGATGAGAAAAAGCCGGATTCCTGCAGTTCCTTTAGCTTTAGGGACCACAGCCTGTTACAGAACCACTGTGAATATAGAAACTGCCTCTCTTCCTTTTCTTCCCCTCCCTGAACCCTGCCAGCCCTGCCTGCCCCCCCCCCCCCCCCCCCCCCCCCTTGGGATGGGGGGGGGCTCCCC
>NW_005371791.1:244477-246036 GCF_000412655.1 Myotis brandtii | reverse complement strand
GGCATGATCTCCAGACAGGATCATAGACAGAGTCAACAAAGATTCTGATCTCTCACATGGATATGGAATCTGCAGAGACTCACCAAGACTGAAACAGAGGTGAGGGCAGAGGGAAAAGGTATGTCAGTGGTAATTTAGTGGACCTACGGCTGATAACACCCTCTCATATACTGGCATCGCACAAGGCCTCAGAGTTATTGAAGTGAAGTTTCCTTTAAAGCAGAGGAAATGGGAATTTAGAGTCAAAGATGAAATAATAACAATAAAAATCTGCATTTCTTACATATCCAAATTTATGAATTAAGACTTTATTATACCTTAAAAAAGGAATCATTTTTCTAGGAAAAGAGGGTTTTGTAAAAAGCATGATAGTCACTTTACAAAATTTAGCATTTTTTAATTATATACAAATTAATTTAATATAATAGTTTTTGCTCTGAAAATAAAGGGAATGACCCTAGAGTACATGTAGTTTAATATTCTTGTTTTGCTGGGGGGATGCCAAACCTCAGGGTGCTGGGTGGCTTGCTCAGGTTTAACTAGGAGGCAGAGGGTGAGACTGGACTAAAAGCGCCTTGACTCCAAGTTTAATGCCCTCTGCCTCATCTGATAATGCAGGGGAAGAGGCATTGGAACAATCACATCAAAGTGGTAACAGTTCCCAGCAGTGGAAAGGTACATAAGGGCAGAGTACACCCAGAATGTGCTTGCAATTAATTATTTGCTAAATCCAGCAACCTGACTACTGAGAACTGTTAGGTAGCCATATTGCAGTGAGTCATCTTACAGCTGCTGTGAGTAAACATGTAGCTACAATTGTTCTTTCCTTTTCTAACGGCTAAAGCCATATAAAGAAAAATTCCACAAACAGTGCTTCATAATTAACAAGTACCTTAGAAAGCTACATCACAAGTACCTGTGATTTTAAAAAGGGCTTACTGAGTTCTGTCTGAATGCTTGGCTATTTTACATTTAGATGGCAAATAACAATGTTTATGCCACTGTATGAGAGACTGAATGAAAGAATTAATCCCCTCCAGTAATTCTATTTCAAAATTCTCAACTAGCCCAAACATCAGTTGATACAAATTGAAGTTAGAAAACATAATATTATAGAAGTTAGAAAATCCTATAATAGACATAAGCAATACTCCAAAAAAAAAAAAAAAGCCATTCCTCTTAGAAAATACTATAAACTGGAGGATTAAGTTAGAGGACCAGGGAGTAGAAGTTTGTGCTAATGTAGACATCCCACTTGTATCAATAAAACTCTGATAAAGTATTTATTAAAATATTTAAATACATAAATAGATGGAAATTGCTTCAAAATGACAATTTTGATCTCCATAAAATATCTGTGAAATTGAATATTACCAAAATTTAATCCAGAATTGAACCATGAAACTTAAAATATTAAAAATGGTATTGATCGTGATATTATCAGAAGCAAAATGATGGCCTAAATATAGGCTCTAAAAGATATATATATGTTTTAAATTTGTAGGACCATAGTTTGAAAAATTATGTTCAATATGAGGGTCCCAGGACTTATAAGAGAC